>NC_133619.1:639028467-639348467 GCF_048593235.1 Sminthopsis crassicaudata | reverse complement strand
TGCAAACCATTACCTTAAATATTTCATATTGTGAAAGAAAACATAAATCTCCCACCCTAAAAAAAACTCAAGAAAAATAAAGTGAGAGAGAGGGAAGGAAAGAAGGGGAGGAGGGAGGGAGGGAGGGAGAAAGGGAAGGAGAGGGGGGGGAGAGAGAAGGAGAGGGGGAGAGAGAGAAGGAGGGGGAGAGAGAGAAGGAGAGGGGGGAGAGAGAGAAGGAGAGGGGGAGAGAGAGAAGGAGAGGGGGAGAGAGAGAAGGAGAGGGGGGAGAGAGAGAAGGAGAGGGGGAGAGAGAGAGAAGGAGAGGGGGAGAGAGAGAAGGAGAGGGGGAGAGAGAGAAGGAGAGGGGGAGAGAGAGAAGGAGAGGGGGAGAGAGAGAAGGAGAGGGGGGAGAGAGAGAAGGAGAGGGGGAGAGAGAGAAGGAGAGGGGGAGAGAGAGAAGGAGAGGGGGAGAGAGAGAAGGAGAGGGGGAGAGAGAGAAGGAGAGGGGGGAGAGAGAGAAGGAGAGGGGGGAGAGAGAGAAGGAGAGGGGGAGAGAGAGAAGGAGAGGGGGAGAGAGAGAAGGAGAGGGGGGAGAGAGAGAAGGAGAGGGGGAGAGAGAGAAGGAGGGGGGAGAGAGAGAAGGAGAGGGGGAGAGAGAGGAAGGAGGGGGAGAGAGAGAGAAGGAGAGGGGGAGATAGAGAAGGAGAGGGGGGAGAGAGAGAAGGAGGGGGAGAGAGAGAAGGAGGGGGGAGAGAGAGAAGGAGAGGGAGGGAGAGAGAAGGAGAGGGGGGAGAGAGAGAAGGAGAGGGGGGAGAGAGAGAAGGAGAGGGGGAGAGAGAGAAGGAGAGGAGGGGAGAGAGAGAAGGAGAGAGGGGAGAGAGAGAAGGAGAGGAGGGGAGAGAGAGAGGGAGAGGGGGGAGAGAGAGAAGGAGAGGGGGAGAGAGAGAAGGAGAGGGGGAGAGAGAGAAGGAGAGGGGGAGAGAGAGAAGGAGAGGGGGAGAGAGAGAAGGAGAGGGAGGGAGAGAGAAGGAGAGGGGGGAGAGAGAGAAGGAGGGGGAGAGAGAGAAGGAGAGGGGGAGAGAGAGAAGGAGGGGGAGAGAGAGAAGGAGAGGGGGAGAGAGAGAGGGGGAGGAGAGAGGAGGGGGAGAGAGAGAAGGAGAGGGGGAGAGAGAGAGGGAGAGGGGGTAGAGAGAGAAGGAGAGGGGGAGAGAGAGAAGGAGAGGGGGGAGAGAGAGAAGGAGAGGGGGGAGAGAGAGGAGAGGGAGAGAGAGAGAAGGAGGGGGGAGAGAGAGAAGGAGAGGGGGAGAGAGAGAGGGAGAGGGGGGAAAGAGAGAAGGAGAGGGGGGAGAGAGAGAAGGAGAGGAGGGAGAGAGAGAGGAGAGGGGGAGAGAGAGAGAAGGAGAGGGGAGAGAGAGATGGAGAGGGGGAGAGAGAGAAGGAGAGGGGGGAAAGAGAGAAGGAGAGGGGGGGAGAGAGAGAAGGAGAGGGGAGAGAGAGAAGGAGAGGGGGGAGAGAGAGAAGGAGGGGGGAGAGAGAGAAGGAGAGGGGGGAGAGAGAGAAGGAGAGGGGGAGAGAGAGAAGGAGAGGAGGGGAGAGAGAGAAGGAGAGGAGGGGGAGAGAGAGAAGGAGAGGGGAGAGAGAGAAGTAGAGGAGGGAGAGAGAGAGGGAGAGGGGGGAAAGAGAGAAGGAGAGGGGGGAGAGAGAGAAGGAGAGGAGGGAGAGAGAGAAGGAGAGGGGAGAGAGAGAGAAGAGAGGAGGGGGAGAGAAAGGAGAGGGGGAGAGAGAGAGGGAGAGGGGGGAGAGAGAGAAGGAGAGGGGGGGAGAGAGAGAAGGGAGAGGGGGAGAGAGAGAAGGAGAGGGGGGGAGAGAGAGAGGAGGGGGGAGGAGAGAGGAGAGGGGGGAGAGAGAAGGAGAGGGGGAGAGAGAGAGGAGGGGAGGGGAGAGAGAGAGAGGAGAGGAGGGGAGAGAGAGAAGGGAGGAGGGGAGAGAGAGAGGGAGAGGGGGGAGAGAGAGAAGGAGAGGGGGAGAGAGAGAGGGAGAGGGGGGAGAGAGAGAAGGAGAGGGGGGAGAGAGAGAAGGAGAGGAGGGAGAGAGAGAGAAGGAGGGGGGAGAGAGAAGGAGAGGGGGGAGAGAGAGGAGGGGGGAGAAGAGAGAAGGAGAGGGGGAGAGAGAGAAGGAGAGGGGGGAGAGAGAGAAGGAGGGGGGGAGAGAGAGAAGGAGGGGGGGAGAGAGAGAAGGAGGGGGGAGAGAGAGAAGGAGGGGAGAGAGAGAAGGAGAGGGGGGAGAGAGAGAAGGAGAGGGGGGAGAGGAGAGGGGGGGGAGAGAGAGAAGGAGGGGGGGGAGAGAGAAGGAGAGGGGGGAGAGAGAGAAGGAGGGGGGGAGAGAGAGAAGGAGGGGGGAGAGAGAGAGAAGGAGGGGGGAGAGAGAGAGGAGAGGGGGGAGAGAGAGAAGGAGGGGGAGAGAGAGAAGGAGGGGGGAGGAGAGAGAGGAAGGAGGGGGGGAGAGAGAGAAGGAGAGGGGGAGAGAGAGAAGGAGAGGGGGGAGAGAGAGAAGGAGGGGGGAGAGAGAGAAGGAGGGGGGAGAGAGAGAAGGAGAGGGGAGAGAGAGAAGGAGGGGGAGAGAGAGAGAAGGAGAAGGGGAGATAGAGAAGGAGAGGGGGGAGAGAGAGGAAGGAGGAGGAGAGAAGAGAAGGAGAGGGGGGAGGGAAGGAGGAAGAGAGGGAGGGAGAGAGGCTGAAAGATGGTGGGGGGGAGGGAGAGAATGTTTCAAACTGTATTCAGACACAATCAGTTCCTTCTCTGGTATGGAGAGGGTTTGGATCATTTACTGCTGAGAATAGCAAAGTCATTTACCGTGCTCATTGTATTTCTGAGAATAACCAAGTCGTCCACGCAGATCATCAGACAATATTGCTGTTACTTTGTCCATGTTCTGGCTCTGCTCCTTTTACTTTTTGTCACAAACCATCCTTCTCTTAATTCTTACAGCACAATCGTATTCCACCACAATAAGACATTACAACTTGTCCGGCCTTCCCTAGTAGCTGGGCCTCTCCTCTGTTTCCAATTCTTTGTCAGCCCCCAAAAAGAGAAACTGCCTTAAAATTTTATATGTTAAGTCCTTTCCCCCCCTTTTTTTTTTCTCTCCGGGGTATAGACACCAGGGGATTCCAACTCTGTATTGCTGATGCTATGGTGACGTCCCATCTCCTCAGCTGACTCACTTCTTCTACTTCTCCTACTTCTCCGCCCCACCTCCCTCACCCCCTAGATTTTGCCATCACCCACAACTGCCCAACGTGTCCTATTTCATGAACTCTGAAGTTCCCTTCTGTGACCACAATCTTTTGTCACTCCTTTCTCCCTTTGCCTCCCAGTGCGGAACCCTGTCCTTTGTCTTTGCCATGACCTACAGTCTCTTGACCCCCCATCTCTTTCTCTGGTCATCACCCCTGCACTAACTACACTCTCTTCCTTCTCCATCTTGACTTCTTGATGGATCTGGTCCATCTAGCCTCAGATCCTTACTAGCTTTATAACCCTAAGCAAGTCATTTAATTTCTGTTTTCCTCAATTTGCTCAACTGTAAAATGGACATAATAATATCATCTGCCTTCTGGGATTAATGGATCAAATGTGATAATATTTGTGGAGCACAGTACCTGGTCTCCTGACTAAAAACATTCCTCATCTTCTTATCTTCAAAAAACTTTTATTGAATCTGTCCATACCCACTATCTATCATTTCATATTTCTCTTCACTTGCTTTTTAAATTTTTTTATTAAAGCTTTTTAATTATTAAAAGATCTGCACTGATGACTTTTCAACATTAATCCTCACAAAACCCTGTGTTCCAACCCCCCCTTTCTGCCCCTCCTCTAGAGGGCAAGTAATCCAATATATATTAAGTCCAATATATGCATACATATTTATACAACTATTGTGCTGCACAAGAAAAATCAAATCAAAAAGGGGGAAAAATGAGAAAGAAGATAAAATGCAAGCAAAGAACAACAAAAAGATCCACACTCAGTTCCCACAGTCCTCTCTGGATGCACGTGGCTCTCTTCAGCACAAGGTTGTTGGAACCGGTCTGGATCATCTCATTGTTGATTTCTCTTCCTTTTCATCAATCATAAAATGTGTTCAATTTTTTTGTCTAATTTTTAAATTTTTTACTTAGTATTTTTCCCCAGTCGTATGTAAAAACCAATTTTTAACATTTATTTTTAAAACTTTGAATTCCAGCTTCTCTCCTTTTTTCCCTATACAATCTATATTGAATTGATTGCATTCTCAATCAAGGGTAGTCATGCAAAACATTTCCATAGCAGTCAATATGTATTGAATATATTAGCTATGTATGCCTACTATGTTCCAGGCACTGTGCTAAGAGCTGGAAACGCAAATATGAAAAAGAATGGCAGCTCCTGCTCTGGAGAAGCTTGCAATCTAACAGGGGAAGGCGGCCCACAACAGGAAGCTTAAATAAAATAAAACTGAAGAGATAACTGTGTTGGGGGGAAAGGAAGCATCTGGTTGGAAAATTAAAAGATGGAGGGCTCGAACATCTGTCTTTATTGGAGGATCTCTGAAAAGCCTTCGGAACTCCAATCAGAAGGCGTGCAGAGGCAGAGGGTACTGTGTGCTTCTTCAAGATGAAGACATTTAGGGCAGCTAGGGTACTGCAGGCGATAGAGCACTGGCCCTGCCATCAGGTAGACCTGAATTCGATTTGGACCTGACGCTTACCAGCTGTGTAATCCTGGGCAAATTAGTTTATCTTCATTCCCCTTCCCCCCCACCAAAAAAATGAGTAAATTCCTAGGGAATGATGGAGGGGTCCCAAGGAATGTAAATGAATGGCTAAAGTCACTGCGGCCACTTTCCCTAATAGTGTCTCCACTTCCTTATCTTGCTTGAGAAAGCCATTCTCCCTTCTTCTTGATCCTCGCCTCTGTAGGATTTCATTACACCTTTCGGTCCTGGTTCTCCTACTTATCGGTCCACTCTTCGGTCTCCGTTGCTGAATCTTCATCCAGGTCATGCTCATCAATGATGGATATCCCCCAGGGCAGTGACCTGCACCTTCTTTCCTTCTCCCTTCATACTATTTCACTCAGTGATCTCGTCAACTCTCACCAATAGCATCTCTCTGCAGATTTTTCTCGTCTCCACTTATCCAGCCCTAACCTCTCTCCTGACTGCCAGATGGACCCACATCCAACTAATTATCAGGCATCTCAAGCTGGAGGTCCCATAGACAACCTGTCCAAAGCAAAACTCAAATACTCCTTACCCCCAGCCTCCCACCTTCCTAATTTCCCCATTACTGTCAAGGACACCACCATCTTCCCAGAAACTCCAGCACCAAACGTTGGACGCCATCTTGAGTCCTTACTTTCTTTATATCCAATCTATCACCAAATCTTGCCAGTTTTACGTCCTTCAGACCTTTCCTCTGACAATTGCCACCATCCTGGTGCACCAGGTGCAGGTTCTTGTTACCTGATAACTGGACTAGTTCAAGTTCACCGGCCTGCCCCGTTGCTCTCCCTCACTCAATTCTCTTCCTAACTCCACTCCTTCCTCCACTTCTGTCAAATTAATCTCCTTAAAGTTCAGATCTGACCATATCAGTCCCCTATTCAATAAGTTCCAATGATTCCCTATCACCCCCAGGATCAAAAACCAAATCCCCTGTTTGACATTCAAAGGCTGCCTCCTTGTCTCATCTATAGTTTTCTTTTTTTTTTTATTTAAGCTTTAAATTTTCTTTTTTTTTATTAATTTTTATAATTATAATTTTTTGACAGTACATATGCATGGGTAATTTTTTTACAACATTATCCCTTGTATTCATTTTTCCAGATTTTCCCCTCCCTCCCTCTTCTCCCTCCCCTTGATGACAGGCAATCCCATACATATTGCATGTGTTACAGTATAACCTAGATACAATATATGTCTGTAAATACCATTTTCTTGTTGCACGATAAGAATTGGATTCAGAAGGTAAAAGTAACCTGGGTAGAAAGACTATAGTGCAAGCAGTTTACACTCAATTCCCAGTGTTCTTTCTCTGAGTGCATAAGCTTTTAATTTTCAAAACACACTCATAGATAATTTTCAGCATTCACCTTTGCAAAACCTGGTGTTTCAAATTTTTCTCCCTCTTCCCCAATCTCTTCCTCTAGATGGCAAGTAATCCAACACATGTTAAACCCGTGCATATTTCCACAGTTATCATGCTGCACAAGAAAAATCAGATCAAAAAGGGAAAAAAAAGGAGAAAGAAAATAAAAAGCAACAAACAACTATAAAAAAGTGAAAGTACCATGCTTTGATCCACATTCATTCCCCACAGGCCTCTCTCTGGATGCAGGTGGCTCTCTCCATCAAGGTCGATTGGAATTGGTCTGAATCATCTCATTGGTGAAAAGAGCCAAGTTCATTACAGTTAATCGCTTGTGGCTGTGGACAATGTTCTCTTGTTCTACTCACTCACTTCACTCAGCATCAGTGCATGTAAGTCTCTCCGGATCTCTCTAAAATCACCCTGCTGATTATTTCTTATTGAACAATAATATTCCGGGGCAGCTAGGTGGTGCAGTGGATAGAGCACCAGTCCTGAAGTCAGAAAGACCTGAGTTCAAATCTGGTCTCAGACACTTAACACTTCCTGGCTGTGTGACCCTGGGCAAGTCACTTAACCCCAGCCTCAGTGGTAAAAAAAAGAAACAATAATATTCCATAACATTCACATACCACAACTTATTCAGCCATTCCTCATCTGAGAAGGATCCACTCAGTTTCCAGTTTCTGGCCACTACATAAAGGGCTGCCACAAACATTTTTGCACATACGGATCCTTTTCCCTTTTTTATGATCTCTTTCGGATCTACAGGGGTTCTACAGTAGAGACACTCCTGCATCAAAGGGTATGCACAGTTTGATTGCCCTTTGGGCATAGTTCCAAATTGTTCTCCAGAATGATTGGTTCAGTTCACAACTCCACCAACAATGTATCAGTGTCCCAGTTTTTCCATATCCCCTCCAACATTCACCATTATCTTTTCCTATACAGTTATACATAAGAATATACATTCTTATATCTTACACTCCAATATATACTCTTTGATCCAATGACACTGACCTATTTGCCTTTCCTCAGACAAGGCATTCCAACTCCTGATTCCTGACATTTCCACGGATTATCTGTCCCCAATCTCATCTCTGCCTGCTGACATGTCTGGTTTCCTTCAAGCCTCAACTCAAATCCCACATTCCACATATAGATGTTTTTCCTGATCTCTCAGCTGGTAGGCCCTTCTCTCTGTTAATAATTCCCAATTTATTCTGCAAATACACCTTATTTGTCCATAGTTATTTCCATGTTATCTCTTCCATTAAATTGTGAGTATTTTTGAAGATATCAACATCTTTTGGCCTTTCTCTGTATCTGTTTAGTGCTGACCAGAGAACTTGACACATCATAGGGATTTAGTAAAAGCATTTTGACTGTTAATTGCAGAAGGATTCATCCTAATTTTTGTCCTCAAAGTAAAAACCAGAAGCAAAGGATAAAAATTGAAGAGGAACAAATTTTGGCTGAATGCCAGGAAAAGCTTTCTAACACTGAGTGCAAGGAACTGTTTTGGAAAGTGATGGGTTTTCCTTCCTTGGAGATCTAGATCTCGTTTGTCAGGTATGATATACTGGAGATTCCTTTCAGGCATCAACTGACCAGAATAATCACTGAGGTCCTTTTCAACTCTCAAATAATGATTCTTAAATTTCATAATTCAAAGCAGCAGCTGATAGTGACTTGAAAAGTACCCTGTTCCTGTCAGTAGAGAGGTGATGGACCTCCAGTGCAGAACGAGGCAGACCCCATCAGACATGGTTATTGCATTGTTTTGTTTGTCTTAGCTCTGTTTCTTTGTCACAAGGAGACAGGATTCTCATCACTTTGGGAGTTCCGTCCAATGAGCAACCCATTCATGATTGTCTATCTTAACAAATTCTCACCCATGTCCTCCCAAATGTTTGCCATTGAGAGCCCATCCTACATGCTGGGGACTTTATTCAGTTCCTCCTGAGATCAAGGAATTATCGTGGAGCTCTCTGGCTCACTGTGTTGCTCTTGCCACATGATCAGTCATCTCCTCCTCCTGTCAGATAATCCCTAGTTAACGTCCTTTCCACCTGTTCTACTTTGCAGTTCCTCCTTAGTCACAGCCTGTGGCCACCAACCACCCTGTGCCTTCCCCTGGCCCAACGTGGACATCTCATCTCTGGTTTCTTGGAGGCCACGGCGCCTCAGGTCTTACAGTCCTACGGCAAAACCAGTAAAATGTGAAAAATGAATGCTTGGTTTTTGTAATTTTCCAAAGGCAACACAGCCTTCTCACCTTTTCAGTGCCGGACTCAGCTCACTGTCCACCTGTGTTCTCTGTTGTAGCACTCTCAGCTCTGAGTTGTAGCTCTCAGATGTTGTAGCAGCAGAAACAGCAGTAGTAGGAACAGTAGTAGTACTAGTAGTAGTAGTAGTAGCAGCAGCAGCAGCAGCAGTAATAGTAATAGTAGTAGTAGAAGTAGTAGTATTAATAGTACAGCAATAGAAACAGTAATAATAGCACTAGTAGAAGTAATAGTAGTAGTAGTAGTAGTAATTGTAGTGGTGGTAGTAGTAGTAGTAATTGTAGTGGCAGTAGTAGTTACAGTACTAGTAGTAGTAGTAGTAGTTACAGTACTAGTAATAATAGTAGTAGTAATACTAATCTTAGTAGTAATAGTAGTAGTAGCAAGTAGTGGTAATAGTAATAGTTATAGTAGTAGTAGTAGTAGTAGTAGTAGTAGTAGTAGTAGTAGTTGTAGTGGTAGTGATGAGAACTAGATAAGGAGTACCTAAATGAAATTAGGGTTAATTGAAGTCTAGTGGCAGGTTTGGGGTACAGGGAGTCAAATAGAGCTCCCCTGCAACCCCTTTGGATTCAGTGCAAGAATATAGAGTTAAATGAAGTCTAGTGGAGAAGAGCTAATCCAATTCCAATTGATCAATGATGGACAGAATCAGCTACATCCAGAGAAGGAACACTGGGAAATGAGTGTAAACTGTGAGCATTTTTTTTGTTTTGTTTTTCTCCCCAGGTTATTTTTACTTCCAAATCCAATTCTTCCTTTGCAACAACAACAATAACAACAACAAAATTCTGTTCTGCTTTCCCTGTAAGATCAGGAGTGAAACAAGGTTGCCCACTATCACCATTACTATTCAATATAGTACTAGAAACGCTAGCCTCGGCAATAAGAGCCGGGAAAGAGATTCAAGGAATTAGAGTAGGAAATGAGGAAATCAAACTATCACTCTTTGCAGATGACATGATGGTATATTTACAGAACCCCAAAGACTCTGCTAAAAAACTATTAGAAATAATTCAGAACTTTAGCAAAGTTGCAGGATACAAAATAAATCCACATAAATCCTCAGCATTTTTATATTTTACCAACACAATCCAACAGCAAGAGATACAAAGAGAAATTCCATTCAAAATAACGGTCGATAGTATAAAATACTTGGGAATATATCTACCAAAGGAGAGTCAGGAATTATATGAGCAAAATTATGAAACACTTGCCACAAAAATAAAGTCAGATATAAATAATTGGAAAGACATTGCATGCTTTTGAATAGGCCGGAGCAAATATAATTAAGATGACAATACTCCCTAAACTAATCTATTTGTTTAGTGCTATACCAATCAGACTCCCAAGAAACTATTTTAATGACCTAGAAAAAGTAACAACAGAATTCATATGGAACAACAAAAGGTCGAGAATTTCAAGGGAAGTAATGAAAAAAAAATTAAGTGAAGGTGGTCTAGCTGTACATGATCTAGAACTGTATTATAAAGCAACAGTCACCAAAACCATCTGGTATTGGCTAAGAAATAGACTAGTTGATCAGTGGCATAGGTTAGGTTCACAGGGCAAGATAATGAATAAAAATAGCAATCTAGTGTTTGACAAACCCAAAGATCCCAACTTTTGGGATAAGAATTCATTATTTGACAAAAACTGCTGGGAAAACTGGAAATTAATATGGCACAAACTAGGCATGGACCCACATTTAACACCACATACTAAGATAAGATCAAAATGGGTCCAAGATTTAGACATAAAGAATGAGATCATAAATAAATTAGAGGAACATAGGATAGTTAACCTCTCAGACTTGTGGAGGAGGAAGGAATTTGTGTCCAAAGGAGAACTAGAGAACATTATTGATCACAAAATAGAAAATTTTGATTACACAAAATTAAAAAGTTTCTGCACAAACAAAACTAATGCAAACAAGATTAGAAGGGAAGTAACAAATTGGGAAAACATTTTTACAGTTAAAGGTTCTGATAAAGGCCTCATCTCCAAAATATACAGAGAATTGACTTTAATTTATAAAAAATCAAGCCACTCTCCAATTGATAAATGATCAAAATTCGGTTCTGCACATATATATTGTATCTAGAATATACTATAACATATTTAATATGTATGGGAATGCCATGTAGGGAAGGAGGGGAAAATTCGGAACAGAAGGGAGTACAAGGGATAATGTAAAAAATTGCCTATGTATATGTTCTGTCAAAAATGTTATAATTATAAAATTAATTTTAAAAAAATAGTCATTTTAAAAAATGAGATCTAGTGGCGGCACAGAGTCCTCTGTAAAGGAATTTACAGACCCAAAAACCTAGATTGATAAAAGAGGTTTATTATGGGATTTGGAAGTAAGGTTAAAAGGTAGGAAGACACCAGAGACAGGGTTGGTTCTGGCGGGCAGAAATCCTTGACATGGCTGGTGTAAGGATGCCATCTTTGGAACCTCTGCAAAGAGTGGATTCCAGTTTGCCTCTTTTTATAATGGGGGGGGGGTTTGGATAATCTGAAGGGGATCCTGGGTGGAGTCCCAGGTTGGCTTCTGACTTGAGTTTCAGCCAGGGTTAGAATTTGAATAGAATTCAATGGGTTTTTAGATAAGGATGAAACTGTTTGTGCTTGGGGTGAGGTCCCTTCCCTGAAACAGAGTCCAAGGAGGTCTTAAGAGTTTTGGGGTTTCCTCATCATTCCTGGTAGTAGTAGTAGTAGTAGCAGCAGCAGCAGCAGCAGCAGCAGTGGTAGTAATGGTAGTAGTAGTAGTAGTAGTAGTAGTAGTAGTAGTAGTAGTAATAGTAATAATAGTAGTAGTAATGTTATAGTAGTAGTAGTGGTAGTGGTTGTGGTAGTAGTAATAGTAATAGTAGCAGTAGTAGTAATAGTAATCGTATTTGTAGTAGTAATAGTAATAGTAGTAGTAGTAGTAGTAGTAGTAGTAATAGTAATAGTAGTAGTAGTAGTAATAGTAGTAGCAGTAGTAATAGTAGTGGTAGTAGTAGTAATAGTAGTGGTAGTAGTAGTAGTAGTAGTAGTAGTAGTAGTAGTAGTAGTAGTAGTAATAGCAATAGTAGTAGTAGTAATAGCAATAGTAGTAGTAGTAATAGTAATAGTAGTAGTAGTGGTGGTGGTGGTGTTGCTAATTTGTATATACATACTCCTTCACCAAATAAGATGTTGTAAAGTATTTAGCACAATGCCTGGCATATAAGAAATGCTATATAAATATTAGCCATCATTATTATTATTATTAAGGTTTGCAGAGTATTTAAAAATATGATCTCATTTGGCTCTCACAACAGCTCTAAGGGGTATGAGCTATTATTCAGTTTTCACTTATGAGGAATCTGAATCAGAGAGAGACTGTGACTTGCTAAGGCTACTCCACTAATAGTTGTCCAGGGGCAAGATTTGAGCTGTGGCCTTTCTGACTCCATGCCCAGTGCACTATTCACTATGCACCTTGGTGGACAATAGGGTGTCTATTTACATGTGTGTTGAAATCCGGGCACCAGATATTCTTCTCCCTGATCCACCATGTGGATGCACAGACCAAACTCCCTAGGATCTCTTGAGACTAGGCAGTGTCCCGGGGCTTGGTGCACATAGGAGCATCTGAGAGATGGCCACATCTCCAGGCAATCCCTCCTTGACCTTGCATCTCCCTTGATGTCCTCTGTCATAGTGATAAGTCCCTTTGGCAAGCATCACATCCACGTCTTGTGTCTCACCTGAACAAGGTTGTTTTTTCTGCTGTTACATTTTCTAAGGAATTCTGAGTGATCTTGCCGTGTGGATCGGACACATCTTGTTGGAAGAGCACCTGTATGGAGCCTTTGTTCTGCCAAATGGAGCACATTTTTGTAATCAACAAACAATAAACACAATCAGATCTCACGTTCTCCACATCCTTCACTTAATTATGAGATGGTGACAGCATGGCAAACATTACGTATAATTGGTGAAAACCTCCTTGTTTTCTGTTGAAGGGCTCAATCAGTGTAGTGACTTATGCAAAGATTTTGTGTAAATGGAAGGTTAGGCAGCTAGTAAGTAGTTGCTGGTGTCCTATCCATTGCCTTTTTCCATGTAATTCAGTTTGGGATCTCCTTTTCTTTCAGATGCCTTGTATAACATTAGTCCCTCACAGTTGAGTCAGCTCTAGCACATATCTCCCCACATATATATTTGCTCCAATCCAGCTGCTTTTTCCACCTTTTTTCTCTTTACCACCATGTGTGCCTCCTTCATGTCCCCTAATGGACTGTGGTTTGGGGGTTCAAGTTTGATGATTTTATAATCATTGACTGAGAATTGGTTTTTGCAGATTTTTTCCATTTTCTTCTATTTGTTCACTTCCTATTCTTACCCTCAGATGTCCTCAGAATTTCTCTTCAGAGTTGGATATCTGGCCACCCTTTCTTTAAATTTATTCGCCCTTCCCCAGTGTTTCTCTCTGCTTTCTGAGATGATATTGCTCTTAATCACTCGTCATCCTTCATGAAATTTTACATTACAAATTTTACTCATTACAAATGAGTTTATATTATGGTCCTATGTTCCTTTGACTGCTATCTCTTTTTTCCATTTGGCAAGTAAGTCAAATGTTTGCTTGACTAAGGAAGTTCCTGCTCTCTTTTGGTCTTGCTATAGCAATTCATTTATGCTGGTTCAACTTCTCGATGAAATTCTTATAGTTAATGTCAATGTCGTGTCTATTGTCCATTTCTCATTTTTTGTTTTCAGTAACTTGTCTAAATAACCCAGAATTAAAATTTATTTGCATGCCATATTCTTTTTCATTATTTCTTCTACCTTGCTTTATAAATTCTGTAGTAATACTAATAGTAGTACCAGCAGCAACAGTAGTAGTAGTAATAGTAGTAGTAGTAGCAGTGGTAGTAATGATAGTAGTAGTAGTAATAGTAGTAGTAGTAGTAGTAGTAGTAGCAGTGGTAGTAATGATAGTAGTAGTAGTAATAGTAGTAGTAGTAGTAGTGGTAGTAATGATAGTAGTAGTAGTAATAGTAGTAGTAGTAGTAGTAGTAGTAGTAGCAGCAGCAGTGGTAGTAATGATAGTAGTAGTAGTAATAGTAGTAGTAGTAGTAGTAGTAGTGGTAGTAATGATAGTAGTAGTAGTAATAGTAGTAGTAGTGGTGGTGGTGGTGGTGGTGGCAATACCAGTAGCAGCAGCAGTAGTAATAAGTCAGTCAAGGGGCAGCTAGGTGGCACATGGATAGAGCACCAACCTGAAATCAGGAGGACCTGAGTTCAAATTTGGCCTCAGACACTCAACACTTCCTAGATGTGTGTTCCTGGGCAAGTCACTTAACCCCAACTTCCTTGCCAAGGAAGTTATTTCACTGTACATCAACAGCCAACTCAGAGATAACACCCATACCAATAATATATCTTTTCTTGTCAAAATATAGTCTGTGTCATCCTCAACAGTGTTACTTGACAATAATAATAATTAGTAATAATGATAACTCATTCTGAGCACCTACACATTTTTTTAAAATTCATTATACAGAAGGATAAGATGTCTGTATAATCTACAGATCTTTGGCTGATCCCATTTTTTGTGCTAATTCATACTTCTCCTCCTCCAAATTTCTCTCTCCATTCTCATCTTTTCTCCCATTTCCCCCAAGTAAAGTAACTGAGCACCTGAAAAAAAAAAAAGGGATTTGATTTGGAGAGTCCTATCAAATTCTTCATAGAATTTTTGCCACAAACATTAGCATCAGAAACAAGACCAAAAACTCAGATTTATCAAATGCATCACAGTTTGCCATATCATTTCCTTCTTCCGTCACAGAGATGTTTTGAGGATCAAGCAAGATAATAGCTGGGAAACTTCTTTGTAAACAGGAAAGAGCCTTGCACCCACATGATCCTCCCATGCATCTGAGGGAGCTTTCTGTAAAAAGCGAGGGTGATGGGCTATGGGAAGGCAGAGCCACTGGAGGAACACCCGGGCAGAGCAGGGACTCAAGCTTGAGTAGGTTATAAGATCTTGACCTAGAAGATGATCTAAATCAATGTCCTTCATTGTGAAGAGGAGAAAACAGGCCCAGAGGAAGATTGAGACTGGTCATTGTTCTCAGAGGTAACTGGTAGCAAGGTTCGAATTCAAGCAAATACAGATCTTATAAAAAGTTGCAGGGTACCACGGAGAGAGCTTGTTACCTGAACCCCAAAGCCAGAAATCAGTTTTTTCATTAGCTAGATTACCTTGAATAAGGCTCCTAATTTCACTGAGTTCTTGTTTCCTCCTCTGTGATTTGGACTGTTATGATGTTTGTCTCTGTCTCTGTTTTTCTCACTCTGTCTGTCTCGCTTCTCTGTATCTCTTTCTCACCCTTTCTCTATCACCCTGTATTTCTCTGTATCTCTCTTTCTCTGTCTCCCTGTTTCTGTTTCTCTCTTTCTCGGTATCTGTCTCTCTCATTTTTTCTCTGTATCCCTGGGTCTCTCCATGTCTCTGTCTCTTAGTGTCTCTTTTCCTTTGTGTGTGTCTCTCTCTGTCTCTATCACTCTCACTCTTTCTCTGTCTTCCTGGATCTCTTGCACAGAGAGATTTCTCTGTTTCTATCTCTCACTCTCTCTCTCTCTTTCTCAGTCTCTGTGTCTCTCACTCTGCCTCCCTGTCTCTCTCTGTCTCTCTTTACTCTTCCAGCTCTGATGACACATACTATAAATCCTATTTTTAAAAGGTCCCATGAATTCCTTCCTGTTTGTCTTGGGCAGAAAGAAGGGTGTTTTCAGTCAGAGAAGGATTTCTTGATGGAGGAAGAGTGGGGCTAGGCTAGGCTAAGCAGGTGTGGAGGAGGAAGGGAGGAGAGACAGATGAGCTAGCTTTGTTTCCCTGGAAGCTTCAGGAAGGGCAGCGACCCTGTGGGAGGTGAGTCTAGGGTCTACAACTCCCCGTCCATGAGGGAAAGAGCTGTGGCTGGATCCAAGGGAGGGCCAACTCTAGTTCTATTGAAGACACCATCATCCCCCAGGCACACAATCTTTGACTCTTCTATCTTTCTCATTCTCCATGTCCAGTGGCCAAATCTTGTCAGTTCTATCTCACCATCAGCGCCAATGTGTCCCCTTTTCTATATTTCTATAGCCACCACCCTAGTTTGGCCTCCATTACTTCTGGATAGTGCCCTTTTTATTTTCTAGTCTCTTCACTCAATTCCCCCAACAGTAGTAAACTGAATATAATGAGCAATTATTAAGTGGTAATTATGAACTAGGGGACCGTGTGTCCCAAAGGTATATATTTTCCACCAAGGGATACCACAAGTAAATAGGTAAACATGGCCATCTGAGGATGGGGGAGTGAACATTGATGGCTAAGGGAAATAGGAAGTTTTTCCCAGAAGAGAGGATGCATAAGCTGAACCCTGAAGGATGCCAAAAACTATTTTTCTCTTCTGCTCAGAGACCATCAATATCTCCCTATTGCCTGGAAGAAAAATCGCAGACTCCTCCTCCTGGTTCTCCATAATCCACTGCAGCCTTCCTTTCCAGTATCATTTCATAGGATTTCTCTTCACAAATTTCATTGCTGCCAAACTGGTCTTCTGGCTATTCCCTGAGAACAATATTCTCTATTCTGTCTCAGGGCCTTTGCAAGATCCATCCCTTATTTCTGGGGTGCTCTACATCCTTACTATCTCTCAGAATTTTTTCCTCAAGGTTCAAGCCAGGGACAAATCCCTCCCTGAAGCTTTTTTCCCCCTCCCCTCTCCTAGTATTATTTCCTTCATCTTGCTCTGTTATTTACTTCTGGTTACATGTTGTTTCCACCCACTAAGCTCCTAGAGAGGAGAGACTTTTATTTTTCTTTTTGCATCCCCATTTCCTAGACTAGCATCTTATCTATTGTAGGTGCTTCATATTGTTGAACTGAATTGAGAATTTACAGAGAGGGTCTGTGAGTGAGAAAAAGAACCCAGTTAGTCTAGCTGCGCTCAAAGGAAGATCATTGGTCATCAAAGGGAAAGTGGACACAGCAATAATCTAAACGAGGGGTATCAAACTTGAAGAACATTTGCATCCACTAGATCTATACATAAGGATCCCTGCAGGTGCATCTTGACTTACAAGAAAACATTTCAACAACATCCGTGTTCTTTATTTTGGTTAAATATTTCCCAATTACATTTTGATCTAATTTAGGCTGCATCCAGGAGTATTTTTCAGGACCACATGCAGAAAGACCAGGCTATATGTTTTCTTCTTTTGCTTCTGTTTTTGTTTTTGTTTTGTTTTTTTTTTCCGAGGCAACCAGGGTTAAATCATTTGCCCTGATCACACAGCTAGTAAGTGTCGAGTGTCTGAGATTGGATTCTGACTCCAGAGCCAGTGCTTTATCCATGGTGCCATCTAGCTGCCCCTGATTCTACTTTAACCCCCTCAGTTTTTTTTTAAGTGAAAGACAAGTGTTTATTACAGCACAGCAAGAAAATGGAGGTCTGAAGAACAAAGTCACTAACAGGAACGCGGCTATGATGATGATAATGATAATAACCATAGCTAGTGAGAATGCCAGTTCTGGAATCAAGCACGATCTTCTAGAGTTCAAATCTGCCCACCGACACTTACTAGCTGTGTGGCAAGTCACTTAATCCTGTTGCCTCAGTTTCCTCATCTGTAAAATAGGAATAGCAATAGCACCTACTTCAGGTTATTGTGAAGATCAAGAGAGATAACAAGCTTGAAAGTTCTGTTAAAATGTGATATAAAATATTACCTATTATTATAAATGCTTCTGACCTTACTTTCTAAGACCAAACAAGATAAGTGTAATCCCTTTATCTCTCCCTATGAGGAATCACACGTAATCATTCCCTGTGATGAGAGAGATGGCGAAGGGGATGAGAAACAGACTAAAGACAAGACCTGGGAAGATTGGGCTACAGGAGCTTCTTACTTGAAATATTGATATTTTTCTCTCTCCATACATAGACAGATGAATGTTGATTCGTTCCATGGACCGTTCCCCAAATGCTCCTTGGTTCAGGAGAAGGGGAAACAGAATTTGATTTTGATTAAGGTGTGTGTGTCTGTGTGTGTGTGAGAGTGTGTGTGTGTGTGTGTGTGTGTGAGTGTGTATGTGTGTGTGTGTGTGAGTGTGTGTGTGTGTATGTGTGTGTGTGTGTGTGTGTGAGTGTGTGTGTGTGTGTGTGTGTGTATGTGTGTGTGTGTGTGTATGTGTGTGTGTGTGTGAGTGTGTGTATGTGTGTGTATGTGTGTACTAGTGTATAAGGTGGGGAGGAAGAGGACCAAAACACTGAAAAGTTTAATATGTGCTTATTTACCACTATGTCTGGGACCGCTCCTGAGATTTCTTTCTGGCCACTCGCCTTGAAGAGAATCTCCCAAGAATTGAAAACCTAAGTTAGAATCCCAGAACGCTGGTGATCTCAGAACAGAGAATTCAGAGCTGGGAGAAAGCTACCCTTTGCAAAGGTCAGAGATGGGGAGCTAAACCTTAGAACTGACAGGGTCATTAGAACGTACTAATCCCAGAGCTCGAGGGAGGGACCTCCCAAAATGGAATGTTCCTCTTCACTCATCTCGTGTTTCGGGTGACAGAGCTGCCGTGGTTATCCCGGAGTGCCGAGAGAAAGTGTCCCCGGAGCCTACCTGGCCCCACCGTTCGGTTCCCAGTCTTCAGCACTTGGACAGCTCCCACCTTCCCGGACGCTTTCCAGCGGATTGGGCCTGGAACAAAAGAAAGTGACCCGAGTTCCCAGAGAGCAGACGGGAGGGGGGTCGCTCTGGGAGCTGTGAACTGTGGGAGTTTGGGAGATCAGATGGGAGAGAGTGTGGAGAGGGCCAGAAAAGAGAAAGCACCGTTCTAGTCGGCTTCGGGCACGGGGGGGCTGGCGCATTTGAGGGGTCTTCTTGATGAAGAAAAAGCGATCGAGCCCATTGGGGTGAGACAAGACAAGGGACGCGGAGGGGCTGAGTCCCGTGGAGGGAGAGGCCGGACTGCAGGGTTGTTGGAGGGGAAGGGGCTCAAAGACGTCCTTCGGGCGCCTCGAGGATTTTTAGGTGGGGCCCTTCCGGGAGGAGGCAGAGATTTTTGGGAGGGATCGCGGAGCTTTCTCGAGGGAAGGCTGCTCTAGACTCGGGAGGACTCCGGGACATTCTCTGGGAGGGTGACTCTGGGGGACTCGGGAAGGGGCGGGGCTTCCGGGATCCCAGACTTCTGTAGAGGAGGCCTCCAGGAGGTACTTTGGAGAGAGGGGCTCACGGAAGGTCTCGGGGGAGTCGGCCACTTGAGGAAGGGAGGGACTTTGGAGACCTTCGGTGGAGGCAAGTCTCGTCGCTATTTGAATGGGAAGAAAGTGAGGGGGCGTTCCTCCGCTCCGCCCCTGCTCGGAATGTGGAAACGGTGCTCGTTGGGGGGAAGGGGTTCTCCTCTGGAGGTAATGGGGCCTGAAGGGCTCCTGGGGGCGGGGCTCTGGGAAGCCCCGCCCATCCCGGCAGCCGGCGATGTCCAAGGCTCTCCATGTGAGCAGCGGCCCTGGTGCCAGCTCGGGGTGTGAGCACCTCCCGAGCCCCGCGGATCCCGGCGGGAGCTTTCGGGCCTATGGAGCGGCCCCCAGCCTCCCTGTGTGGCCGGAGCGATAGAGCGCCGCCTCCGGAGCCCCCTGGGACACCGAGCCAGAGGCGGGCGACTGCCATGGAGCTGGGTAATTCAGGGGGAGAGGCTGCCGGAGCAGTGAGTTGAACACTTTGGTTCGGAGAAGTCTGGGGCACAGGGAGAGGGGACCAGGATACTCCGGTGCCGGTAAGAGAAGGGACCCGGACCCCTGGGTTCCAGGCAAAGACGGGGTTCGACCAGCGGCTGCTTGAGAAAGCTGAGCGGGGAGGACGGCTACCGCGGTCCTCAAGGCTTTGGCAGCTGGACGAGGGGAGGGAGGGGAGCGGTTGCATCCTGAGTCCAAGGGGAAGGCGGGCTCGGATGCCTGGGTCCTCGCAGAGGCCCGGAGCGGCCGGGAGAGCGAGCAGTGGGCTCCCGAGTCCCAGTGAAAGAGGACATCTAGACAGCTGGTCAGTTGGGGGGGCGCTTTATGGGGAAGACACCTGGATCCCTGCGCGCTGGACACCACAGGCCCTGGGGGAGAGCAGGCAGGGATTCCTAAATCCGGAGGAGACACTGGACGCCCAAGGAGGTCCTAGGAGAAGAGGAGACGGATTGGGGAGGGAGGAGGGGAATTTGGGGAGAGGGACTGGGGTCGCCAAGCCCAGAACACGTGGCTTTCTCTCGAGGCAGCCCAGTGAGGGTGGGGGGGAGCAGAGACCCCACGACCTAAAGAGGAAAGAGGTCAGTGGCCTCCCTTTTCCCTCCCCCCACTTTAGGTCTAGGGTCCCTCCAGGGCAGCTGCAAAGCAAAGGGAAGTGAGGGAGGGTGGAAGTCTGGGTACGGAGGCGGGGGCTGGGGGGGGGGGGAGCTGGCCGGAGCCCCGGGGGGGAGGGGGGGAGACTCGGGCCGTCTAGGGCTCAGGACCAGTCCCCGCCTTCCCGTCCGCCAGCACCCCAGCCCGCCGCCTGCTCCATCGGGGTCGCCGCTTGGTATGCAGGGCGCGGGCCGGTCCCGATCCGTATGCGCGCCGCGTGGGCCCCCATTGGTATGCGGGAGCCGGCCCGGCGCGGGCGGCTGAGGACTGGGAGGCTGGGCACGTCCGCGCGCGCTGGCGGCCCCACGCGGGCTCGCTTGCGGGGAGAGCAGCGCCTGGCTTTCTGAGTCAGGGAGGAGGACCGGGAGCTGCCGGGAGTGTGTAAGTCGAGGCTCCTCGAGTTCCCAAGGCCTGGGGGCTAGAAGAGGGAGGCAGGAGAGCCCGGCGCCTCCCACCCCCCAAGCGCTCCGGGGGGGCGCGGTTCCGGGCTCGGGGAGCTCCCTTGGGGGAGACTGAGGCCAGGAGCTGCGCAGGGGCATATTCAAGGCTAATCACGGGAAGAAGCCGCTGGTTCTGAACTCTGACCCTCGAGGTCCCGGAGCCGGGCTTGAGCTAGGCCAGAGGAGGCTTGAATCAGGGGGCTCCCGGGCTGCCTTCTCCCCTCTCGGCCGGGACTCAGCTTCTGCTTGGAGGGGGAGGGAACAGGGCGGGCGGGTGGCTGGGGCCTCCGGGGACCTCATGGCTCCTGACCGCGGCTCTCTTCTCCCACTGCAGGTGCCCGGCTCCCTGAATCCCACCCCCCGCTCTGAGCCCACCAGCCAGTCTTCCGGGGTGCAGAAATGGCGGCCCACTTCTCAGGAAGCGAGGTCAAGTGCGTCAGCGTGGAGTGGGATTTCCTGCAGGGGCTGCTGGTCAAAGCCCCGCCTGCGCCCTGGTGAGCAACCCCCCCCCCCCCACGGGCCCTGCCGGCTCTGGCCAAATTCTCCTCCAGAGTTCTGCCCCGCCCCCTCAGAAGTGGGCTTCTCCCTCAGGATTCTGGGGCGTCCCACTAAGAAAGTTCACCCTGGCCCCAGGTCTGTCCAACTTCCAATGGGGGAGAACTCTCGGAACATTCTATCCCCGCCCACTCTCCGATTCTGTCCCGCCCCCTGAGCGGAGGGATTCTCACTCAGGACTCTGTTCCCACCCACTTGGAATTCTCCCTGGGTTCTGTTCCCTGCTCCCACTCTACCTGCGAGGCCCTCTTCCATCCCCCGGGCGGGGGGGGGGGGGCCATCGTGACCCTTCCCCCTCCCCTGAAGCCTGCAGGCCCTGCGGAAGGAGAAGTCCCGGAACGCGGCCCGCTCCCCGCCGGGGCAAAGAAAACTTCGAATTTTACGAGCTGGCGAAGACGCTGCCCCTGCCCAGCGCCATCACCAGCCAGCTGGACAAGGCTTCCATCGTCCGGCTCAGCATCACCTACCTCTCCGCCTGCGAGACTTCGCTGCCCTCGGGGACCCCCCCTGGAGCCCACCCAGAGCCGACCCGCCCCAGTGCCAGGTAACGCCGAGGGGACCCGGGGAGCGCCGAGGAGCTGGCGCAAGCTCTGGCCAGAGAAAGAGCAGGCTTCCTGCGCCCTCCCTTGCTGGGTGGAGAGGGAGGCTCTGCTGGCCCGCCCAGAGACCAAGGCAGCCCTGGGGCCCGGGCCTGAGACCGTGACAGATCTGCTTCCTGCGGCTAGCCCTGGCATCCCCTCTGGCCGGCCCTTGCAGGGGGGGAGACCCAGGCGTCCCTGCAGCCAGTCCCGAGAGCCCGAGCCTCCCGCCTCCCAGAAAGGAGCCCCTTATCCGAGGCCCCCCTTGCCGGGAGCCCCGAGCTCCTGTCAGGAGGCCACAGGCCCCTGGTGCCCCTGCTCCCAGGCCTGCCAGGAGCCCCAAGGGCCTCCACCTCCCACAAGGGAGCTCCTTAGCCGAGCCCCCCCCTGCCGGGAGCCCCGAGGGTCCCCGGGTCCCAGAGGAGAAGCCTGTTATCCCAGGCCCCTCCTGTCAGGAGGCCACAGGCCCCAGGCGTCCCTGCTCCCAGGCCTGCCAGGAGCCCCGAGGGCCTCCACCTCTCACAAGAGAGCTCCTTATCCGAGGTCCCTCTCCAGTAGGCCACAGGCCCCAGGCGTCCCTGCTCCCAGCCTGCCAGGAGCCCCCTGGTCCCGAAGGGAGCCCGTTATCCGGGGTCTTTCCTGCCAGGAGGCCCCAGGCCCCAGGCGTCCCTGCTCCCAGGCCTGCCAGGAGCCCCGAGGGCCTCCACCTCTCACAAGAGAGCTCCTTATCCGAGGTCCCTCTCCAGTAGGCCACAGGCCCCAGGCGTCCCTGCTCCCAGCCTGCCAGGAGCCCCCTGGTCCCGAAGGGAGCCCGTTATCCGGGGTCTTTCTGCCAGGAGGCCCCAGGCCCCAGGCGTCCCTGCTCCCAGGCCTGCCAGGAGCCCCGAGGGCCCCGGGTCCCAGGAGGGAGCCCTTCTCACCTCAGCCCCGGGAGGATTCCCGAAGGAAGCCTGGCTCCCGGGCGCCGCCTCCGGCAGCGGGACCAGCGGCCCCGAAGTTTGTGCCCCCTGCGCCCCGGGGTGCCGTGCGGGGCGGGCAGCCACTTCTGGCGGGGGCAGAGCGGCTCCCGCGGCCCCAGGCGTCCGAGTCCCAGGTCGGCGGAGCCCCGGGTTCCCACACCGCCCGGCGGAGGGGAGGGGAGGGGAGGGTGGGGGGCCGAGAAAATAGCATTGATTAGGCCCGCGATAAATCGCCATTTAAATAATGCGGCTTCCAAGGCTGTAATTACGCAAATTAAGCAGCGCCTAGAGAATCCTGCATTACCGCGAGCACTGATTACAGTCATTACCCACCCGGGAATTAGCCGCCGCCGAGCGTGCGCTTGGAAATCCGGATAAACATCTGCCTATTGTCTCCGGCAGCCGGGGGAGGGGGCGCGGGCGAGGGAGGGGCGCTCGGCTCTTTTTCTGGCTTCACCCCACCCTCCCCCACCCGGGCCCGGGCTCCGGAGGACCCAGGAGTGCCGGCTCCTTGGGAGAAAGCGCGCGTCCCCGGGTCCTCAGCCTCGGAGGTTCTGGACTCCCATTTCACAGAGAGGGAAACTGAGGCCCAGACTTGTCCAACATTACGAAGAGAGTCAGGGAATCCCCCCGACAGTCTAACCCCATGCTTTTTCCTTCTCAGCCTCATTTTTGAGGAAGACAGCCCCCCATCCTTGCTCCGCGCCACCTTCCCCCCCCCCACAATCCGCAAAAATGAATGGGGGCCGGCCCGGGGCAGCAGTCGGGCGCCCGAGTTAGTCTCCCTCGGGCCTCAGTTTCCTCCTTTGTGAACTGAGGGGGAAGACGGGGCGCGTGGCCGAGGATGCTCATTCTGAGTCCGGCTTCTGCGGGAGAGGCGCTTCTCGGTCCCCCCTCAAAGGATCTCTAAGCGTTTTAACCTCCACTCGGAGGCTAAGGAGGAAGGCTGGGATTTCTCCTGGGAGGAGACTGCGGCTCAGAAAGAGGGAGAAGCTGCGGGAGAAATCCCCAAACCCGGAGAAAGCGAGAGATGCGGGCAGAAGGGGGAAGGAGAAAGTGAGCGCCCCCGGCCCCGGGCCCAGGAAATCCCGCGAGAAAAGCCGGGCTCAAGGAAGCCCCCCTCCCCCGCGCACTCACCCTCCCGACCCCGCCGCTCCGGGAGGCCAATGCGAGCTAATGCGCCTGCAATTAGCCTCGTTGGTGCAACAGGCACCGGGGGGAAGGGGAGGAGAGGGGGGAGAGATGAAGGAGGCGAATCCCAGGCCCTGCCCCCCGCTTCTGGTCGGCGCCTCCCCCCTTTCTCTCCCCCTTCTCTCTGCCCATCTCTCCCCCCAGTACCTCAGTCTCCCCTTTCTCATTCTCCCTGCCCTTTACTCCTCTCCCTCTCCCCGTTTCTCAATTTCCTTTTCTCCCTCAATTTCCCATGTCTCTGATTCCCCTGTTGGCCCCTCAGTTTCTGCTTCTCTCCCTCAGTCACCCCCACTTAGCTTCAGTTCCCCCTGTGTCTGCCCTGTGTCTGTTGCTCTCTCCCTGTGTCCCCTCTCCGTCCTTCAGGGGCCTCCTCCCGGCAGCTGTCCCCATCTCACCTCTTTTCCCTTCTTTGTACCTCCGACTTCTCCCTGGTCCTCCATTTCCAACCTCTCTTTCTCTGCTCCTTTCATTCTTCAGCCTCCCCCCATCCTACAGCCTGCCCCCCCATCCCTCAGCCTCCCCCCATCCTTCAGCCTCCCATTTCGCTTCATTCTCCTCTGTCTCCCCTCTGTCCTTTGGTCTTTTTTCTCTGTAGCTCCTTCCTTCCTTTCTCTTCTGTCCCCCAGTCTCTCCTTTTTCTCTTGCCCCTCCTATCTAACTGCCTCCCTCCATCCTTCAGGCTTCTCTCCCTCTCTCATTCCTATCTCTGAGTCCACCTTCTCCCCGTCCCTCTGTTTCCCTCCCTTCCCCGGACCTGGGGGAGCGGGGCTGGGGAGGGAAGAGTGGGCAGTAGATTGTTGTAGGGGGTTAGCCCGTGGTCTGGCACTCAACTGAGCCAGATCTGCTTCTGACCCCATTCTTTGTGTGACCTTGGCCAAGCCTCCTCCCTCTTGAACCTCAGTTCCCTGGCCCACAAGATGATCTAGTTAGGCTGGATCTCGAGATACCTGTTAGCACCAAAGAAAAGTGGGGAGGGTCCCCGAGACACTGAAAGAGGGGGTCCCCACAGTGGGAGGCTGGGAAAGAGAAGACATTGCCAGCCTTCCTCCTTGCCATTGCAATCTAGACACGTTTCTCTGACTTCTGGGGCAGGTCACTGTCCTTCCCCAGCCCTGCAGTCTCTGAGGGGGGAGGGCCAGGGAGAGACTAGGTACAGGGAGTGGCTAAAAATGCTTTGAGATCTTTAGCGACGGCTGCCCTCCCTACCCCCCCATCCCTCCTAAGTGGGGGGGGGCAATGACCTGAAGACCCCTCATTCTTCTTGCAGCTGTCCTAGCACTCCCGTGCCCCTAGCTCAGTCCCCCAGTTATCTGTCCCCCAAAGCAGGGGAACTCTGCTCTGCCAGTGCCCCCCTTCTAGGGGAAGTGGGAAAAGCAGAGCCTCCTTAAAGATGCAGCTCCCATCCCCAGGCCGGCTGTGGTGGAGACAAGCCAGAGGGAGCGAGAGGAATACCAAGTGTGCCCTGTACTGCTGGGAGGGAGCTGGGTTCCAGACGCTAAGGCGACTTCTGCCTTGTCCTAGTCACCCTACTGGAGCGCAGAGGCGAGGGGAGCGTCTGGGGAGTCTCGGATACCGTCCCTCCCCTGCCTAACCTCATTTGGACCTCTCCGTGCGGCAGGATGGGCAGGGCTGGAGGAGGAAGGGCAGGGAGAGGGAAAGCTTGACCCCCTGGGTGCCTTGGGCCCTTGATGGAGAAAATGGCTCCATGGGGTCCAAAGCAGCGTGGAGAGCTGGAGAGCTCTGATTTTGGGGAGACGGTTCCCTCAGCTTTAGCACGGTCCATAGTGGCCTGGGTGACCTTGGGCTGGCTTCCCAATCTCTCCATTCCCCTCCTCTAGAAAATGACTAATAATTTCAAAGGGGGATTCCAACCTCATGGTCCTATTATCCTGGAGAGGGTTCCCATTACCTGCCCCCCTCCAGACCCACTCACCCACCCGGCTAGCTGGGCAGAGTCTTAGTCAGTCTTAGTCTGGCTGGCCCCTTTCAGGATCTGAACCTGAGGGAAGTGGGGTTAGGGTCAAGGTGGAGACAGATGGTGGAGCTGCTAATGGAGGGAGAGGCTGGGGGAGGCGATGGAACATTTGGAAGGGACGGGCTTAAATTGGAGACGGGATAGTAGGAGTGAGGGGCAGAGGGAGTGAATTAAAAGAATGGAAAGCCAAAAATGGGAGGGGGATCAGGTAGTGAGGGGAGAGATTTGGGGAAAATGCATCACACAGTGCCTGGAGACCAGGCCTGGAGTCCAGAAGAACTGAGTTCAAAACTGGCCTCAGATACTTCTAGCTGGGTGACTCTGGACCAGTCACTTAACATGTGTCTTAATTTCATCATCTGTAAAATGGAGATGGCAGCTAGGTGGCACCATAGTAGACAGAATGCTGGACCTTGGAACCAGAAAGACTCCTCTTCCTAAGTTCAAATCCAGCCTCAGACACTTCTGAGCTGGGTAATCTTAGCCAAGTCACTTCATCTTTTTTGCCTCAGTTTCCTCCTCAGTAAAATGAGCTGGAGAAGGAAATGGCAAACCTGCCCAGTAACTGCCAAGAAAACTCCGAATGAGGTCCCAAAGAGTTGGACTTGACTGAAATGAGTGAACAGCAACACCAACAAAATGGAGTTTGCGCTCACCTCCCAGGGTTGGTGTGAGGATCAAATGAGATACCATTTGTAAAATCCTTTGCAAATCTTAAATGGATATATGAGCAAGCCGTTATTATTACTAAATATGGGAACGTGTATTCATGTAGCACTTTAAGGTACACAGAGAACCTTATGCAGTGTCTCTATTCATCCTCAAAACTCCCTGGGAGGTAGGGACGATCATTATCTGCATTTTGTAGGGGAACAAAGTGAGAATCAGAAAAAGCAATTTTCTGAGCCAGGTTCCACAGCCAATAAGTGAGGAAGGAGGCGCTTGACCTTGCAATGTTCCTGACTCCAAAGTCAATCACTTTATCCACTCCGTGGAAGGGATGGGAGTGAAGATCTGGGGGAAAGGGAGGTGAGAGGAGTGGGAGAGGTATGGGGGTCAGGGAGGGGGGGGGAGGGCTAAGGTGGAGAATGAGATGAAGGAAGAAGAGACAAATAAAGGAGAGGGAGTTGAGGGAGGGACAGTAGTTGAGGCAAGTGGGGAGAGTCAGAAAGGAATAGGAACTGGAGTTCTGAAAAGGAGGAGGAGATGGGGAATGGGCAGAAAGAGGGAGGTTATGGGGGTGTCTGGGAATAGGGGAGAAGAGGGAGCAGGAAGTGAGGATGGACTTGGAATTCTAGGAGAAATCAGAAGGTCAGGGTGGAAGCAGGGAAATGAGGCTTTGGGGGAAGGGATGCATTGGGAAGGGAGGACGAGTGCTGGAACAGGACTGGTAGGGACAGCAGAACAGTGAGGAGAGGAAATAATGATGGGCCAGGCTTGAGAGCTTGAGGCACAGGAAAAGGGAAGGAGCCTGGGGAAGAGCAGAGAGGGGCGCCAGGGTGGGGGGAGAAAGGGAGGAATAAGGGAAGCTCAGGAGGAGGTGAGTAAGGGTTCTAAGGGGGATGGGAGGAGGCAGGACTGAGAAGTAGCTAGAGATAAGAATGCCGGAGTGAACTGGGAGGGGAGGCGACCGAATCAGGGAAACAGGAAGAAGGGGGAAATAGAGAAAAGAGGAATAAATTGGGGAGTGAGGAATAAGACCTGAACCCCTCCCAGGAGATGTCCCCTCCCTGCCAGAGCCTGAGAGAAGAGCAGGGTCTGAGGCTGGGAGAGGGGAATTGTTGGGGGGAAGGGGAGGCACCTGATCCTCCTCCTCCCTCCTCCCCCCAGCTCCCTGCCAGCAGCTTTCTAATTCCCCCATTAAACGTTTTTAATTATAGGCGGGCTCTGTCTGACCCGAGGGGTTATTTGCAGCAAGGAAAAATGAGAGAATTAAGGGAAATGACAGAGAAAATTGCGACAATTATCGGGGAAGGCATTGTTTCCCCTGTCTGTCAGGGGGAGCTGTTTGTGAGCTCGGGAGCTCGCTCCCCCTCACCCCCCCTCACAGGCATTGTTTGCTGCCGGCTGCGCCCAGGCTGGGAGCCCGGGGAGGGAGCTGGCCACCCGTGGGAGAATGTGAGGGGCTCGGGAGAGGAGGCTGGGGGTGGGGGGCCTCCCCAGGTCCCAGGGAAGGCAGGAAGCTCTCGAGCGGAAGGGGTGCCTGGGCCCGGAGGTGGGAAGGACGAGGGAAAAGTTGTTGGGCCCTTTCCAGACATAAGGTTCAGGAGCAGGGGAACAGGCTGTTCGGCCTCTGCTCGGTGGCAGAAGACATCATGTGGACTCATTTAGAAATTCCCAGCTCATGTCGTCCTCTCCTGCCTGTCCTTCCCCTCCTCCCCCCCGCCCTCCTTCGGCCCCAGACTGGGGGGGCTCCTGCCCCTGGGAGAGCAGAAGGGGCTCTTCTCCCCGCTGTTCTCCCTGGCCCCGGCTTCTGTGGGGGAGCCCACAGAAGGGAGGCGTTCTCTGAGCCAGAGCTCCCGAATCCGCAAGGACCGGTTCTCGGCTCTGGTCCCTGACCTTGGTCCTGAAAGTCTCCACCAAAGCAACGGCCCAAGCAGCGGCGGGCGCCACTGGGGAACTAGCGGCGCCTCTCGGCAGGGGCAAGGAAGGAGCCCTGGCTCTGGGAGAGTGGGGCGAGGGGGTCCGGGCGGTGGGTCACCTCATCTCCGGGTCTGCGTCTGCGTATTGTCGGGGTGGGGAACCCCTGACACCTTGCCTGGCTCCAGATGCTCCGAACGACATCGGATGCAGGATAATAGGGAACCGAGACCCAGAGAGCTTTGATTCATGTTGAGAGTAAAAGGAGGAGTCAAGAGTCCAACTCGGCTCTTGTGAGTCCGAGGTTAGAATTCTTTCCACGTCTGTAACTATAGTGTGTGTGTGTATGTGTGTGTGTGTGTGTGTGTGTGTGTGTATGAGAGTGTGTGTGTGTGAGTGTGAATGTGTGTGTGTGAGTGTGTGAATGTGTGTGTGAGTGTGTGTGTGAATGTGTGTGAGTGTGAGAGTGTGAGTGTGTGTGTGAGTGAGTGTGTGGATGTGTGTGTGAGAATGTGTGAGTGTGAGTGTGTGTGAGAGTGTGAATGTGAGTGTGAATGTGTGAGTGTGTGTGTGAATGTGTGTGTGAGTGTATGTGTGTGAATGTGTGTGTGTGAGTGTGTGTGAGTGTATGTGTGTGAATGTGTGTGTGAGTGTATGTGTGTGAATGTGTGTGTGTGAGTGTGTGTGAGTGTATGTGTGTGAATGTGTGTGTGAGTGTGAGTGTGTGTGAATGTGTGTGTGAGAGTGTGTGAGTATGTGAGAGTGTGTGTGTGTCTGTGAGTGAGAGTGTGTGTGTGAGTGTGCGCTAGGCTAGCTGACCTCCAAACCACAGCAGACCCCAGAAAGGGCCTAACAAGGAGGTCCTGACAAGTCTATTCTCACTTCCTCTGACCAGAGGCAAAACCCAAGCGGGATGTTGTCTTCAGTGAGCGCAACAAAATGGGATTTAGAGCTCGGGAAAAACCTTACAGGTCTTTGCTTCCAACTAAGGGATCTGAGCTTCAAGGATCTGACTATGGTCACAGATGACAGCAGAGGGAGGCTCTGAACTGAGAGCATCGAATCATGGGATTCCAAACTGAAAAGGGCCTTAGGCTTTGTCTGGACTCATCCCATATTTAGCTAAAGAAACTGAGGTGCAAAAAATCCATCTGATTTGCCTAAAAGCACGGGGTGGGGGGAAGCCAGATATAAGAATGGATAAACTGCAGGCTTCAGCCCCAGCCTCTTTCCTCAGTCTCTGGTGCCTCCGGACGAAGAGAGACCTCTGCCCTATTCACCGACCTCTTTGAGCAGCATTTGGGAGGCCACATCCTTCAGGTAAGGTCCCAGAAGCCTCCTTCCTTCCCTACCAGAAGCCCTTAAGCTTCCCACCTCCCCACCTGCAGGATGAGGGAAGCCAGGCACCCCAGTTTCCCCTCCCTTCTGCGCTCCCCTTCTTAGAAGAACCCTCAGGGTCAGATTAGCTCTCAGCCTCCCCCTGGTGTCAGCCTCTGTGGCCCCCCTCCTTCCTCTAAAACTCCTTGGAGGAGCTGAGGAGCTGGCGTGCTCTAGCCCTCGGGTCCCCAGCTCACTTCTCCAGGTCTCTCCTAACACCCTAGTCGCTGGATGGGTTCGTGTTCGCCTTGAACCAGGAGGGCAAGTTTCTCTACATCTCAGAGACCGTTTCCATCTATCTGGGCCTCTCTCAGGTAAGCATGGGAGGTAGAGGCCCTGGGCATTTAGCTTCCGACCTTAGCTCTGAGTTTCCTCTGCCTCCTTTTAGTGAAAACTCAGGATTCTAGGGAGAATCCCTTTCTCCCCTTCCTTTTGTCTGGATCTAGTTTGGGGGGTCCTCAGTCCCTCCCCCCTGTAGATGTTGAGCTCCCCAAACTCATTCTCTAGCCTCCTTCCCTCATCCTGTGCCTCCTGCCCCATATTTTTTCCCTCCAGTGTCCAGGTGTCCAGGGCCTTCATATGCTTCCCTGGACAATCCTCCTTTTCTTCCCTGACATCTTTCCCCACCTCCAACTCCTCGCACTCCATTTTGAAGAAAGGAAAGGAAAGATTAGCCCATCACAGAAGAGACTCATTCTGTGCCCACTTTCCCTTTCCTAAAGAAAATAATTAAGCTCCCTAGAGACAGAGAGAATCTATTAGTTGGGGGAGATTTGTTCATGGAAGGCGAATGGATAATCCCACTCCCTCCTTCCCTTGCCCAACCATAGGAAGTAATTCTCTGGTACCCAGGCTTTTCTCCTGTTGCCTTGGGGTAGGGCAGCGGGCAAACCAGTGATTAGCCCTTGTGTCCGCTGCACTTCCGCCACCCCCTGACCCACAGGTGGAGCTGACTGGCAGCAGTGTGTTCGACTACGTGCATCCAGGGGACCACTCAGAGGTGCTGGAGCAGCTCGGGCTGAGGGCTCCACCCCCTGGGCCTGGGGCACCGCCTTCCGGGCCTTCCTCCTCTTCTTCTTCATCCTCTTCATCCTCAGCTTCCTCAATCTCTGAAGCCCCAGAGATTGGTAATTTCCTCTAAGAGCCCTTCCCCAGCGAGGGTGGGGTCTTGGCCTGAGCCTCTGACTACCTCCCTCTGTGATTTGATCTACTGCTTTAAAGAGGAATCTTGGAAATTGAATCTTCCAGTCTAAGTCCCACAGGGAATCGGCTAGCTAGTTCAAGATGACCTGGGTTGGGTGGGAGGGGAGTCACAAGAATGATCACAGGTTCTACATCTGGATCTCTAGGGCAAGTCCAAGCCCCTTATATCATAGATGAGGACCCTGAGACCCAGACGGGGTTACCCAGGCCCTCTGCCTTCATACCCAGCACTCTTGCCACTCCAGGCCATGCAAAGCATCCCACCTCAGCTTAGCTGGGCTCAAACTCAGATTTTCCTCCATGCCATCTGCCCACAAAAAGCTGCCATTTCCCTTGGCTCCTGTGGTCAGTGGTAGTCCTGGGAGCACTAGGATCACTGGCGTCCTCATTTCACAGAGGAGCCCAAGTGGGCTAGCCACGGTTATCACAGGGTGAATTATCCACAGTCACAGGGAATTACCCACAGTTATCACAGGGTGAATTATCCACAGTCACAGGGGAAGTAAGAGTCAAAGAAAAACTTGAACTCAGGACCTCTCATTCCAAAATCAAATGCTTTCCACTGCATCATGGGCTACTACGGTGGTATGTGGCTGTGTTTATGAATAACCAAGCGGCTTACCAGGTTATCTGTGGCTCACTGGATTTGTGTTTGGTGAGACTACATTTCTCTGGAGGGCTCTCCGAGTCTTTGGGTGATTGTATGTGTGACATGAGGAACAATATTAGGGAATTATGAGTTTGTATAGCTGAGAGGTCTGGGGCATGGGGGACACGGGCGGCAGGGATTGGGGGGAGCCCCGGATTTGGTCTGAGAAGAACCGGGGAGGGAGGCTCACTGTCCAGAGACACACTGAGCCCCCAAACCCCTTTCTTTAGAGCTGGCCCTCCCTGTGATTACTCCTCGAAGTCAGCCCTGCTCCCTTGAGCGTTCCTTCTTCGTCCGAATGAAATCCACACTCACCAAGCGGGGGCTGCACGTCAAGGCTTCGGGATACAAGGTGAGCCCTCTTGAGCTGACTCTCGCTTTCACCTTCCCCAAGATGATTCCCAGGGCTTCCTCCCTCTCTCTGAGGGCTTCCTCAGTGTCCTTTAGTCCCCTATTCTTTGCCTTGGCACAAACATTCGACATTCCTTCGTCCTTGGCCAAACTGGGCTTCCTGTATTGTCTGTTCCTTTGTCCATCTATAGAACTATAATAATACTATAACAACAATAAATAACTGTCCCTTGACCCAGCTATATAATAATGACATTTATATAGCATTATGTGCCAGGTATAGCACCAAGTGCTTTCCCATTATTTCATTTGATTCCTACAACCAACACTGGAGGCAGTGCCTTTACTTTTTATTTTAAGCGACATGCCCACAGTCTCACTAGTTATGGCCCGAGTCCAGATTTGAATTCAGATCTTCCCGACTCTAGGCCTGGCACTCTACCCACTCTGCCACCTGACAGCTACCTCCTCTGCCCATCTGTAATTCTTTCCCCATTAATGGCCAATCTGCCCTCTTCTGCCCAACTGCTCTGGTCCTCATCCAGCTACACAGCCACGGATTTGGACTCAACAGGCCTGGTTTCAGTTCCAGGTGGAGGCCAGGGAAATGGCTTTGTTTTTCTCACTTGTAAAAGTGAGCCTCCCCCGGCCATACCCCTCCACTACCCAGATACAGCACATCCCAACTGTCTCACAGGTAATCCATGTGACCGGTCGCCTCAGGACTCAGCTGTTGACACCACGGCGGGGTCAAGCTTTGGGTCTTGTAGCTCTAGGACACACCCTGCCCCCAGCTCCACTCAGTGAACTTCCCTTGCACGGCCACACGCTTGTCTTTCGCCTCAGCCTCGCCTTGACCATCATCTCCTGTGAGAGCAGGTGAGAGGGCTGAAAAGTGAAGTGATGGGGAGCAGTGGAGACTGAGAAAGGGGGGAGAGATGGGTGGGAAATAGATTCACGGAAGGAGAGGGAACCAGAGAAATGAGAGGAAGGAAGGTGGGGAGGTCGGAGTCAGTTAAGAAGAGGAATTTGGAGAATGAAGAAGTGGGAATGTGGGGTTAGAATGATGGGAAATGGAGGAAATATAAAGAATGAATCAGTGGAAGTGGAAAGCAGGGATAGTGAGATGGGAAGATGTGTTTGTGTATGAGAGAGAGACAGACAAGACAGAGAAAGAGAAAGAAACAGACAAGACTGACAGAGAGAAAGAAAGAGACTGAGAGAAAGACAAAGAGACAGAGAATGGAATGAAGAGATGGGAAGTGGAAGAGGGAAGGAAACAGTAGGGAAGTAAGCATGGACAGATGTAAATTTAGAAATGGGTAAAAGAGGAATGGGACGGAAGAAAGGACGACAAAGGTAGAAGGAGGAAATGGGGAAATAAGAAATGGAAGTTGGTAGATAATGGAGAGAAGAGGAAAAACTTGAAGTATGGGTGGAGAGATGGGGAAAAGAAATGATGGAGAAGCAGATTTGAGAAAGGGAGGAGGGATGGATGTGTCAGAGAAGTCAAAGAGACAGAGAGCTGGATAAAGAATGGATGGGTGGCAATGGATGGGAAGCTGGAGATGAAGAAACTGAGGAAGAGATGGGAATGACTCCAAAGGACAAAGTTGGAGATGAGGAGGTGGCTGAAGGAGCTTTAGTGGATGGATGAGGTGATCTGTGGTTATTTGAGGATAGAGAGATGATTGTGGAGGGATGGGGATTCAGGGCGGGATTGGACAATGGAGGTATTATAATGGAAGATAAGAAGCTGAGGAGGGGATGGAGGCAGATAGACTAAAGATAAAGAAATGGGGAAGAAAAACTAGAAAGATGCAAAATGGAGAGGTCAGAATGGAGTGGTCTGTTCAGTTTTTTGCATCAAATTAAAAAGAACGCTATTAAGCTAGAGTGTCCAGAAGAGAACAACCAAGATAATGATGGGACTGAGTCAAGACCATATTGAAAGAACCAGAAATGCACAGCCTGAAGAGAAGACTCCTGGGGAATAATTGTTATGGTGACATGTTTGAAGGGCTATCGTGGAAGAGGGGCGAGATTTGTTTCATTTGACCCCAGAGGGCAAACCCAGGAGCAATGAGTTCAAGATGCAAAGAAGAAAATTCAATCTTGAATCAGGAAAAACTTTCTACCAGTTAGAGCCATCCAGAAGGAGAACGGGGCGCTTTGGGAGGTCTTCCTTAGAGGTCTCCATGCAGACTGCGGCCATTTGTCAGATACGTTTGAATAGAAATATTTTTCAGGAGTAGGATGTGATAGATCGTGGCTGAAGCCTTTTCCAGTATTCAGATTATGATTCTGCAAATGGTGAAAGAAGGACGGAAAGAAGAGGAGAGAGTCAAGGGAAGAGAGAGATGGATGATGGGAAAGAGATGGATGATGGAAAGAGAAGAAGGGGTGGAAGGTGGACCTAGGGAGAAAATGGTTAGGGGATGAGGAAAATAGAGCTCGAGATGGGAGGTGGAACATGAGGAGGAGAGGGTTAGAGAGATGGGAAGAAAGCCAGGGGTTGGAGAGAGGAGTTGGGAGGTCTCCTCCTAATTCAGTCCATCTGGGTCCCTGGCAGGATCAGTGACTACATGGACGTGGGCCCCTCAGAACTGATTGGACGAAGCTGCTACCAGTATATCCACGGGGAGGACGTGGTTGGAATTCGCCAGAGCCACCTGGACTGTGCGTGAACCCCCTTGGTCCCCCACTGACCCCCCATCTCCAGGAACCTCCCCCTGGGGAATGCCTTTCTTAGCTCTTACTCCAGTGGCCCATTGCACCCTCATTTTGCCCTCAGAGGAATCCTTCAGTAGCAAGGACCAAAGCTGAGCCAGGCATCTCCTCCCCTCCCCCTGAGAATCCCCAAGATCCCCTTCTCTAGACGTATCTCTACCTCTCAGATTCTTACTGTCCATTGGTCTCTTTTCCACCTTTATTTCTCTGTGTGTTCCTTAACACTTCTTGTTTCTCGGCCATATGTTGTCTCTGTCTCTCTCTCCACATCTTCTCTTCCCATTTCGGACCGTCCCACTGTACCCATCCCTGTCTCTCCAATCTCTGCTTTAATGTCCTCTGTTTCTCTGCCCATCTGTCCCTTTTTCCTTTTTTATCTGACCTACATCCCCTCCCCCCTTGTGTTTCCCCACTCCCAACTCCATCTCTCGATCCCGGCTTTGATCGACACTCGTCTCTGCCTTGGCCTTTCCCTCTCGGGCCAGTGCTGGACAAAGGGCAGGTGGTGACGGGCTATTACCGATGGCTGCAGAGGGCTGGAGGCTTCATCTGGCTCCAGTCTGTGGCCACGGTGGCCATCAGTGGCAAGAGCCCGGGCGAGCGCCACGTCGTCTGGGTCAGCTACATACTCAGGTGAGGAAGGCCCGAGCCACTGTCCAGATGAGGGGGGGCAGGGCAGACTCTGTTGTGGGGAGGGAGGAAACCTTCCATCTACTTGTGACAGAATTCATCAGAGTCCCCAGGTCTCTCCAGCGGGCCAGCAAAATCCAGGGCCCACGTCAGGCAGCTGAAGAGATGGCCCTGGGCCCCTGAAACATTTCTGAAGAATGGGTCACCCCAGATGGAACCTGTTATCCCCAAAGCCTATGAGACTTCAGAGTAGGGGCAGGGATGAGGGCCGGGAGACCTGGCCAGTGACTACTGCTCCTCATTCACAGTCAAGCGGAAAGCAGCCACATGGCCTTGGACACTTTCCAGCTCCCTAGTGCTGTCCCCCAGGAGGATCTCTCAGATGCAGAACCTGAGATCAAAGGTACCTGGGCCACTACTAGAAAGGCCCCCTGCTACCAGGGACAGGTCTGGGGGGCAGGCATGGTGGCAAAGGACTCGGAACCCTGAATGCTACCCCTTTCCCCAGAATTTGGCTCCCACAGCCCACCCATTCCCACATCAAATGCCCCTAGATGGGATCTGAGATCCCCAGGACCGTCAGTGGTGAAAGAGTCTCAGATTCAGAAAATCACTGAATGTCAGGATGGAAGCAACTTTAAAACAGAGCAAAGTGTCCCATCAAAAGGACCTTAGGACATAAGGTCCAAGGTGGGAGGGGGCTTAGACAGGGGATGTCAGAGCTGGGAGGGAGCTTAGAACAGAGGATGTCAGAACTGGGAGGGATCTTAGGGGATGTTAGATCTGGAAAGAAGCACAAAACAGGGGATGTCAGAACTGGAAGGGGGCTTAGAACAAGGGATGTTAGAGCTGGAAGGAAAGCACAAAACGGGATGTCAGAGCTGGGAGGGAACTTAGAACAGGGGATGTCAGCTGGAATACTTTAGAACTTAGATTGTCAGAGCTGGAAGAACATTAGAACATAAGTCACAGACCATGGGAGCCAGAGGGGCCCCTGCAGATCACATTTCCCAGTCTTTCACTTGAGGTGCAGGGTGGGGAATGTTGCCCTCGTCAGGCCTGTAGCTCGGAACAGTAATCTTCTCTTTCAGAGTCCAAGGCCCAGGTGGAGGGGGAGCAAGGAGCCTCCCAGCCTGAGCCTGGGGCCCATCATGCCCGGGGTAAACGCATCAAACTGGAGCCAGCCAGAGGAAGCGGCGGCCAAGGAGAGACCACTGGGGAAGGCAGGGAGGACAGTGACGAGGGGGAGCCCAGACACCCCGTGCCCCGTCCTGAATTCACCTCAGTCATCCGGGCAGGGAGCTTGAAGCGGGAGACCATGAGGCCGTGGAGTTTTGCCGCCTCCTACCACGCCGGGGAGCCCTTCCACAGGCCCCCTTCACCTCCCAACTCCCCATCCCCACCCACTCTGCTCCACGCCGGTTACCTGGCCCCCAGCCGGGGCCTGTATACCAGCACCATCCGCTACGGGCCGGCCGAGCTGGGCCTGGCACTCCCCACCCCGGGGCTGGTTTATCAGCACCTCCACAGGCTAGCTGGCCCTGGGCCGACTTTTCCTGAGGCTCTCTACCCCAGTGTGCCCTTCCTGGGACCGGACAGGAAAGGGGACTGAGGGGGGGGGACCGCTCGGCGGGGACTGCAGACAAGTGGGACGGGCCTGCTCCATTCTCCAGCATGGACTTCCCTCCCCAGGAGCCAGGCACCGAGGGAGCCCCAAGTCACAGCCAGAAGCTGGGCCAGGGCTGGGCTCCGGCAGAATTAAACAGCATTGCTCAACTCTTCCCGAACTGCTTCGTGGCCTCCATTTTGCTGAGCTGGGGCAGTCAGGAGGAGGCTGTGAGCCAGGGTTTGGGGGAACCTTGGGAGAGCTGGGTTCCCATTTCCTGGGACTCTGGGACTGGGCAAATCCCTTACCTTCTCAGGCAGGCCTGCTGCTTCCGCTCCACAAAACAGGATCGGACTGAATGAGCCAAGCCGGGAACCTCTGCCCAGGTATCCCGGATGGGGGACACAGACTAGCCAAAGTAGACACCGTTTCAGCCATACCCTTCATTTCTGGGAAAACTGAGGCCCGGAAAGCAGGGTACCAGGGGAGGAACAGAGGGGGAGGAGTAGGCAGGGAGCCGGGCTTAGAGGGAGGGCCCGATTCCCATCCCACACGTGGCAAGTCACCTGAACCACTAGGGCCCTCGGCTCCTCCTCTGTAAAAATGGGGGTGCCCTAGATGGCCTTGGAGGACACCCGAAATTAGGGCCGGCACTGAGTAACTGTGGGCTCGGACTGGGAGATCGGGTGGCACTGGAGTCTCGGGCAGGGGACGAGTCAGAGCTCGGGGTGAGGGGGGTGAACTGGGGGGACAGGAGGCCTGCAGGGGCTCCGACTTGGGCATCTCTGGGGGCGGAGGGCGACGCGAGCCTCCCGCCTCAAACCACCACGCGGAGCCTGCGGTGAGTGTGCGCTGGCCTTTAATGGTTCTCGGCGCCCGCAGCCCCTCACTTGGCCTGGCCCCGCGGCGGGCCGGCTCCGGCCGGGGGCTCCTCCTCGTCGGCTTCGTCCGGCTCCAGCCCCGGCTCGGGTTCGGGGCCCTCCACCTCGAGCTCCAGCTGGCCCAGGTAGAGGCCCACGGCGCAGGCCCAGAGCAGCCCGGCGGAGGCCACGGCCGCGCCCCCGACCAGCGCCCCGCCCAGGGACAGCATCATGGGCCTCCGGAGGGAGGCCAGGCCCGCCACGTATGAGGCTCCGCCATAGAACACGCACAGGCCGCCCAGGAGGAAGAAGCCTGCGGCAGAGGAGAGGGGGCTCAGTGGGGGGGGGGCCGGCCGGGTGCGGTGGGAGGGGCGGGGAGGGGCCGGGCTGTACCGGACTAAACTGAGGTGGGGCTTGGGAACAGGAGCCCGCAGGAGAGGAGGAGAGGGGACCAGGGTGGGGACACGGCCCTGGGGGACAAAGGCGCCAGCCGAGGGATGCCCCAGGCGCCAGAGGAGGGGCGGGGACCCAAGGGGGGGCGGGGACTCGGCAGGCAGGAGGAAGGCCAGGAGGAACTACCAGGGAGCAGGAGCAAACACCTTTCTCGGCGGGGCTGGGGCCGGGCTGGACATTGGGAAGCCGGCCCCAGGGCTGGGAGCTGGCCGGGGCCTGACCGAGGAGGCGGGAAGGAGGAAGGGGATCCCCGAGAGGGCTCCCACCTCCAGGGACAGAGAGTGGCCACTCAGAATCCGGGAGCCAGGGAAATAGCCCCTGGGGTTCTGCGCCTCCCTTAGGAGAACACGGGGACCAGGACCTCACTCCCCAAAGTTCTGCTCTGTCCCCTTCATGCCCTTTGCCCCCAGGGCGGAAAAGGGCCAGGGAGGGGCTGGGGCAGACCCGGGGCTGCCGCGGGGGTCCCGTCCAAGCACTCACCGTAAGCGGCCTCGCGGCCCATGTCGCTCTGCATGAAGGAAATGACTCCGATGCCAGACGCCAAGAGGCCATTTCTGAACCAAGACAGGAAGGCTGCAAGGGAGAGAAGCCGCCACCTTCATAACCTCCTCGGGAGGAGCTGGCCCGCCCGGCAGAGGCCTCAGCAGGAGACCCCAGACTCACAGTCTGCCAAGAGTTTAACCAAGAGCGGGCACTGCCCGGTGCCAGGACCTGGCTCCAAAGCCTTTCTATAAGGCTTTCTATAATGGCCTTGGGGCAACTCCCCCGCTTGGGGCCTCAGTTTCCCTCTTTGTAAAATGACTTCGGAAGTTCTTTTGGCCTCTAGATGAAGGGCCCTGCAACTTTCTGAGAGCCTCAGCTTCCTCTGAAAGCAGCAGACTGGCATGGATGGCACAGCTGCATGGGCTAAGTGCCGGTCAGCCTTCTCCCCCGTCTCCCCAGCCAACGGTCCTCCACACGGGGCCCAGGGTGCCGGAGCTGGGAGTAGCCAGTCCTGGGTTCCAGCCCCATTCAGACCCTTGTTGGTTCTGTAACGGGGGTGACAAGTAGGAGCTGCAAGAAGCGGGTGAGAGGAACTCTGGGCCTTATCCATGACGTTTGTGATCACCGGCCTCCTGGGGTGCAGTGATCTCATACCAAATCTACTTCTCTCCTCCCACCAGTCCTTAAGATCAGTGCCCAGGCCTAAAATCTGTCTCTGTTTACTCAGGCCGGCCTCAGGCTCTGTCTTTTGAAACAGAACAAGCTCTTCACCGATGAAAGGCCTCGAATGATTATAAAGTAGTTTTAATCTTAAGCTTAGCTTAAAACTGCCCCGGAAGTCTCGAGGTTCTTTGCGCAGCCCAAGCACCAGCACTGGGGAAAGTGAGGCAGGAAAGGGCTCGGCCACCATCCCATGGGCCTCAGTAGTTCTAAGTTGGGAAAATCCTTGGAAAATCCCGTCGTTCTTAGTGGACCGGAAGAAACGCTTTAAAATAGTTACATCTGGTTTTTCAGGACCCCTCTGCCAGCCGGGGCCTCCCTTCCCTCTCCTCACAATACAATTAACTAACGAGGCCCGCATGAAACCCACAGGATGGGGCGCACAAACAGTCCCTGCTATACATTTCTGTCTGTGTCCCTGCCCTTTTCCCTGAAGGAAGAGTCCGTTCTGGCCGGCTCTGGACCACCGGCCCTGCCCCACTCTAAACTGCCGACCTCCCCTTAGTCCTGACCAGAACACCTCCTCCTCCGGGAAGCCTTCCCTGCTGACCCCGCCGCCTGCTCCCGTTTGGAGCCGGCTTCCTCCCGCTGAGGCGGGACGAACTTTTGCCTCTCTGCATCCCCGGCACTTAGCACAGCGCCTGCTCCCCAGGAAGCGCTCACGGGGGTCCGGAAAAGCCGCGCTTGGGTTGGGGGGCTCGGATCCCTCCCGGCCGCCCCCCCTCGGGTGAGGGCCTCCCCGCAGCGCTCCGGCAGGCCGCACCAGGCTCAGCAGAAGCCAGGCCGGGTGTCCCGCCGACGGGCAGCCCGAGCTCCCAGAAGGCTGCGCGTCCTCTCAGCCTCCCAGACGCCCCGAAAAGCGCTTGGGCCCCTGCACGGCTGCTCCTGTCCGCTGGATCCCACCCGATGCCCGCCGGGCCGGGAGTCCGAGGGTCTGCCACGCCCGACGTGTGCACCCCTCCTAGCGGCTTTCCTCCTCGGGAGAACTCGGGGCTGGCGGAGCCCCTCCCTCCCACCGCCGGGGGCAAAGCCCGGGCACCTCTCCGGGCCTCATTCTCCCCTTGTGCAGAAGGAGGGGATCGGGCCAGGGGATCTTCCCCCAGTCTCTCCAGGACCTGGGCTGCCTCCCCTCCCCCAACCCTGCCCCGGACCCGCTCCTCCGGCCGGGCCACCAGGACCCCCCTACCCGGAGCGCCTCCTTCATGCAGACTCTCCTCCTCTCCCTCCCCCCAGCCTCCTCTCGCACTGACCCGTCTCGTGCGCCTTCCGCAGGAGCCAAGCGTCTGCACGGTCCAGCTCGGACACCGGGGGCGGCGAGGCCGCAGCACGGGCCCCGGGCCCCGGGCCGAAGGAGCCCCGGCCGGCCCGGCCTCGCTTCGGGGCTGCCAGCAGCAGCGCCCCCCGGAAGCCGGGGCGCCGGGCCAGGCGAGCCGCCCGACCCCACCACCAGCAGCCTCCGCCTCCCATGGCTCTGCGGCCCTCTCGGCCCCGCCCCGGCCCAGGGAGAGGGCCGCCGATCCGTTCATCAGCGGCAAGCTCAGTCCTCCTCCCTCGCTCAGTGGCCAGCCTGCCCGAGGACCCGCCCCTCTGTCACTCCAGAGAGCGCTTGCCTCGCTGTCCAGGCGCCGGCGAAGGCCTAGCCTCCCGAGGACTACAAATCCCAGGATGCCCGGGCACTCGAGGCACAGCGCGCACGCGCCAGGGACTTGGAGTTTTCCTGGGCCTCGACCAGTGTCCTTTAAGAGCTAGTCCCTCCCTCCCGTTTTCCTGATGCCATCTTTGGGCTCCTTTTTACGTCCAGCCAAGTAAAACAAACATTTATTAAGCGCTAGCTGTTTGTGTGCTTGTCAAGAGGCCGCCTCTTAGCCTAATTCAAAGTTTTAGGAAGGAGCGTTCTTTGCTCTTCCGAGAACCCGCCTGTGCCTCAGTTTCCTCATCTGTAAAAGACGCGCGTGGCTTATCGCCGGGCCCCCAGAAAGTGCCTAATAAATGCTGTGGCTTGATTGACTGCAGTACTCCCCCGCAGCAATTAACTATCCGCCTGACGTGGGCAGCCAGAGGATGCTCGGGGGAAATGCTGCTGACTCGGGTCCCATCAAGGGCGCCCCCCAGGAGCGTGACGTCACAGCCCTCTTAGTCCAAGAGGCGTATGACGTCACCAGCCCGTTCTCCTAGAAAACGCTCCGTGGCGTGGAGTGACGCAGTCCCGCAGAGGGTCGGAGCATTGCAGCTGCACAGCGCCCCCTCGTGGGCTCGCCCCCAACAGCGCTTCGCAGAGCTGATTCCTCGCGACCCCCGGCGTGGCCAGCTCCCTGGCCGCCAGGGGGGGAAGCCGGCCTGGCCCACGGGAAGATCCGCGTGTACGCGGAAACGTGGAAACGAAACCCGGACAAAGACTTTGCTCAAGGTTTCTCCGATAAAAGTCTCGTAATCCAGGCTATCGAAGGCTCGAGTGCCCGGGCATCCTGGGATTTGTAGTCCTCGGGAGGCTAGGCCTTCGCCGGCGCCTGGATAGCGAGGCAATACTGTGAAAAAGCCTCCAAACCGCCAATAACAGAAATGCTCGTCTCCTCGCACCCGGCAGACGCGGAAGGGGACGAGGCGGCAGCTGCGGGGGGAGGGGCCCACGCTCCACGACCCGCGTCGGAGTTTTCGTGCAGACTCCGGAGCGGTCTGCCGTCTCCTTCTCCGGCTCCTCTGACAGAAAAGGAAACTGAGGCAGGCGGCGTGAGGTGGCGCCACCAGCTAGCACGGGCGGAGGCCCGAGCTGGATCCTCCGCACCAGCTGAGGGGCGGCCCAGCCAGGCCCGAGAGCAATTCAGCACCGTGGGACTCAGCTGCGAACGTCCTGCCAGCCTCCCCCCAGAGACCCAAGAAAGGAAGAGCACCCGGCGGGCACAAACGTCTGGGTCCGGATCCGAGCCTCACGTGACAATCCACCGCATTCCGGCCTGGCCAGACCCGGGGGGGGGGGGGCCGGGCCCGCGCCCCCAGTGCGGGAGGAGCATCTGCTGAGGGACCTGCAGGGGGCAAGACCCGGGAGCTCCGGTCCCCCGGTCCTGCTTGCAAGGAAAGAAAGAGCCTTTGCAGGGAGGGAGATTGGGGAGGGGGCAGCGGGGGCTGCTTCTCCTCCTCCCCTTGTTCCTTCCTTTTCCCCTTCCTGACCCCTGCAGAGAGTGTTTCTAACGGGGCTGTTCTTGTCCTTCATCTCTCGTCTCTTTATTCTCTCCCTAGCAACTGGATTCGCTGATTGAATCAAGATTCCACGGCCTCAGTGCAGATGATTTTCCAATATCTAGCTCCAGTTCTGTCTCTGTATTTGTGTCCCTCAGTCTGTCTTGTTTCTGTCTGTCCGCTTGTTTCTGCCTCTGAGAGCCTTTGGAGTAGGGACCCAGGTATGACCGGTGTTGTGGGAAGAGGCCCACGCCAAGGGAAGGATGATTTGTGGGAAGAGTACCCAGGACTGAATCAGTCCATCCAACCCCATCACTTCTGTCTTCACAACAGCTCTCCCATCTACCCCCGGGGGCCCCCCCCTGGAGCGGACCTCCTTGCCTCACAGGGCAGCGAGGGAGCACCAGCGTGCACAGAGCACCAGGCCCGGAGTCCGGAAGACTCATCTTCCTGAGTTCAGTTCCAGCCTCGGACACTTCCTAGCTGTGTGACCTTGACCTACTCTGTTTGCCTCAGTTTCCTCGTATGGAAAATGAGCTGGAGAAGGACACGGCCAACCACTCCAGTGTCTCTGCCAAGAAAACACCAGATGGGGTGACGGAGAGTCAGTTATGACTGAAATGACTCAACAACAAAAGAAAAAGAGAGGGTGACCAAACGTACAATAACAAAACAAACGAATTTAGTAGCCTAGTGTTGAAAAACCACAAAGCCCCCAGCTAAGGAGCATGAATTCATTGTTTGTAAAAACTGCTGGGGAAACTGGGACACAGTGTGGTAGAAACTAGGATGGGGGCAGTAGATGGCACAGTGAATAGAGCACTGGCTCTGAAGTCAGGAGGACCTGAATTCAAATCCAGGCTCAAACATTAATACTAACTAGCTTGTGACCCTGGACAAGTCACTTAACCCCAGTTGCCTTGCAAAAGAAAAAAAGGAAGGAAGGAAGAAAAAGAGAGAAAGAAAAAAAGAAAAGAAAGGAACTAAGTATGAACCAACATGGGACATCATATATCAAGATAAGCTACCAACTAACACATTATTTAGACATAAAGGGTAAAAAAATTAATAAATAAGAAGATTGGGAAAGAAATTACCTTTCAGATCCAGAGGTGGAAGAGTTAGTGACCAAGTAAAAAATAAAGAAAATCAAAGAAGATAAAATGGACTATATTGATTAAATAAAATTTAAAAGTTTATAAAATTAATAAAACTAAAATTAGAAAATAAAAAAGTAATGGAGGGAAATCTCTAAAGTAAATTTCTCTAATAAGGGTCTCATTTCCATGTTATATAAGGAAATAATTTAAATTTATAATAATAAAAATTATTCTCCAAATGATAAATGTCAGAGGATAGGAAGAGTCAGTTTTCTAAAGGAAAAAATAAAATTTTAATTTATTTAGCCTATATGAATATATGCTCTAAATCACTAATAACTAGAAAAATGCACATTAATGCAAGGCTGACTTTTCTTCTCTTATCCATCAGGCTAGCAGTAGTGAAAAAAAAAAAAAAAAAAAAAAGGAAAATGACAAATGTAAGTAAACCTACAGGAAAACATATACTGATGCATTGTGGATGGAGCTATGAATTGATCTAGCCATTCTAGAAAGTAGAAAATATTTCCCCAAAGTCAACAAAATGTGAACCAATGACATGACTGCTAGGCCTGTACCCCTTTAAGAAACCAAAAAAAGAAGAAAAAAGGGTGGCGAGATCTTTGTTAGGATTCTTGTGGTTGTGCAAGTAAACTTCATAACTGATAAACAAGTAACAAATATTACATTAATTAATATTAGTTAATAATAGAGTGGGGATCCAAATGAATAATTTCTCAAATTTAAGTATGTATATTTGCTATAAGAATTTTGTTTTCAACTATTGGACTGGAGGGTAAAACCAAGATGGCAGAATCAAGGGTGAGATCTCCCAGATTCCTCTTCAACCTAGTAAGTAATGCCTCAAAAATTTTTGGAAGGGCAAAATTCACAAAAGGCCAAAGTAAAACAATTATCCAGCCCAAAACAACTTAGAAGGTTGGCAGGAAAAGTTTGTTACACTGGGGTGAAGTGGAGAACAGTCCAGCACAAGCTTTATCTGCACCCCATCCCACCAGACTAGAAGCAGATCCTGAAGGCAATTAAATCAGCAGTGGCAGCCATTGCTTTTGGAACTCTCTGCCCACAGAAGATAAGGAGGACAGACAACTGGTCAGAAGAAGATTAGAGGGATCCCTTTGCTGGTATTGAACACAGAACTCTGTTGTATTGCTCATACTCAGATATGGATCATAGTCCCAATAAAAGTAAAAACAGTAATACACCAGAGCTTGTGGCCACAGAGTAACAGTTCCAGGGTAAAAAAGAGTTCTTGTGATCATTCACAGACCAGAACACAGGCCAGGAAAGCAGTAAACACATCTTCCGTTAAATCATACCACCTTGGAAGAACCGAAAAGTTACAGATCCCTAAAACTAACTCTGAAAACTGCTGCACAAAAAAACCTGAAACTTGGAATAGTGGCCCCCTCCAGAAGCTTTAATATACAGTTAAAAATAAAAAAATAGGCTGGAAAAACTGAGTAAACAAAAAAGATCTTAGCATAGAAAGTTACTATGTCAATAGAGAAGATCACAGTGCAAACTAAGAATACAACAAAGTCAAAATTCTACATCCAAAATCTCACAAAAAAATGTGAATTTATATCTTGCCATGGAAGAGCTCAAAATCTTTTTTAAATCAAATAAGCGAGATTAAGGGAATATTGAGAAAAGATATGAGAATGATGGAAGGAAATCATAAAGTCAACAGCCTGGTAAAAGAGGCACAAAAAATATGGAAGAAAATAACTGAAGAATACTGAGAAAATAGAATGAAATAATGAACATGGTTTTTAAAAGCACAAAAAATCAATGAAAAGAAGATTTTTTTAAAGAATGGAATTGGCCAAATGGAAAAGGAGTTACAAAAGCTCAACAACCAAAAAATAGAATCAGACAAGAGGAAGCCAATGAAGAAACAATCAAGAAACATCAAGAAACAATAAAACAAAATAAAAAGATTGAAAGAAGAAATGTGAAATATATCATTTGAAAAACAACTGATCTGTAAAATAGATCCAGGAAAAATAATTTAAGAATTATTGGACTACCTAAAATCCATGATCAAAAAAACAAAACAAAACAAAACAAACTCTAAGTAGTAGCTTGCAATAAAGTATCAAGGAAAACTGTCTTGATATTGTAGAAGCAAAGGATAAAGCAGAAATTGAAAGAATTCACTGATCATTTCTTAAAAGAGATCCGCAAAGGAAAACTCCCAGGAATATTTTGGCCAAATTGCCAGGCCAGAGCTCCCAGGTCAAGAAGAAAACACTGCAAAGAGCCAAAAGAAACAATTCAATGTGGAGCCATAGTTAAGAACACACAAGATTTAGCAGATTCCACATTAAAGGATCAGAAGGCTTGGATTATGATATTCTGGAGGTCAAAGGAGTGAGGATTACAAGCAAGAATCACCTACCCAGCAAAACTGAATATAATCCCATAGGGAGGGGGAATATATAATCAATAAAATGGAAGACTTTCAGACATTTCTGATGAAAAGTCCAGAACTGAATAAAAATAACTGCTTTTCAAACACAAGATTTAAGAGAAGCATAAAAATGTAAACATGATAGAGAATTCATAAAGGATTCAATAAGGTTAAATTGTTTACATTCTACCATGGGAAGATGATACTTGTAACACCAAAGAACTTTCTCATTATTAAGGCAGTTGGAAGGCATGTACCCACAGGGCATGTGTATAAATTGAAAATTATGGGATTATATCTAAAAAAGAATAAATAAAATGATATCTTTAAAAATGTACTGGGAATTGGATAAATTATCTCACATAAAAGAGGCATGAAAGAGCTATTACAATGGAAGATGAGGAAAATAGTGAGGGTACATTTGGTTTTGTTTTGTTTTTTCTGAGGCTGGGTTAAGTGACTTGCCCAGGGTTACACAGATAGGAAGTGTTAAGTGTCTGAAATCAGATTTGAACTGGGGTCTTCCTGAATTCAGGGCTGGTGCTCTATCCACTGTGCCATCTAGTGGCCCCTGTGAGGGGACATTTGAAACTTATTCTCAAGAGAATCGATTCAAAGAGGGAATAACACACACACACTCAGTTGTGTATCAGTAATCTGTTTTACCCCAAAGGAAAGTAAGAGAAGGGAGAGAACAAAAGAAAGGGGAAACTGATAGAAGATAGAGCAGATTAGAGAAAATGGTAGTTAGAAGTCATCATTTTTATGGATGGATAGGATGAATGGAGAAAGAGAATAGAATGAATGGAGAAAAATGATGGAGGAAAATACAGTTAGTAATCATAATTGTGAAAAGTTTTTATAGAAAGTTTCTCTGATAAAGGCCTCATTTCTCAAATGTATAGAGAATTGAATCAAATTTATAGCCGTATGAAAACATGTTCCAAATCACTATTGATTAGAAAAATCCAAATTAAAAACAACTCTTGAAGAACCATCTCACACATCTCAGATTGGCTAATATGACAGAAAAGGAAAATGATAAACACTGGAGAGGATGTGGGGGAAATGAGACACTAAAGTACAGTTGGAGTTGTAAACTGATTCAACCATTCCGGAAAGCAATTTGGAACTATGCCCAAAGGACTATAAAACCTTGTGTGCTCTTTCACTTAGCAATACTATTATTAGGTGTGTATCCCAAATGGATAAAAAAAGAAAAAAGTACTTATGTGCACAAAAATCTTTATAGTATCTCTTTTTGTGGTGGCAAAAAATTAGAAATTGAGAGGATGCTCATCACCTGGGGAATAGCTGAACAAGTTGTGGTATATAATTGTGATAGGATACTATTATGCTATTTAAAAAATGATTACCAGGCTGATTTCAGAAAAACCTAGAAAGACTTACATAAACTGATACAAAGTAAAATGAGCAGAACCAGGCAAACTTTGTACACAGTAATAGCAACATTGTACAATGATCAACTATGAATGCCTTAGATATTCCCAATAAAACAATTCATTATCCAAAAGAATGTTTTTTCTTGGATGAAGTCTTTTTTTTTCCTAGTAAATTTATTTATTTTTAATACACATTGTTTTTATGAATCATGTTGGGGGAAAAAATCAGAGCAAAAGGAGAAAACGACAGGAGAGGGGGAAAACAGAAAAAAAGAAGTGAACATAGCATGTGTTGATTTACACTGAGTCTCCTTAATTCTTTCTCTGGAGGCAGATGGCATTTTCTGTCCAAAGTCTATTGGGATTGCTTTGGATCACTGAACCACTGAGAAGAACTGAATCTTTCATAATTAATCATCACACAATGCTGTTACTCTGTACAGTGTATTCCTGGTTCTGCTTGTTTTGCTCAGCATCAGTTCATGTAAGTCTTTCTAGGCCTTTCTAAAACCAGAAGATCCAACTCACTTCCAGTTGATCAATGATGGACAGAAACAACTACACCCAGAGAAGGAACACTGGGAAGTGAATGTAAACTGTTAGCACTACTGTCTCTCTACCCAGGTTACTTATACCTTCGGAATCCAATTCTTAACGTGCAACAAGAAAATTGGATTTACACACATATATTGTATCTAGGTTATACTCTAACACATGTAAAATGTATGGGATTGCCTGTCATCTAGGGGAGGGAGTAAAGGGAGGGAGGGAAAAATTGGAAAAATGAATATAAGGGATAATGTTATTTTAAAAAATTATTCATGCATATGTACTGTCAAAAAAATTTATAATTATAAAATTAATTTCAAAAAATAAATTTCAAAAAAATCAGCTTGTTCATCATTTTTAATAGAACAATAATATTCATTATCTTCATATACTACAACTTGTTTAGCCATTTATTTATCTACTCTCTTTCCAATTCTTGGCTATCACAAAAAGAGATGCTTACAAACATTTTTGCACATATGGGTTCTTTTTGATTTTCTTGGGATACAGACCTAGTAATGATACTGATGGGTCAAAGGGTATGCACAGTTTGATAACCCTTTGGGCATAGTTCCAAATTGCTCTTCACAATGGTTGAATCATTTCACAACTCCAACAATGCATTAGTGTCCCAGTTTTCCCATATTTCTTCCAACATTTATCATTATCTTTTCCTGTCATCTTAACCAATCTGAGAGGTGTGAGGTGGCACCTCAGCATTGTTTTAATTTGCATTTCTCTAAACAATAGTGATGTAGAGCATTTTTTCATGTAACCATAGATGGCTTTAATTTTATCATCTGAAAATTGTCTGTTCATATCTTTTGACCATTTACAATAGGGGAATGGCTTGTAATCTTATGAATTTGACACAGTTCTTTATATATTTTAGAAATGAGATGTAAGAGAATTCTAAAGAACTTATAAAAAATGTTATCCACCTCCAAAGAACGAACTGATATAATCTGAATATTGATCAAAGCATACTTAAAACAAAAACAAACAAACAAAAAAAAAACTATTTTTCTTGGGGTTTTTTTTGGCCTGTTTTCTTTCACAACATATGAAAATATGTTTTGTAGGACTGCACAATGTATAACATATCAAACTGCTTGCCTTCTCAATGACGGGAGAAAGTGAAAGAATTTAGAAGTCAAAATTTTAAAAATTGTTAAAATTGTTTTTACCTAAAATTGGGGGGAATAAAATACTGAATAATTTTTAATTTAAATTTTTTTTTCTTTTTGCAATGGAGGCAGAAGGTGGGAGGGAAAGAAATACTCATGCTCACTGAATTTTTTTTTTCAAAAGCAGATTAATGCATTGTTGGTGGAGTTCTGTGTTGACTCAGCCATTTTGGGACACAATTTGAAACTATGCCCATAAAAGTCAACAAACTGTGTGTACTTTGAGATTTTTGACCCATTGATACCACTACCAGGCAAATATACCAAAGACACCAGATAGCAGCTTTTTGGAAAGTTTTTAATAGTATTTTGTTTTTTCCAATTACATGTAAAAATTGTTAATATTCATTTTTATAAAACTTTGAATTCCAAATTTTCTCCTTCCTTCTCTACTCTTTCCCCTCCCTAAGATGGTAAGCAATTTGATATAAATTATATATGTATAATGATATAAAACATAATTATATTAGTTATGATGTGAAAGAACAATTTATAAAAAAAATTACTAAGAAGAAAGTGATTATAAAAGAAAGTGAAAATAACATGTCATGACCCTGTGATACAGTTGTGTCGCTACTGGATCTGTATACCAAAGAGATAATAAAGAGGGAAAAGGACTCTCACATGTACGAAAAATGTTTGTTGCAGTCTTTTTTGTAGTGGCAAGAAACTGGAACTTAAGTGGATGCCCATCAAGTGGGGAATGGCTGAATAAGTTATGGGACATGAATGTTATGGAATATTATTGTTCTGTAAGAAATGATGAGCAGGATGATTTCAGAAAAACCTGGAAAGACTGACACGAAGTAATGTTGAATGAAGTGAGCAGCACCAGAAGAACATTATACACAGCAACAACATGATTATGTGATGATCAGTTGTGATGCACTTCTCAGCAATGTAGTGATTCAAGGTAATAAATAGACTTGAAATGGAAAATACCATTAGCATCCAGAGACCAACCATTCAGAGAGACACTGAATGTGGGTTGAAGCATCGTATTTTCACTTTTTTGTTTTTTTCTTTCTCATGTTCTGATTTGTTCTGATCTTTCTTGTACAACATGGAAAATATGTTTAAAAGAATCACACATATTTAACCTATATTAGATTGCTTGCTGTCTTGGGGATAAGGGAGAGAAGGAGAAAAATTAAGAACAAAAAGTCTTACAAAAATGAAGATTGAAAGCTATCTTTACACATATTTGGAAAACTAAAATATTATTAAGAAAAAAAAAACTTTTAATATGCTTTGATCTGCATTCAGACTCCATCAGTTCTCTCTAGATGTGGATGGCAGTTTCCAATCATGAGTCTTAGAATTGTCTTGGATCACTGTATTGTTGAGAAGGGACAAATTATTCATAGCTGATCATCTGTTCAATTTTGCTGTTACTGTGTACAGTATTCTCCTGATTTTGTTCTCTTCACTTTGCATCATGTAAGTCTTTTGGGGTTTTTCTGCAATCTGACTGCTCATTATTTTTTACAGCAAAATTGTAATCCATTACATTCATAAACTACAGCTTGTTTAGCTATTTCCCAATTCATAGACAACCCCTCAATATCCAATTCTTTGCCACTACAAAGACGTGCTACAAATATTTTTGCATTATGTGGGTCCTTTTCCCTTTTTAATGATCTCTTTGGGATACAAAACTAATAATGGAATTGCTGGATCAAAAGGCATGCAGAGATCTATAGCCCTTTGGGCACAGTTCCAAATTGCTCATCAGAATGTTTGGATCAGTTCACAACTCCCCCAACAATGCATTAGTGTCCCAATTTTCCTACAACTTCACCAACATTTATCATTTTCCTTTTTTATCATATTAGTCAATCTGATAGGAGTGGGCAGTACCTCAGACTTGTTTTAATTTGGATTTCTATAACCAATAGTGATTTATAGCATTTTTATATAACTAAAAATAGCTTTTTTTTGGTATCCATTTTAAAAAATTTTCTTGATTTATTTTTATGTATTTTACCCTCCTTTTTATTCTTTAGTTTCCCCTTTTCATCATTTTAAAATTCTTTTACATTACGCTTTAGGGTAGCAACTTTTTTTTTTTAATAAAATATCCTCCTCTGAAGATGAATCCCAGTTCCCATAATATGTTTCAATGGTGAGGTTCATTCTTCTTTGCCAGTTCACTTTTTAAAAATAAATGTTATTAGTGTAAGCACCTTTGATCATGGGGTGAGAGGATGGTATCTCAAGCTTCCCTTCAGTTTTCTACTCTGACCACGAACCCCAAACCAAGAGCTCCACCCTCCTGAATGAGCCCACACCCAACAGAGTCCCTCCCGGCTGTCTCTACACTTACTGGGGGCATCTCAGTAGCATAGCTCGGCCTAGAAATACCCAGCCAGATCAATAGGTTTATTGGACTTAGAACAAGAAGACTAGAGCAAGTTGGTAAAGAACCAATATATGCTAAGGTCTCAGCCACGTAGGACCAGGCTAGTTTTTCCCAAATACATAATAAAAAATGTCCTTCTGACTTAACCACAGACCTGGGTCTTCTGGTCACCTAAATATAAAAATTCTTCCCAATTCTCCCCTACCTACCTAAAAGATTTGGTGACTTCTCAGGCTTACCATACCCTGCTGACCAGACACAAGACAATGGCAAATGTTTAGGCAGGGGAGCTCTGGCCCACTTGAACCAATGCCATCTCCTTGTGGGCTATTATTAATTAAACTTTCCTTTGCTAACTGTTAGGATGGTCTACGAGTGTCTCATTCTATTCCAAATCATGAGTCTGAATCACTGACTTAGTCTGAGATAAGTCTAGTCCAGAAACCAAGCTTTGAATTAGCTGGGAAGCCAGTTGTTCTCAGTGTTGGAAGCTGCCCAGTGGGTACAATCAGACCCCCATGGCAGAGGAAGAAGATGCTAAAATGATGGCCATTCTGCCTCGTGACATCTGCAAGGGTGAGCACGTGGCCCAAGAAATTTCAGATGGGTGGACACCATTTCTAATGGCTTCCCCTCTCTCTCTTGCCAAATTTCAATCCAAAGTTGGTCCAGGCTTTCTCTCCCCTGTTGTTGGGTGACCTGATTATGATGTCACTGGCTTAGAGGACAATGGAGTACTTGAACAGTCCAGTTTCTGGAGTAGAATCTTCTGTAGTCTTGGCGACAGTCTCATTGTGCTCTCATTATCGGTGCCTCAGTTCATCTCCTGCTCACTGTGACCTTGTCAACCTCTTGCTTGGCAATGCTGTGGCTGTCCAGAAGGATTCAACTGATGATACGTGAGTACGGCCTGAGTCTCCCCTTCAAGGACTCTTCTTGTCATTATCTCAATTTCTTGAGGTTAATTACTTGCAAAAAAAAAAAAAAAACATTAAAAAGAAGGAAGCTAAAAATCTAGAATAACCACAATAGCAAATCCTGCCAGCATAACAGTTAATGGAAAATAACCTTCTTCCTCTCAGAACAGAGGCAGGGAGCTACTGGGGTGCAACGTGACATAGCTGATCAGATTCAGTCCATTGTTTTTTGCTTGAGTAGATGTTCTTTCAATTCTTGCTCTTTGGGGGGAGGATAGAGTAGAATTGGGTAGAAGAAGAAGTAGCGGGTAATAGCCAGAAATAACTATAGGGTAAAGACAGAAAGCATTGATAAACCTGAATTTTTTTTTCCAAAATGAGATTGGAGAACATCAGAGAGAATTTCAGGAAGAGTTGTTAAGATGTTAAGTTGTGTTGAGCTACTTTTCTTTCTTTTTTAAATCTTTGTTATAAAGATTGGTTCACCAGTTAGAGGATGGAGGAAGGATAGATTTGGAATTGATAATGATGTTTTAAAAGAAGATTAAAAATGCATATATATGAACATATACATATATGTATGTATTTTATATGCCACATAGATAATTGTCACACATAACTGTATAATGTAATTATAGATAATTATATATTATAAAATGGGCCTTAATAAATATAATTTTATTGCATACTCTAATTCATTTATTATATTTATAGTATATAATATTTTGTATCTCTAATGAGACTAGGGTATTGCAGAATTGTAATGCTCAATCCTGGCCCCAGGAAAAAAAAAAAAAAGGTGAGGATATATACTTCCATCCCTGGAGAAATAAAGATCAGTGGGTACAGAATGTTATATAATCAAGTCAACAAGCATTTATTAAGCACTTACTATATGCCAGGAACTGAACTAGGTGCTGAGGATACAAAGAAAGGTAAAAACTATCACTATGTAGGACAAAAAAGATATAGCCAGGATAACTAGGGGGCAAAGAGGGAAGAGGAGGACTGGCAAAAAGCTTCTTAGAGGATGTGGACTTTTAGCTGCCTTTGGTTTGGATTAACTGGTCTTTGTTATTACAGAGAAATCTCCCTGGGTAAAGTGGGGGGAGGGAGCAGTGTATCTAGAAATCACTGGGACATAAAATCAAAGGCTCCATGGAAAATGAAGCTGGACACTTCTAAGGACAATGAAGTCTCTCCAAGTTAACTTCTAACCCTAGGGGCTCCTCTTTAACTCTTAAGTCATTGCCCAATGACCTTCCCTCCAACATAAAGCTTACTCCGGCCAGCTTTTTTCCTGACTTTTGGTGCTTTAATATTTTTTTTTCTCTCCATCCTTCTTTCCTTCTTCCCTTTTAAATTTCTCTCCCTTTCTTTTATTCTTCTTCCTTCTCTCCCTTCCTTCTCCCTCCCTCCCCTCTGTTTCTTTCTTTCTTTTCTTTTTTTCCTGGGTTTCACTATCAGATAACCATTCAAGGGCCCCAGTTGCACTATTGTGTAAGGCAGCTTTGACCTGTTCTATTTTCCAAATTGGGGCTGCTCCCCACTCCTGAGGTATGTGTAGTGGGGTTCACTACATTCCTCATTCTATGTCCACTCTTCGGTTTCTGACACACAGAAGCTGGAGAGGGTGATGGAGGCAGAAGAGAAGGGGGTCAAAGTACTCTTGGAGCCATCTATAAAGGTCACCTTTCAGCACCAGTATTGTAAATGTGGAATCCTTCTTTAGCAACGGTACTGGGAAAGTGGAACATTATTCATGTTAACATCAAGAATGGTTGATTTGAGTGGAAGGGTACTTAACAACTTAATGATAAGGAAGACTATGCTATATAAGTTATGGTGGCCATATGGTCAGGGAGTGAATAAGACAAATTATTAAGAACCCCCAAAATTCAGACCAAGCTCAGCTGCCCAAGGAAGGAAGGAAGGAAGGAAGGAAGGAAGGAAGGAAGGAAGGAAGGAAGCAAGGAAGGAAGCAAGGAAGGAAGGAAGGAAGGAAGGAAGGAAGGAAGGAAGGAAGGAAGGAAGGAAGGAAGGAAAAGAAAGAAAGAAAGAAAGAAAGAAAGAAAGAAAGAAAGAAAGAAAGAAAGAAAGAAAGAAAGAAAGAAAGAAAGAAAGAAAGAAAGAAAGAAAGAAAGAAAGAAAGAAAGAAAGAAAGAAAGAAAGAAAGAAAGAAAGAAAGAAAGAGAAAGGAAGGAAGAAAGGAAGGAAGGAAGGAAGGAAGAGAAAGAAAGAAAAAGAGAAAGAAAGAGAAAGAGAAAGAAAGAGAGAGAGAAAGAAAGAAAGAAAAAGAAAGAAAGAAAGAAAGAGATGTAGATCTCTCACTTGACATGTGTTACACCTACTGGGGTAACACTTGGCTCCCCACTTGTTCATGGGGTATTAAAAATTTTGGACAACTAGTAACAACACTTTTTGAACTCTGAAGCTTCATCCTCTCCAAAAAGGAAAAAGCAGCTGCCGATGCCTGAGAGTACACCATCCCTTACCCAGGAAGCCTTTGAGAGCTTTACTGGACATTGCTCACATGGAAAGTCCAGTGTTTGGCAGACTTGGGACTCTTGGATTTGTCTGGTGGGCAGTTCTCTCATTTGTAGCACTTCCTGGTAGCTGGGGTGAGCACACTGGCACCCTTCTGAGATGGGATATAACTTGGGTTAAAGGGCTTAGGATAAGAGGGAGAGCAAGGAAAGGAAATAAGCATTTATAGAGCACCTCCTGTATGTGTAAAGTGCAAAGCACTCAACAGACACTGTCTCATTTGGTGTGTATTTATCTTCTATTCTCTTTAAAGTAACATAGCTCAAAGGCCAATAGAGGCCATAGGGAATCACCGAATTCAGCTTTACAGATGAAGAAACTGAGGATTAGAGAGGGGAAGGAATTTGTCCCTAGCTAGTGGATCAACCAGGTCGCCCTGGCTCCAGCAGCCATTATCTCTTACATTACTTAGCTTTTGACATTAATGGCAGCTCAGTCAAATGTTAAGTGGAACTTATTGAACCGTGCACTCAGAGAGGGTCACAGAGCCTGAATGTGGTGGGTAGGGGGCTCCCACTCACTGTGTCCTCCACTGCTGAGCAAGATCAAATCCCTCACAGAGAAATTAGGGTGATCGGGATTGTGGAAGGAGTCTAGTGGGCAGTGAGCCACAGCAGGCTCCCCTTTGTGGAGAGGGCTGACTGAGAGCAAGGTCAAGGATCCATCCCAGAGCCCAGATGGGTCATCTTTCAGTCCTTGTGATGGTCCAAAGAAACTCAGCCTGGATAATTATTGTCATTTTAATGGGAAGCCTTTGATGCCTCCTAGAACTTGCCACTGGGGTGATCTGAGAGCGTCAGCCAAAAAGGGGCAATTGTTGGAGTGCCTTTAGCTGCCTGCTGTGACATCCTGGAAGACCCACTGTAAGCACTTCATTTTACTTAGGAAACTGGGCAGTTAATGCTTTATGTGTCTGCCTACCTGCTTGCTTGTCTCTCTAGAACACGAATCGATTGCAAGATACAGGAGACAAGGGCACAATATAGCCCATGGTCAGGACACGAGAGACAGTGGCACAGTACGGCCCACAGTCAAGATGGCCCTGAGCTCTACAAGCAAGGTAGAATGGCAGCAGCAACAAACGAACACGAGATGTGCGCATTTACGGCCATCTCCACTCCAAAGGTTCACATGAATTCTCTGTGTCTCTAAGGTGGAGCCTCTGAGCTCATTTTGGTCAAGTCACAGGATGCCCCCCAAGCAGCTTGCTGGTCTTTCTGCCATGTACCAGACACAGTGCAGAATACCCTTAGGGTCCTGGGAGTTTGGGGGCAGACAGGCCATGGGATGCCAGCATCCAGCCCATGGCCCACAGCCAGGAAAGGGAATCACGGACAAATGTCACGGACAGCTCCAGATTCAAAAGTTCCTAAGTGGGAGAGTTCAGGCACCTCACAGGCCTCCTTCCTTACTCAAAGGTTTCCTCAGCTGCTTTGGGGGCTTGCTTCTTTCTTTGCATAGACCTTCCTGGGCCCCCGAGCTTCACCATCCCCACGATAAATGATAAGCTGCTTGAGGGCAAGGACCGTTCAAGGCTCTCTTTTTAGTGTCTATGGAAGGGGAGGCCGGGGACAGGAACCACCTGGAGGTGCTGGCCTTCCTGGAAGACTTTATTATGTTTGGGATGACTTAAAAAAGCATGCAGAAAGAGGGCTGGAGAAATACTGGCTCTGTTAAAAGCATCCAGGTACAAGCGGATGATTTGAGTCTGGGTCAAGTGTCTCCTCTGGGAATGAAAACCAGCCTCGATGAAACAAAAGTGTTCATTCCACAAACCCTTCTGGAGAAAAATCAAAAGAAGATGATGCTTCTGGATGGGGGAGGTGCCCTTCCCAGACTGCTTCACTTCCAAGGCTCTCAGACATCTCCCATCCAGAGCCCTTCATCATCCAATTCCTTCACCCCTTTCTGCTCTTCCTATGCTACTCCTATGGCTCTAAATTGCAGCCACTGGCCTTTTTGCTGCTCCACAAATAAGACATTCCATCTCCCACCTGCAGGCATTTGCCTGGGCTGTTCGTCATTCCTGGAATGCACTTCCTCCTCATCTCTGTCTTCTGGCTTTGCTGGCTTCCTTCAGTCTCAGCTCCCGTTCCACCTTCTTCAAGAAGCATTAGTAATGCTTAGTTAATAATTCCCTCTGAGATTACTCCCATTTGTCTTACCAATATCTTATAAGTATAGCAGTCTCCTCCATTAATATGTGAGTCTCTTGAAGGCTAGAGTCAAGTTTTTAACTTTTTTTATAACTAACTCAGCATTTAAGTACCTGATATGCAGGAAGTGCTTAATAAATGCTTACTGGCTTATTAATTTGTCAAACCATTGTTGTTTGAGGTCTCATTTAGACCTCATTAGACCTAAATGAGACCTCTGGGTTACACATGGATGCTGCTGGGGGCAGGAGAATGAAAGACAACAGAAATATCTTACATTTTAGGTTAGTAGGGCCCATCGACAGTAAGACATAGTGTCCTACCAATTGACTGAAGTTCTGGGTATGGAGCCCAATTTCAGATATGGGTGAACATAATCCATTGACTTCTATTTTGATAAGGACTGAGCTGAATAACAGGGGCTACTTTATTTCTATCCTCAGATCCCTTGTACATGATATAGTGGAGAGAAGACCAGCCTTAGAACACAGCAACACCTGACAGGAAAGTTACGTAACCTTTCAGGGCTCTCTAAAGCATTAAGTTAGAGGAATTGCCGATACACTTAGATGGATGGAATTTCCACACTGAGCTTTTCTCACACCAATAGTATCACAGATGTGGACAAAACTACAACAACAAAAACTATAAAAGGTCTTGGTTAGTAGAAGCAACTGAAAATATAATTTTGATTACTTGAAGCTAAAAAAACTTTTGCATAAACAAAATTAATACACAGGATAAGAATGGAAGAGTTGAATGGAAAAAAAAAAAAAACCTTTCCAAAAAAACCCAAATTTTCCTTATAAAGATCTAGTATCCAAGATATATTTTAAAAATCAGATAAGTGGATAGAGCACTGGCTCTGGAATCAGAAGGCTCCAAGTTCAAATCCGACCTCAAACACTTGCTGAGGTATTGTTGGTGGGCTGATGAATCTGGAAAAGACGTAGGAAAGAAATTTGGAATTAAGCCAATGAAGGGGCTAATATATTCTTATCCTTGATTCAGAGATTCCATTACTAGGCTTATAGCCCAAAGTGGCCCTTGATAAAAAGAAAATCCCCTTATCTACCAAAATATTTGAAGCAGGAATTTTTGTGATAGCAAAGAAATGGAAAGCCAAGTAGATGTGCATTGATTGGAAACTAGCTACACAAGCTGTGATACATGAATGCAATAGAATATGACTGTGCTGTGAGAAATGATGCATGCAGTGAATACAGAGAAATATAGAAAGATCTCCATGAACTGATGTAAAAGGAAGTAATCCGAGCCAAGAAAATATACACAATTACTATAATAATGTGAATAGAAAGGAGAACCAGACACACACAAAATCCAGAGTGAATGTTGCAAAATGATCAAGCACAAGCTTGATTTGAAAGAAGAAATATGAGAAGACATTCTTAGACACATCCCCTTTTCAGAGGTAAGGAGGTTCCTAATTGCATATATTTTTTGCATTGTCAGACTTTTCTTAACATCCTGATCACTTAAGCTGATTCCCCCTCCTTTTTCTTGTCTTAAAAGATACTATTTGTTATGTGAGATAGCTTTCTGAAAAGTAAGGGATATCAGGGGAAATTATGGTGGTACAAAAAAAACAAAAAAAAAATCAATAAAAACTTTTAGTTTTAGAAAAGAAATTTACACAATAGAAGCTCCAAGCTTCACTCCCCTTCCCTACCCCAACAATTGCAGTATTTTTCTCTGTTTAAAAAGAAAAAAGTCAGCTATTTGCAACATTAATTGATAACATTGTTACTCTACTTACTCTACTTACCTAATAAGACTCAAAGTTAATATTCTATTGATCTATAATTTTGGCAGTAGCAGCTGTGTTGTTTTGTAAATGTGCCACATATGTCAAAGTGATACTTCAGATGTGGACAGTTGTATTCTGAGGGGAAGATGGAGCCTTCATTAGAGGTGGTTTTTTTTTAATTCAATGTAATATTAAAAATTATTAAAGCATGTTTCTGTTTAGAGTAGTGTAAGAAAAAAATTTAAAGTGAAATTTATATATTGTATTTTGTCTGAAACAATTTTTAAGTGCTTTTGAAAAGTTTGGGAGGAAAACATGTCCAGAGCATCAAGAAGGGCCCAGTGAGGAATAAAGGAAGAACCATTGGTAGCCTAAATGCTATTCCTTAAAAATGGAGGTTCCAGGAGGAAATGACCAATCCTTCAGTCACCAAGAATTAAATCCCTAACCAGGAGTAGAGATCTCCCAGAGGGAGGAGATAAGATGATAGAACATATAGTGGTGAAAGTATCTGCAAGGGTTAAGTTCATACCAGACCAAATAATGAGCAAGAAATCCAATGAAAAACCATTTCTTAGGCAACAACAGTACAAAAGGCCAACCAGAAGCCCACAGGCAATTGGAAAGGGAGTTCCCTGCAAAGCCAGTGACAGCACAGGATAATCCAGGACAACCAGGGGATGAACTGAAGAATTGTACACTGAAGTCCTCCTGTTCAGGGCCAGCAAGACTGGAGGCTTTCATGAGCAAGCTCCAGGGTGAGGACTGAGCACAAACCAGCACATAGATCCTAATACTGTTTCCTAAGACATCAGAGACAGGTCTAACCCTAAGAGACAGAGGAACCTGGGCAATGCTATTCCTGAGACACCATGCTACGTCAACCACTTTACCCAAAAGTAGAGCATTGCACATATGACCCTCATGCAAAATCTCAATTCAAAATTAATGCTAAAGAGACAGAGAAAACACCAGACAATATCAGAAATTATTGTACCCCCAAAGAAGGAGAATATAACTCAGTAACAACTAGAACCAAAAACTCAAAAGAAAAAAAAAATAGCTTTTACATCAAGGACTATAATAATGCAACCAATGCAAGAGAATAAAAAGGAGAAGCTTCTTATAGGAAAAAAAAAACTAAAAGAATAAATAGCTTAGAAGAGAATATGATAAAGCTTACCCCAGTAAAGTACTCACCAGAAAACTAAAATAGCCCAAACAAATCAATGACATAGTGTAACAGTAATAAATATTGGAACAAAAATCTAGAGATTGAAAAAAAATTGTAGAAAATATAAAATATACATATATGTAAAAAATCAACTGACATAAAAGGGGGGAAGATAATTTTTAAATCATTGGACTCCCTGAAAATGATTTAAGAAAAACCTAGGTTCTACATTCCAAAAAAATCATGAAAAGTAGCTATATTTATTAGAATCAGAGGGCAAAGATAAGAAAGAATCTGCTAATCACTTCCTAAAAAGAGCTCCATAAGGAAATATCCCAGGAATGCCATAGCCAAAATCCAGAGCTCCCATGTCCAGGAAAACACATTGCAAGGATTCAGAAAGAAGCAGTTTCAAGTATCAAGGCACTCCAAGTAGGATCATACAAGACCTGGAAGCTTCTTCCTTAAATGAAAGGAGATCTTGGCAATATTCTAAGAAGCAAAAGATAAAAGCTTACAACCAAGAATAATTTACTGTTTTATACACACACACACATATACACATACACACACACACACATATACACATACACACACACAAGTTTAGTGTAGAAGTATATGAAACTCAATAAAAATACAACCAAAGATAAAAAAGGTAAGCTGTTAAAAGAGAAAAGGAGGAAGGTAGATAAGCAAAAACAAATTCCTCATTCTTAAAGGGGAGTAGGAAAGATTCAAAGGGAAAAAAATTTAAAAATACGTGCTAAGACCTAGAATCTTAGGAAGAGGATGCCTGAGATAGTCTCTTGAACAACCAGGAAATATTTGAACCCATTATGATATATGAATGTAATGGAATATTATTACGACATACAAAATGACAAAAAGAAAAAATTTCAGAGAATCCTGAATGGTATGAACTGAAGGAGAATGAAGTTAGTAAAACCAGGAGAAATTATATAAAGACAGAAGCATTCTAAAGGAAAACTGCTTTGAAGAAGTTAAGCTCTCTGAGCCATGCAGTAATCAACCATGTCTCCAAAGGCTCTGTTACCCACCCATCTCCTGAAAGAGAAGTAATATATATAAGGTAAAGAATCACATGTTTTGGGATAGGGCCACTGTAAGGATTCTGATTGCTAGAAACTCTATTTTCATCAAGAAATGGGTTTTTTTTCCATTTCTTTCAGTTTTTAATAAAAGAGGGAGACAAGGAGTTAGCAAGAATAATGCAAAAAAAAAAAAAAAAAAAAAGGAGGGCCATTGTAACATCATTGAAAATGTGTTGAAGAGAACAAAAGCAAGTACTGAAAGAAACACAGATAAACAGGACTGTTTTGAAAATAACATAGAATTTATTATGTACTTTTTTTTTTAAAAGCAAGCAATATGACAGTCATGATTTCATATAGAATCTTTTTTGTGATCTGTTGTACGTATGGAAATACTCTTGGGTAAGGAGGTTAAGTTCAAAATAAAAAATAATTTTTTTAAAAAGTGCTGCCAATCCAGGGAAGACATAAGAATCATATTTCCTTCTCTTCTTTGTAGAGAGAAGAAGCTATGGCAGAAAGAGAGGGGTGAAAGGTGGGAACGTGGCATAAACCATTGGCCTTAGTTGTGTATCGGTTTAGCTGAATTTTTCCCACTCTGATTTTCCTTTTTTTTTTTTTTTTTAATCCTTTGTAGAAGGGACAGGTCACTGGATAGGGGAAAAAGGTAGGGATATATTAAAAAATGAAAGTGATGTAAAAACAGAAGTTATCCATTACAATTCTTTAAAAACAAACAAGTATGGCTAGGCATTTTGGAACCTCTTTTGAAGAGTGCTCCCAGGAACAATACGTTTTTGTAGTTTTGCCACCATCCTTCATGCCCAGAATGAGTGTGGACTGGGGAAGCGCAGGAGCAAGATGAAACTCTACAAGAAATGACAGAAGAGAGAATGTTGTGAGCCTTGTGAGCCTTGTGGAATCAAGATTCCCACCCTGAGGACCTTGTACACTTGAGGGAGTGACTGGGGAGAGCTAATGGCTCACTCAGGACTGTATTCACTCATGGTCAATCCTACATGGGGCCTGAGAAGACATGGCTACCCCGGGACTGCTACAATGACTTTGCTCCCTGGGGCCAAGAGAAAGTCCAGGTCCACCAGAGAAAAGGTTCTACTAGAAGCAGAGGCAGCAGGTCTGCACCAGGAAATGTGTTCAAGGGAACGTGACACTGATTTTCACATACTTACCTGGAGGAAAGAAGCATCAGCAAGCCATCAAACCTGGCCACCATCACTTCTCATCTCTAGAAGGGAAAGGAAAAAAAATATGAGTGCAAAGACCTTAGTGTTAATCAGCATTGGACCAAATACAGTAAGATAAAATCTGGGTTAAAAAAGTATTTATATTTATACTTATAAATATACTTTTATTTATAAATACAACTTTGAGTGGAGCATAGTTGGATAGTCACTTATATGAAAAAATGTGTGGAACTGGGGCAGTGGCGCAGTGGATAGAGCACCAGCCCTGAAGTCAGGAGGACTTGAGTTCGAATTTGACATTTCCTAGCTGTATGATTCTGGGCAAGTCATTTAACCCCAATTGCCTCAGCAAAAAAAAAAAAAAAAAAAAAAAAAAAAAGTATGGGATTTAGTGGACCACAAACTCAGTCTAAGTCAGTCATATGGTGTGGAGGCCAAGAAAGTTCTGAGGCCTCATTAAATGAGGCATCATATATTCCATCCAATCTGGAACATCAGAGCTGGGATGGATCTTAGAGAGTAGAATGTCAAGAGCTCAGAAGGTTCTTGAGGCACAGAATTTCAAAGCTGGGAGGGACCTTAGAACATGGAATGTCGGAGCTGGGGAGGTCCTAAGAGCACATAATTGGTCAAAATCTGAAAACACAGAATGTGACATAGTTGGAAGGGACTTTAGAACATACATACATACACACACACACACACACACACACACACACACACACACACACACACACACACACAAAAGAACACACACAGAATATCATAGATAAAAGGAACCTCAGAACAGAGAATGTCAGAGCTGAGATAGAACTTAGAATATGGAACATAGTAGATCAGAGCTAGAAGGATCCTAGTCAATACTTTATAACAGGGGACTCAACCATTTTGGGGTTCTGGAGCCTTATGGCTACTGGTACTGGTGAATCCAAAATGGTTCTTTTTAGGATCATATGTTGAAATGTATAAAATAAAATACATAGGATTATAAAGGAGATCAACTACTATTATCAAAAACATTCAGAGGCATGTCTACCTGTGAACCCCAAACTAAGAATCCCTGGATTAGAATACAAGCTATCAGAGCTAAACACAAAATGTCGTAGCTGACAGGAAACTTAGGATATAGAAAGTCAGAGCTATGGATGTCCATCAAAATGTTCAGGAGCATCTGACTAAGCTGTGGTATATGATTTTGATGGAATATCACTATACTCTTAAGAAGATACATGAGATATATAAATATATGAATATGTAGAAATGAGGAGCAAGATACTCTCAGAAAAATCTGGAAATATTTGGATGAATTAATAATGCAAAGTGAAACAAGCAGAACCAGGAGAAAATTTTACACAATCACAATAATATCATACAATGATCACTTTTGAATGATTTAGTTTATTCTCAGCAATACGATAATCTAAAATAATTCCAAAGGACTCGTAATGAAAAATGCTGTCCACCTCCTTAGAAAGAACTGATCTCAGAATCTGAATGCTTTACTTTGTTGTTGGGTGTTTTTTTGTTTTTTGGTCTGTGGTTTCTTTTATAACATGACTAATATGGAAATATGTTTTGCATGACTGCACATGTATAACCTATATCAAATTGCTTGCCTTCTTAATGAGGGAAGACGGGAAGAAGGGCGGGGGAGAATTAGAAACTCAAAATTTTAAAAGACTAATGTTGTTTTTAGATATATTGGGGAGGAAATTAATTGTATACACACATATATGTGTACACATGCATATATAAATACCTATCTATATCTATGTATATACATACATGTCAGAGCAAGAGACCTGAAATTATATACTATCAGGATTGAAGAGGTCATTTGACTAGAAATGTTTGAGCTAGAAAGGGCTTTAGAATATAAAGAGATGAGTGTAGACAGTGGCTTTCTTTTCTCTTCCCACCTAACTTGTACTAAAGTATTTAACCTATCTCTGGATTATCTTTCCTGAGGGTGACTACCACCTTCAGATACAAAGCCCACTCTGGGAGTCCACACTCCTAAAACCATAACATACAAGCTCCCAGAAGTGAATTTCCATCATATCCCATGCTTGCTGCCCTCTGGTAGGCAGAGATCACGAACTCCAACTGCTGCTCTCTGACCCAAACTGCTGCTCAGAGCTGGCTAGCTTGTCTTTTTAAGCGACACTAGGGCATCTCCAATATTTACCCAGTTAGTGGCCAGATTCCCTTTTTAATTTAATCAAAAAACTTTTCCCACATTTAAAAACAGTGTAGATTTGTCCCTGTACTTGGCTGGCCTATTAGTACCTTTTTATGTCTATTATCTGCCCTTTAATTGATAGAATTATATATATATCAGTTAAGGGAGTAGGGCTCCCTAATGACTATATTGAGGATGAAAGTAGTTTCTATTAAATAATCTTTTGTGAAGTCCCATGCCTTCTCTATATGTGAATGGGCCCGGAGTTTACACTCACCCCTAAACACATAATTGTACAAATTTGACAAGTTTTATAAAGTTCCTTAGAGTCTTACATTCATCTTGGTGTTTATAAAAGTGTGAACCCACCCAAACAACAATAAGAAAAAGGGGGAAAGTAAAACAACTAACAGTAGCAAAATAATATAGAATACAGAAAAGACAGAGGGGGAAAAAATTTTCCCTCCTGAAATGGGAATTCTAGGCCTAGAGATGATTCCAAGTGCAGGTGGGATGGCTGAGGAGAACCTTACAACATGGAATGTCAGAGTTAGAAGGACTCAGAATAAAGTATGTTAGATCTGGCAGAAGTTTAGAACATGGAAAGTTAGTTCTGGGAGGGACCTTGGAACATGGAATGTCAGATCCAGGAGGGGGACCTTAGAACAGAAAAGGTCAGAATTGGAAGGACCCTTAGAATAGGCAACGTCAGAGATGGGAGGAATCTTAGAACATGGAATGTCAGATCTGGAGGGGATCTTAGAACCAAAAAATGGAGCCATTAGGGCTAGACAGCTTTGTGTAAGATAGATAACCTCCAATTATATAAAATGAAAGATGAAAAGAACTGAGTATATAATGTAAACAGGGTCAATGGGACTAATGCATGTATTCTTGGCAATCAGATAAGGCTCCATCTTGTAGGGATTTTCAAAGTTCATTTTGTTTGTTGCCTTATGACTTTCAACCCAGATTTTCATCTGAGAAAAGTTAACACAATCTGGTTCATTGCCCAGGTACATATTTTGTGCCCACTATTTCACATAGCTGTGGTTTTCTGCTACCTCCTCTTCCCAAGTACAGTATAAACAACTTGAGGACAAGGATTGTTTTGTTTGAATCCCTAGTGCCTGGCACAGGGCCTGGTAATTAGTATGGCTTTATTGGTTTAAACAACTGAATTAAGAAAATTGAACTTGGACCTGAATTTATTATTAGTCTTGATGAAGAGGAGGAGGAGGAGGATCGTGGTGATAATGACGATGGGGAATAGAGACCGGAGTTGTGATTTCATTGGTTAAAGAGACTTCCAGGTGAAGAAATTCCCTGAACGCGGGGCAGGCATTCCTGCCTATAACCCCCAAAGTGAGCTGTCCAGGGACATACAGCCAATATTTGTCAGGGGCTGCACTTTAACATCCCCCTAGACGAATTTAATCTCTTTGAGGGCAGGAATAGCTCTTCACTGTGTCTTTGTACCTCCAAATACAACAGAAATAATGCATGCTTAATAAACACTTATTGGATTTGGATTGGAAGGTGATGTGTGCCATCTGCTGGACATCTGTGGAACTGCAGAAACCAGCCAAATTGAGGAGCTAAGGCAGTTGAGCATGGAGCAGAAAAAAAGCAGCCCTCCCCCCTGGAGGAGTCCCATCCAGGGCAGCCCTGTAAGTCATAGAGATAGAAGGCTCCCTAAAAGCCAGCCCTTGTACTAGTTATGCAAGTTCTTTCTGTGTGCACTGACTCGTAAATGAAATTACACTTTTGAGTTTTTGCAAGCTTGAATGCTTGGAATAACCTCAGCCCGACACTGGTGTTCATCCGATGGGTAGAGGCAATGCACCAAGTCTCTACCATGAGAGAGAGGGGAAAGCATCCGGATTCTCTCCGGATCGCAAGTTGGATGAGAGGAAGATATAGAGGGCCGAACTCTGGGAAAGTCTACTTAAAACAAGGATACTTATGACAAGGTGTTAACTCAGTGGAATTGATGAGAGAATAGTTCTCTAGTTTATATATATCTAGTATGATATAATGATATAATCACTCTAGTTTGATGTAGAGTTCCGGCCCTCTACGGAAAGTAATAAATGTCGATCTAAAAAAGTGCACGCAGATTTTGGCTGCCTTCGAAAAAGTGTCGTTTAAAGAGCTAGGGAGATGTTAGCCATGGTGTGTCCTGGGTCCTTAGACAGAGACCAATTCTAGGGTCATATCTCATGAGGGTCCTGACAAAACTGAATGTGTTGAGGAGGCAGAAGAGGACTAGGGGATATATTTAGGGATATATAGAATATATAGGGACTAGGACATATGAGGAGTGCCCATTGGGGATGTTCAGCCAGGAAAAGAAAAGATTCGGATTGGGGAGCAAGGCCATGTCATATATCTACCAAAGTACTGGAGCGGCTTTACTTTAGCCAGCTTTGTTTCGCTTGGCACACAGGGCAGAATGAAGAATAATGGGTGCATATTTTAAGAAAAAAAGAAAACTTTCCAATATACCGAGCTATCCAAAAGTGAAATAGGCTGCTTCAGGAGGTAATAAGGTACCCCTCAGTAGAGGTCTTCCAACAGAGATCAGATAAACCACTTGTGGGGAACAGTAAGAAAGGCTTCCTACTTGAGGACAGGCTGGCACATGACCTCTGAGTCCGTCCCCGTTCAGAGATTGTGAATTAAGCCAAGCCAGGTCCGTCTTTCCCCAGGTTTGTTGGGATCCCTTGAAGGAAAAGGGAAATACAAAAAAAAAAGACAGTCTCCTCTCAAAGCCTTTTGTCTCACGTGTCTCAGTGTCTTTTGTCTCACGGTCCCACAGACCTTCCAGGGACGTCTTCACTAGGGGCAGTGTGGGACACCTGAATTCCCAGCTCTGCCATTTATCCCACCTCCGAATCCTGGGTGGGTGACCTCCCTGGGACTGAGCTACCTCCATGCTTTTCTGTCTTTTGCATTTCACTGAGCTTCACTACCACTGAGAGATAGCCTCATCCCCATTTTATAGATGAGGAAATACAAACTCAAGCGAGATGAAACAGATTTGCTCCAAGACGTGTCAGGAGCAGAATTTGATCTCATATTCCTGAATCTAAATCATGACTTTCCCTAACTTTCCACAAGGAACATCTGTGGTTGCTGAATCCCACCAGTAAAAGCCATCAAGAACTTAAGAGCCTAGAGTTAGAGCTAGAAGGGACCTCCTTCAGCTGAGGCTAGTGTCTTACCCCATAAGGTCATACAACTGGTCTATGTCAGAGGCGAGATTTGAACACACAACTTCAAGAACAACTCTATTTATCATCCTATCTCACGCCCAATCAACATCTTCCTGTCCCCTATTAAGGCAGTGTGGCCCAGTGGATAGAGCTGGGCTTGGAATCAAGAACACATGAGTTCAAATCTCATCTCCTGAACTGCTACTACTTGTGGGATCCTGGGGCAAGTTACACAGATTCAGCGTTCTCATTTGGAAAATGGAAATAATGCCGACTGGAGCGCCTGAGGAGGATTCCTGAGGGAAGACCAGAGGAGAAATGATTTCTGACCCAAAAAGCTCGGTGGACGTGTCAGCTGGGGTGATGATGAAGGACAGACATCCTGGGCTGACTGAGAAACGCCTCTGCCATGAGTGGAGTGACAGTGACAGGTGAGAGCTTAGAGGGAGGGGACCCTTAGTCCGTACGTGTGATAGAGCAGGTGCCAATCATTGTGTTGGCTAGCATCTTATATGGCACCTTCCTGCTGGCGGAGCAGGAGTCCTGGGGGGTGGTAAGTCCCATCATCATAATTCCTATTATATAGATTAGGAAACTTGAGACACAAGGAGGAATGCTTTGCTCAGGGTCACCCAGCTAAAGTTAGTGCCTGAGGCAAGACTTAAACTCAGGGCTTCCTGCCGCCAACTTCTGGGCTCTACCTATACCCTTCCTCCCATGCTACCTAGCTGTGGCCCTTTAGGCTAAAAGATAGAACACGACTCTGATGGTGATATGAAAAAATAGTCTAAAAAGTGTGTGTATATGTTTAGTGTGAACACAAGGGTATCTGTGACATACATATATACCTGGGCATGTGTATAGATAAGCATGACACACACGTGTATATGTGCGTGCACATGGCAGCGAGGAAGCCCAGTGGATAGAATGTGGGCCAGGAATCAGGAAAATCTGAGTTCAGAATCTGACTCTGCCACTAACAGTGTGACCTTGGGCGAGTCCCTAATTCCTATTGCCTCCCAAAACCCCAACACATATATGTATACACACATATAAACACATGTTTACACATATATAACATGTATATTAATTCCTATTTATGCATGTATATTGTAAACCCACATACAATGCATCATGCACTCTCCACATCAATGGCGTCAAAACTCCAATAAAAATGGTTCCCTACAGATAGATAACAAACCGACTTGGAAAACTACAAATTCACAATTTTCTACATTGAAAGGTATATTCATTTTGTCATTATTTTGTCTCGATTCCATTTTAATCTGCTTTGGGCAGCACTTGGGATTTGGCTGCTCATTACTTGGCCCCTGACACCACCTGGCTGTACGACTCTGGATATGTCACTGCACATTGGAGTTTGGGGCCACAGACCACATTCTAAGTCCACCCCCTTATCTTTAGTTTTCTTTTATTAAAAAAAAAAAAATAGGAAAAAAAGAAAAACAGGAAAAGGAATCCAAAATAAAACAAAAAAAAGAGTTCACGTGTGCCCAGCAGAATATCAGGGAGTAGGCCATTCCCTTTTCAAATAAGCTGCCCCAGGGGACTTCTCTGTGCTGTGATCACAGGCCTGCATGAGTGGGTACTGGGCTGTATATCATTATTATCTATTACATGTTTTCCACAAAAGTCTAAAAATAAAGTCGCGCTTCCTTCCACTTTCTCCTAATTAGATTATGCTTTTAAGGAAAGCTCTGTCACAAGAAAATTGTGTTTGGTCATTAGAGAGCCAAGGAGGCTGCTAAGATTGGAAATGTTTAAATGTATGCCATGGGATTAGATAGACTGGAAATTGAAGCTGTCTAATTTTGTCTGAATGTAAGGCAAGACTTTTAACTTGATGAGTTGATTTAATGCTAGATTAGTGACTGATCAGTGGACAGAGATCTGCATGGGGAGTGAAAGGGGACCATGTTTGAGGTTTTATTATCATAGGAAACCCCTGAGGTACCTAGCAGCTGCTCTGAAATTTAGCATCTCCTTGCCCCGAAGCACTCCTCAGTGAATGACTTTCTGTAGGATGAGGCAAGACAGTACTTTGAACTTGGGTTTTCCTGAGCTCCAAGATTAGCTTTCTACTGGACAGCCATGCGTGGATAACCCACCCAGATAAATACGTAGGTAGTGACACATCCATGTGTGGCCCTCATCACCACTTGGGGGGGGGGGGACTCACTCTGACAAAGACAGACCTTAACCACTCTATTACTCGGTAGATTTGCCCGAGTCCATCCAGCTGAAGTTATTTGCCTTCTGTTGGGAGCTGGAATCAGGAAGATTCGGTTTTTCAAAACCCACTTTCCAGCACTTATTGTGTGACTATGAGCCCTTAATTAGCCCTCCGGACCTGGTTTTCCCCTCTGTAAAATGGAGTTATTAGTACCTGTTCTATCAACTACACAGGGTTGTAAGGAACCCTCTAAAAAATAAGCAAATCACTCAGTAAACTTTAATGCACAATGAGAATGCTAGTTATCATTGTTAGCAACAGCTCTACAGTGTTATAAATAGTACTATATCTACGTAATATATAAAGCAATACCATAATTATAATTCAGTACATCCAAGGCCATACATGTGGGTTCACCACATCCTGTACAATTTAGCCAGACTCATTAATTACTGCAGCCGAGAGAAAAGAAAACCAACTGGTGAGCAAACAGTGAGGAAGGAAGCTCTCCAAATGAGCTGGGCTGGCCTGTGAACCAGAGATAACAGAATCCAACTCCCCGGCCTGTCCTTGGTGATTTCCTGGGTGGGAGGCCCAAGTGCCTTGAGATAGGTTCTACACTCCCCAGGGAAGCTGTAGAAGGGACGCTTTGGAGCATTGCTGGTAAAAGAATTCATAATTCCATTTCAATGCTCTTGGTCCAAAAAGTCCTGAACTGAGGAAAACTTCTGGGAGAAGGTATTCGTGACAAAAGGTAGACTGTTAACTGGAGAAGAACATCTTGCAAACCAGGAAGTTGGATGCTGGCTTGAGCCTGGTATGGACAATTAAGAGTATGAGAAAAAGGGGTAAAGTAGAGCCTTGTTTTAAAAGTCAACAAGCATTTATTAAGCACCTACTGTGTACCGGGCACTGTGCTAAACACTGAGGCTAAAAAGGCAAAAACAGTCCCTGTCCTTTGGTTCTCCCTGAAAGTCACCTCAAGGAAGATGAGCCCCAAGTGGGGCTTGCTTTCAATACTCCAGGTCCTGACAACATCTGACTCCTCTGTACTAGGTCAGCTGTGTCATGGGGCAAGGGGAGTCTGAAGGTCACCATGTTGGCAGAGGCTGGCTGGGTGACCTGCGGGACGTGAGCCCCAAGCTCCTGTCCAATGTGGAGCCCAGCCCAAGCTCCTCTCTGGAGAGCAGACTGGGGTGTCCCAGACTGCATTTTGTGTTTGTCTGCCCCTCTGCAGCCTCCAACCACAAGCGCCTTTCCTCTAGGGCCAATGAAGCCAATAGCTGGCTGGGCCTGTGTTCAAATCCAACCTGAAGCGCTGCTTGCCTCAGTTTTCTCATCTGAAAGATGGGGATCATACCGTTACATGCTCAGCACAGTGCCTGCACAGAGTAAGCACTGTCTGCATCTGTGTACAGACACACACATCAGTGTTTTGGGGTCGTGGAGCAGTTAGTGGTGTCCGGGGTTTCCTGGTTTTGCCTTTTCCTTTTCCAGCTCATTTTACAGATGGAAATGTTGAGGCAAACGGGGGGTAAAGTAATTTGGCCAGAATCACCCAACTAGGGTCTGAGGCTGGATTTGAACCCAGGCCCAGCACTCACCCAGCCGCCCTTTATAAAGATTAGTGCTTTATTATTATCCTGTTATTCTCCTCTGCTTTTGCCTGGGCTCCCACAGAGGCCGGGAGATCTGTCTGACCTGGACTATCAGCAAATCACAGGAACTGAAGACGTGTTTGTGAACTCGAGATAAGCGGCAGGGAGGGACAAGGTAGGGGGAGTCGAGTCCGGCCTGGGGGAGCCTCCTGAGGGAAGCCCCCGCACAAACACTCAGCGCTCCGAGGCAGCCCCCGGCCCCTAGCAGCCCCCTTGCAGGCGGCCCATGCCACGGTGTGCGGGCTCGGAGCCAGCCACGGGTATCCCCCAAAGGGGACGACAGCACTTCTATGACCTATCCAAAGGGCAGGTGATGATTCCGTGCAATTCAATTCAATCAGCATTTATTAGGCAGCTACCTCGTGCCGGACACTGGGTGAAGCTGGGGAGCGAGGGGGTTACAAAGACAAAAATGGAAGAGTTCACGCCCTCAAGGAGCTTCCATTGTGGTTCTGGGGTGGGGAGGGGAGCTACAACTAGCCACTGTCCAGTCTGTAATACAAAGTATAAAGAGCATAAATATAAATACAAAGTGATCGGGGCTGGGGGGAGGGGGGAGGCCGGGGAGGTAATCAGGAGCAGCTTCCTGGAGGAGGAGACGCTTGAGTTGAGCCTTGAATAGATGTGAAGATTCCAGGAGATGAAGATGAGGAGGGAGGGGTTGGGGGGAGCCAGGCAGAGCAAAGACAAAATGGGAGGGGGGAGTATGGTGTGTGCAGGAAGGACCAGGAAGCCAGCCTGTGTTGTGGCGGGAATGGGGAAGGGGAAAGAGTAGAGATGCTGCCCTCGGGGCCACAGGTCCCACCTCAGCAATGTCCAAGGGGCTCTAGGGGTCACCCTGGAAGCAGGGGTCCTGGGAAGGGGGGGGACCCAGGGGCAATCCTCTGAGAGTGGGGGTGGAGCCGGGAGCGCCAAGGTCTGCATGTGGGGCCTGAGGAGGAGCAGATTCGGGAGGACTCCAAGGCTGAAAAGCTGGGGTTCTGGAGGACGGTGAGCAACACGAGGGAGCTGGGGGAAGGACGGGCCCACGGGGAGGTGGCCGCCCACCAGGGCAGGATGGGACGCCCGAGTCGAGATGACGACTAGGAGCCGCGGATGGACGTGGGGTTGAGGTTCAAGAGACAGAGGAGGGGGGTCATCTGCAGAGAGATGGGAAGGGGATCCCCGGGGTGGGGGGGGAACAGCCCATGGGGAGGGGGCTGCAGTGAGACAGGAAGCAGGAGGCAGGGTCCAGGAGGAGGGGGTGGTCAACAGCTGCAGAGAGGGCAAGAAGGGGGACAAGTATTATTCAAGGCCTGTGAAATCTGGCCCCAGCCTCCCTCTTCCACAGCAGGGGCCTCCCCCCTTTAAGGCCTATTTCTAGACACCACCCCCATCCTCCCCCACCCTGTCCCTGCCCTGTGGCGGGCCTTGTCTCCCAAGAATTCCCCTGCTAGCTGCAAAGAGAACCTTGCAAGTCTACCCCAACCCCATTTGACAGATGAGGAAACTGAGGCTGGCCCAGGAGCACACAGCTAGACTGTAGCTAGAATTTCCAGAATGGCTAGAATGGTGCTTCCTAATGAAATACTGAGAGAAACATTTCTACAGTGGAGCTATTTCCCTGGAGGCGCCTCGGCTCCCCACTGAAAGATGTAACAGGCTCCCCCGAGGTGTCTCCACAGAATTAGAACACAGCTCTTCTGAGTTATTTGTCAAACCACCGCCTCTGTCCAAGCCTTATCTCAGAGTTCCCCAAATTCCCTGGGGCAGGGCCACCTGAGGAGTAGAAGCAGCCACCGATTGCACCTCTCCTTGCCCTCAGCCTTGCCCCCCTGCCCCTGGAGAACCTCCTGTCTGTGCTGGAGAAATGGGGTTCAGCTCCGGGCATCCCACCTCCCTCCGCCCACCACGAACCTAACTCAGGAAATGGGAAGTAGTACAGCTGCTGCAATTCCTTGGTCCCGGGAAGGGGGAGCCCCCGCTTTCTCCTATGGATGCTACCCAGGCCTGTGAAGGGGCCCCTCCTGTCACCGAAGAGGCCTCTGCATTTTATCCCCTCTCCTGGAGCCCACCCAAGGCCTCAGGCCTTACAAGCAGGGCCTGAACTGCTCCTGGGGAAGCCCCCACAAGGCTCCTGTCGCTGTCCCCCAAGACTGTGGCCTAGGGCAGAGAACGCTGGGCTGATGCTTGCCTAGCCGAGCGGGTCCCTCCGTGGGCCTGTTTCTTCATCTGTTAACAAAGGAGTGCTGATGTCTTCTGACAGGGAAGAAAGGGAGCGACGGGGAGGGGGCGTCCGAGATGACCGGGCCCTCGCGGCACCGAGTCAGTCTCGGAGCTTCCCAGGGCTGCGGAGAGGACATATCTGGAAGGCTTTCTGCAAGCTCCAAGCGCCATCTAAAGGCTGCTGGATCTCGAACCCCAGCGAGCCAAAGTCCCGCAGGCCCGGCCGCAGAGCACAGGCTTTGGACTCCCTCGGGCCGCCCCACTGGGCGCGCTCCTCCTGGAGGGAAAATCCCAAGGCTGGGGGATTGAAAGCTGGCTGCTCTTGTTGGCCCACAGGGAGCAGGGAGCTGGGGGGTGGCGGGGGCGATTTCACAGCCTTAGACGGCGTCTCCCGTCCTTGAAGACTCCAGTGTGGAGAGACCCTCCCGGGGCAGCGCTCATTTGGGCTTTCTGGCCTTTGCTAACAAGCACGGGAGAAATCACCGGGCCCCAAATCCCAAACCTGAGCTTTCACAACTCTCTGGACCTCAGTTTCCTCATCTATTGAATGGGGTGGTGACGGATCTTCTGGCGCTTAATCTTCCAATAAGTATCAACCCCCTTCTTGCCCCCCCACATTTGGTCGGGTGCCCCCTCTTTTGCCCATGAGTCCTCCTCCAGACTAAATGCCCTCGAGTTCTTCAAATGTCGGTTCTGTGCCACAATCCCTGAACTTCCACGGGGGCTACAGGGTTTAATTCCACCCAACATCACTTGCCCAGCCCCCAAAGCCTGGCACTCTCAGTCATCCCCCTCCAACTCACCATCCCTGTTCTCAACAGCCAGGGTCAAACCTCCCAAGTCCTTTCCAATCCATAAGGTCATCGGGAACTGAGCCTATTCCTCCCCACTGGGGGCTCAGGACCCTCCTGTGTCCATCTGTACAGCCTCGCAGCCCTACCCTCAGGAACAGACTAAGCTGGGTGGCCTTGAAGGAGAGAGCCTGGAGGCCAGCCCGGGGTATCCAAACCTGCCCCACAGACTCCCTGGATTTCCCAGCTTGCATAAACGTGAACTCGGTTCCTGCAGGAAGTCCCCCCTCGCCAATCCTTGGGATTATCTTTCTCTTCCCCAAACTTGCCTAAACGATTGCTTTACCCTTGATGACCTCACACCATATATATATATGTCTCCAGCTTAATTTCTCCATGAAACTCTAACCCTGGGTCCAGCTTAGCCAGAGTCTATTCTTGTGGGTCGGGGGGTCCTTCCCAGCTCCCCCGGGAGAAGCCTCTCCGAGGCAGGCCCCCTCCCTTCCTCGCTTCTCCCCGGAAGCCACCCTGGAGATGAAGCAGGTCAGTAAACTGGGGACAAAGTTCAGCCAGGCCCGGGGGAGGGGTAGAAAAGCAGTCGGGGCATCCCAGAACCTCAGGCCCCACCTAGGATATCCCACAGATGGACAACAAGCCCAAGCAATGCTCAGCCAGCCTTCACAGGAAGCCCTTCAGGCTGGGAGAGCTCCCTACCTGCCAAGGCAGCTCCTTCCCCTCACTGGGAGGAAGCACTTTACACAAAGCCTAAATCGTCCGGCCCCTTTGCAGCAAGCCCCCGCTAATCCCGATCCCGTACTTCTTCCCGAACAGTTCATCCGCCTCCCAAGGTAAACGTCCCAACGCCTTCCGCCAGTCTCCACCAGGCTGGCTCGCGTCCTCTGGACGCACTTCCAGCTGCCTCATCAGCGCCTCCCCCAAGAACCAAATACAAGCAGGGGGCAGACACTGAGGGACGACGGGGGCCAGGAGGCTGAGGGGCCACCCTCTCCCTGGCGATACCCTGGCCCGACACCCTGACTCATCTCCTCCAGAGGGACCAGGGAAGGGGAGCCAAACCCGCCCCAGCTGCCTTCCTGCACACGTCCACGGCACCGTCTTCCCTCAAACCCTGACTCAACGGGAGCTCTGTGCCCAGCCCGGGGGAGATAAAGGCGTGGAGGACGCAGTCTGGGTCCGCATCTCGCTTACCTCCGCTGGCTAGACATCCTTTCACCACAGACAGCTTCTCCTGGGGGAGAAGGGGACCTGTTGAAAAGGGGGAAAACCCAGAGCTGAAAGAGAAAAGTTAGACACATTACACCCAGCCCCACAGGGAGAGGGGAGACCTGGGGCTTGGTAGCTCTGGCTGCCTTGGGCCTTTCCTAGGGCCTTTTCCCAGAAAACAAAGCGCTTCCTCTACACAACTGCTCTGAAACTCCCGATAGACCGCCGTGTGTACAAAATGGGGGTCAGAGACAGGCACCCCGACATCAACTAATCAGCAAGGAGAGAGGAAACGGCAAAGCTGGAATTCAAACCCAGGGCTTCTGGTCCAACCACTACACCGATTTCCCCATTTCACAGGTCAGGACACTGAGGCTCAGGGATAAGTAACCCAATAGTGAGTGTCCTTTGCAGTCAAAGACTTTCGAGGCCATTAGGGGATGGGGAAGGCAGACAAATGAGTAAGTACAGCACTAAGTGATAAGCCCATTAGTGAGGTGTTAACAAAAGTAGCGTTACATGAGGTCCGAGGGTAGGGGTCGGGAGGGAGATGGACTTGGAGAAGGCGGCTCTCCCCGAGGTCCGTCCTGGAGAGATCTAAGCCTGTGTGAGCTCCGAGAAACGTCTTCTCTGGGTCACTTTTCTCAAGTGCGCAATGGGTGGGTGGGACCAGAGCCTTCTGAAGGTCCCTTTGGGCTCTAAATCCTCCAGGCCCCGGGGCTGAGCGTCTTGACCCTGAAGGCCAGGCCGGGTTCCCCCTCCCATGTCCTTTTCTCCGCTTCGTGAGGCTCTGGAGTGGAAGGTGGAAAAGTCTGAGGCGGAGGGGGCAGAGAGCGGCCTTTTCATGCAGCATGAAATGAGGTTCCTAGACTGGAGGACCACCGACGTCCGAGGCAGGTCCCGACACTGCCCGGAAGAGCAGAGGAGACATCGGCTCGGTGCCCCGGGAGCTGGATGAGCACTTTGGGGTTTGCTAGAGAAGGGATCCTCATTCAGAATGAGCCGGCCTCCAGGGTCCAGCTCTGACCTTCCGTGAAATGGACGTTTTTTGTGTGTCCGATTTGTAGGGTCTGAGGGCACCAGTCGTCCAGATGCTCAGGCGGATCGTCAGTCAATAAACTGATTAAGCACCTACTACGCGCCAAGCACTGTGCTAATGCTTTACCTACACCACCACAATGGGCTCATCTACTCCACACGGATGGACGGATACCTGAGCGGCGGACATCTGTGAAAGAGCCAGGATTCCAAGCCTGGCTCCAGCATCTAGCGGTGGGACTGTGGGTAAGTCCCTCCTCCCCAGCCTCAGTTCCTGCATCCGTCGTTTGGGGATAACAAGCACCTTGGCCTCTAGCTCATAAGGTCATAGGGAGGTCGAGGCAGGCAAACCTTAATGGGCCATAAAAATAAATGCCAGCTCCTGTTTGTCACCGTTACCAGGGGATACCGCCAAGGCCTGGTTCTGCCTCTAATGTACTGCGGGACTTTGTCAAACAGGGAGCTGAGCTGACAGTTTAATGTGAGACCACGGCCACGTCCTTTCCCTCTCTGATTCTCGAGAAAATAAATTGCAATATAAAGCACACTGCCGACCTTAAAGCTAGCCACTCCCGTCATCACTGAGGCTCAGTCATCCTCTCTGGAAGCCTGACCACCATTCCTAAATCTTGCCCTCCTCATGACGGGCTCCCGGTGCCAGATCTCTGGGCTGGATCTCTTCCTTGCTCCCTAGAAAATCGCTCCAAGTTTTATGTTTCCATGACAGAGCCCCAAAGATGGCGGCCCTGGGTCTGGGTCTTCCAGGAGCTTCTAAGGCCTTTCCCAGTCCTGCCTCAGAGCAGGATGCCCGGAGATGGCCCCGGATGCAGTGGGAGACCTCCTGAAGGATCACGCCAAGTAGGAACGTTTCCATTACATGAGGGGTGGATATCACAGGGCCAACAAGGGAAAATACAGGACGTGTCTCCCTGGGCCAGCCGCCCCACGGCCCCGGCTTCCCTGGACACCTGATGGCCGTAGTGTGGCTCTGATCAATCAGAAAGGACCCCGGGACTCATTCACTGCCAAATGGCCGTCTCCACGGCCTTCGCTCGGAAGGGGCGCCCCAACTTTCCATGGCGGCCGTCTCCACGGCCTTCGCTCGGAAGGGGCGCCCCAACTTCCAAATGGCGGCCGTCTCCACGGCCTTCGCTCGGAAGGGGCGCCCCAACTTTCCATGGCGGCCGTCTCCACGGCCTTCACTCGGAAGGGGCGCCCCAACTTTCCAAGTGGCGGCCGTCTCCACGGCCTTCGCTCGGAAGGGGCGCCCCAACTTTCCATGGCGGCCGTCTCCACGGCCTTCACTCGGAAGGGGCGCCCCAACTTTCCAAGTGGCGGCCGTCTCCACGGCCTTCGCTCGGAAGGGGCGCCCCAACTTTCCATGGCGGCCGTCTCCACGGCCTTCGCTCGGAAGGGGCGCCCCAACTTTCCATGGCGGCCGTCTCCACGGCCTTCGCTCGGAAGGGGCGCCCCAACTTTCCATGGCGGCCGTCTCCACGGCCTTCGCTCGGAAGGGGCGCCCCAACTTTCCATGGCGGCCGTCTCCACGGCCTTCGCTCGGAAGGGGCGCCCCAACTTTCTAAATAGCATTCTCAATTTCTGGACGGCTCTTTGGGATAGAAAACTTTTCCTCAAAATTCATGACTGACTGCTCCTTGGAAACTCACGTTCCAAGTTAAGAGCTCTGAGACCAGGAAGAAGGCCACAGAGCAGCCCGTTTTCTCACACACTATCCTGAAGATCTTGGTCCTGGGATCTTCCTCCATGCTGCTCCCCCTTTTCTAGAACTATTCCACTCTGTCAATGGCTTCCTTAGGTACCTAGAACTCAGCAGAGCAGAGCCAAGGCCAACTGGAACCATCATCGGCTCCCTTGCTCTGGACGCCACTTGTGAATCAATGCAACTGAGGACGCTTTAACCGCTGGACATTACTGACTCGTGTGGAGGGTGGGGTTCACTAAGACCTCTGTTCTTTTTTCATAAACGTGGGCACGTCTCTCCCATCTTGTACTTGAGGATTTGAAAAACTCAACTGTAAAACTTTATATTCAAATCAATTCCTTCCTCCTGGGTTCAGCGCGCTGCTCTAGCCGGCCCAAGGATTTGGGGGTGTTGGCTCTGTGCTGCCCAGAGGCCTGTTAGCTAGTCCTCCCAGATTCCCATCTGAGAGCGTGAAAGCCGGGCTGTCTACACTTCGACCCTAATCGTTGTCAAACACGTAGAACAAGAACGAGCCCGGGGGGATGCCTGGGCTCCGGGCTGGCCGTCGCTCCTTAACGCCGATGCCTTGGGCTCGGTCACTCGCCACGGTCCCAACACCGTGCTGCCGTCCGGCTCTTCCACCGGCCCAGGAACCCTGCCCAGAGAGGAGAGGCTAACACACTTGCGTCGAAGTCGCGCCGGCTCCTTCGTGGTCACCATCTCCCTTCTTAAATGATGGCCAAGGTCCCTTGCACAAAACATTCGAGCATCTCGCCAGTCTTCTACGCCAAACTCACCGGAACACAGTTTTGCAGATTCCACGTGGTCCCTTATGAGAAAATCAGGACACATCTGCCCTCCTCTAGAGCTGTAGCTGCTCTCCTCCTCCTCCTCCTCCACGAGCTTTCAAAAGATCACCGACAGCCACTACGCGTCCATGGCATCTGCCCGTGCTTTCAGGGCCCCGGGATGGGCTTCTGTCCAGGCCGGGGACTTGACCTCCCTGAGGTCAGATCCTGGGTGGGCCAACTGCCTGTAACCACTTCTGAGCTATCCTTCCCAGCAAAGGTCGTTCTCCAGCGGGCCACTTTCCTTCCTTTTCCTCTCCGAGATCGGGGCAGGTTTTTGGCCATGCGGAGCACAATCTGCAGACCGCAACTAGATGCACTGGCAGGAAATATGGCCTCCCGCAGCCTGAGCCTGCTCCCCCAGGTGCTCCGGCCAGGAGTCCCTTTCCCAAGACAAAGGGGCTCCCTTGAGATCGCTAGTCTTAGCGATGGAGTCCTCATCGGGCCTCCCTGGTGCGCCCCTTGTCTTCCAAGGAGCATGAGGGGCTTAGGGCCAACTTGTCCCCTGGTCCCTCTTGGCATTTTCTCGGGGGTCTCGGGCATTCTAGGGGCCCCGAGGGTGGAGTTGGAGAACCCGAGTTCAAGTCTCCGCTCGGCCACCTGCTAGTCACGAGCCAGTCATTTGACCTCCTCATAGAGTAGTTGGAACAAAACGAGGTAAGGTATGTCAGGTGCTTTGCACGATCGTAAAGCACTACATTGCTCCTGGGCCCGTGAAAAGGAACCAAGTGGTGGGCAAGGACCCAAAGCCCGGATGGGATGGCAAAAACAAAGGGAGGGGAGAAACAGAGACAGGCTGGCCCCCGATCGGGGTCCGAGAGGCTGGTTCTAACTCAGCTTTTCTACTGACCACCTGCGTGCCTCGGAGCAGATGCATGCTCTCCCAGCTCCCCAGGAGCATCACCCAGGAGGTCCCTTGCAGTGCCGTGCCCCCACTCTTCTCTGGATGGAGACAGACCACCTCCCTCGTAAAACCCTCAGAGGGACGTGGAATCTTGTCTGTGCTAAAGGCTTCTCTTCTGCCACAGGGTGACTGCAGGGAAGGGGGAAGCTAAGGTGGGTCCAAACTCCGTCACCAGCAAGGGGCCTTGGCTGCCCCGGAAGGGCAGAAAGAGCTAGCTGGCCGCCAGGGCCGAGGGGCCTGGTACTGCCTCTAGAGAAAGAGAAGTGGACCGGTGCTGATGTAGGGCCTGTCTCCGTGGAGAAAAGAGCATGTCTCGATGGGAAGAGTTTCCAAGTCAGCCAACCCTCTCTACCCCAAAACACTCCCACCTGAAGAGACCAGGCTCCTAGGAGCCCAAGCGCTCCTTCCTCAGACAGCCTGGGGATGGATGTGGGCCCCGTTTTAAAGATGAGGAAAGCGAGCTGAAGAGAGATGCCCGGGCCCTAAGCCGCCTCAGTCCGAGATGATTCAGAGCTCCTGACTCATTTCCTTTAACACGTTACTTTTATTTTTATTTTTGCTTACTTTGCTGTCTTATTTTCCTAGTGTCCTAAGGTCCAATACTTACCTAGGTGGTTAGTAAAAGCAGGAAATGATTTGGGAGGGGTGACACTTCTTGGGGAGACCCTAGGCAAGGCTCTAAGGGGCCAGCGATTATGGGATTTTCCAGGAGATGCCTTTGGACAAGGGTGGGGGGGGGAAGCTGAGAGTACAAGTGGAGCTGTTAAGTGGGAGCACTCACTCCTGAGCTCCCCCAGGCCTTGGGAAGTCCCTCCTCCAAGCCCTAAGAGGACTTCTGTCTGCCTTTGGTGTGTGGGATTCCAGGAAAGCCGAGCTTCCCTTGGGACCGGCCGCTGTCCCAGCCTGCCTCTGCCCTCCACCTTTCCCAGAAAGCCTGGCTAATCAGAGGTGGCTCCTGAGGCCCAGGAGTCTCTCCATGCAAACGGCCTGGGGGAGGGAGAGCTGGGGCTCAGAGCCAGAGAACCCCTAACGAGCTGGGGGACCGCTCTGGGGGCCCATTCCCTTGGCTGTTAGGATGATGAGAAATTCTTCACCTCTGATAGGTGAGCGTCTGCTGAAGCCCATGAAGAACCAGGTCACGTCTGTCTTATTCATGAGGGGAGGAGCCGCTAAATCCCAGTAAAAGATGAATGTTTTCTTCTCTGCTCAAGTTCATGGGCCCCGCCTCCTGCCGCCTCTCCCCAGTCCCCCTGGGCCCTAACTCCGGCACCTGATGACCTTTGGGGTCCCCACAAGCCTCCTCACCATCTGGCCCTCCTCCCTCCCTCGAGGCCCTGTTTCTTTCCCAGCACTCCTGGGTCCTGGGGGAGGCGAGACTGGTGCTTTCTGTCTGTCTGATTTGCTTTCCCAGCTTCAGAAATAACACAAGGGCAAAATGGCTGGAAGCACGACACGGACACGTGAGCCCAGGGGTCCAGAAAGACTCCTGAATGACCGTGACCGGAGGCAGGACGGTCACACGGGAGGACGAGCGACAACAGACGGACGGCTGCGGTGTTGCCCTGGGACCGGCCCCGGAGCAGAAAAGGACCAAGGCCCCGGGGGGCTGAAGGGAAGACAAGGAGGAGAATCAGAGAGGGCCGAGGGAGGAAGAACCCACAGCAGCGACATCATGGATTCGCCAAGGATCTACGCCTGCTCTGGAAGAGCTCCATTTTCTAATTTAATTTATTCAATTTTAAATTAAAGTTCCCCAGGGTTAGCTTGCCTCCCTGGCCTGTGGCAGCTGGCTCCCTTGTGGTCTCCAAGGAGAATGGCTTCTTCCCATCCCACAGGCTTCCTCCTCCACCCCCACCCCACACCGGGCTAAGACATGATGTCATCCAGTTGATCCCTTTCCTTCTGAGAAGCAAACTGAAGTCCCAGGTCACTGAGATGCAAAGAAACAAGCTGGGATTTCAGGCCAGGCCCGCCCCCAAAGGCTCGCTCTGAGCCTTACAAAGGGCCGCTGTCATCACTGCTGACCCTGTGCCTCAGAGGAAGGCCCCAGGGCCTTCCCAGACCCGGTCCCTGACCCCCAGAATCTGCCCCCTGGGGCACGATGGGACCTGAAGAGGGAAGAGGGAGCTGCCTGGAGAGTGGGGGTCCGAGAAGCCCTCCCACACACGGCCAGGAATGGGACGGAAGGGAAGGGTTCCGAGGGGCTCGGGACGTGCCAAGCCAGGGATCATGCGTCTGCGGGTGCAGGAGCTGGAGGGGCACGGGCACAGCTGCCCCCTTCAAGAAAAGGAGGATTTTCGCATCTGGGTGAAGAATGGAGTGGAGGGCACCACAGAGCACCACAACCTGACAGGGGAGCAGCCGGGAGGGCCGGAGCTGGCAGGATGCCCGCGTGACGCCAAGATGACTCCAAGGATGACGGGAGAGCTAGGCCCAAGGGGAAACGTCTGACTCCAAAAAGGCCGACGAGCTTGCCGGAGATGGACGTGGGGCCAAGGAGCTGCCGGCCGCAGGGGCCGAGCGGGCATCGGATCGCACGAGGCCCTTGACTGAGGATGGGCTCCTTGCCACCACAGAAGCATCCTCTGCCAGAAATGGAGAGATTTCAAAGCCCAACGTAAACGTGGCCCAAAAGAACCGGGCAATGGATTCCTGAGCCAAACGAGAGGTGCTATCAAAGCCTCAGAGGCAGGGGGCTGCCCGTCATGGCAGGAAGGGGCTGCCCAGGAAGGCAGCGTCCAGAGGGAGCAGCTCCTTGGCTTCCTCTTTCCGGTTCCCACCCAGCAGATGGGTGAGCTACTAAGACCACACGGTAGTGAGGCCGTAGGATTCCTCTAGACCCAACTGGAACCACGTGGTGGAGAGAAGGATCGAGCGCCCCTCGGAACGCCAAGGAATCCGCGGGCTGAGTGACAACAGTGGCTGCCCCCAAAGGACCCAAGAACGGTCATCTGTCCCATTCACAAGAGGGAGGGCGGAAGGGACTTTACGGATCTTCTCAAGAGATGGCCTGATGAGCCAAAGAGAACTCACAAGAAGGGACAGATGGGTGGTCCCGACTCCCACGGCCCCGATGAGGGAACTAGGCCCGGGGAGGGGGCCACAGAGTCGGGGCGCGAGCCTAGCTTCCTGCCCTCTGCAGACAGCAGACATCAGGGATTAGAACAATCCCAAAAACTCCCGGCCTTCACGACGGCGTCGCGCCGGGACCGCCAAGGTGCCGAGGGCCGGGCACACGGGGCCGCCCGGCGGCTCCTCAGCCTCGCGGTGCCGTTCTAGGGAGCGTGCTCTCCACGCCACTGTCCCAGTGAACCAGTGCTGGCTAGCGGGGGTGGGCGCCTGTCTCACACTCTGAATCCTGCAGAAAATGAACACCAGCAGCAAGGGACCAGATCGCTTTAAAATAACTGCATCCTTTAATGGCAGTAATACAATTATTGGAGATGAAGGGACCACAGGGAAAGGCGCGAATGACATTTCCTGGAAGACAGATGTGGGATACAAAAAAGGGCGGGGAGGGGGAAGGGGGGAGGACTGCAGGAGAGCCATGCGACCATAATTGTAAAAATACAGTGCGGTATATACAGATTGGCATCAACGTCAACTCTGAAATAGTATTTACACTTTTATTACAATCTTGTTAGAGAACGATTTGTCCTTAAAAGCTCTAGCCTGATGAGAAAAACTATGGACGAATCAGAGCTCTGGGGGGTTCTGATCCCATTTCTAGTTCCTTTAAAAAATTATTTCATTTTAGTTTTACAAAAAAAAATCTCAACAAAAACACCGTATCTTGCATATTTTACAAATGCCCGGGACCTGGCCCTCTGAGGGGAGGGGGCGATCTCGGTCCTGATCATGTCCCCAGCCCCCTCAGGTCCCCCTCAAACACCTGATCGGCAGCAGCCCCACGCCCCTGCCCCGCCCCTAAGGGGCCCGACTGAGCGTTTCTACATTATTTATGGAACAACGGGAGGGGGTGGGCAAAAGAAGGGGGGCCAGAGAACAGAAAATAGTATGCAAAAAGTCCACGTTAAAAAGACCGTGTTTAGCCTCATTGGGGGTCCTGGGGAGGACAGCTTCCGGATTAAAAACCATGCCCGAGTTTCTCAAATGTTCAAACTCAAATCCCCTCGAGCGGTGGAGCCGGGGCAGCCCACACCGGGCCTGTTCCCGGCAGGGGCGCCTGGTTGTTTCTGCCTAGGTTAGCCAGCAGCCCCCATCTCCCCACCCCCGCTCCCGGGAGAGAGAGGCCCGAGGCCCCCCAGAGCAGGCCTCCCCACCCCGTCCTACCTGCCCTGATTATGTGTCTGTGGGTCACTCTTATAAGCCCCAAACCCACCAGGGTTTAAAAGGTATGAAACAGAAGGATGACCAAAGTAAAAACCTTCTCGAGACTGAACGGTTTGTCGGCACTAAGGAAGCGGGAACGAGGAGGGGGAGTGGAGGGTCTGGCCCGGCCTCAGGACAGGCTGAGCTGACCTCTGCGCAAGGGGGGAGGGGAGGAAAGGGGAGCCGAGAGGCCCCACCCCGCCTTGCCACCCTTGCCCCCTCGTCAGAGGACCCCGACGGGCATGGAGTTACTCGCCCTGGCCCGGCCCGGTCCCGGTTCCCGGGGGTGTCCCTCCAGCTGACTCCCCAAGATCACCCCCCGGCTGGTGTACCCGGGCCCTGAGACCAGGACAGCGATGGACAGAGGAGCTTCGGGCACTCATACACACGGAAAGGAACAGAGCACAGGACAGCCACACCACTTGACCCAAACCAGCCCCGAGACCATGGCGCCCTGGGGCCCAAGATGCACTTGGAAGGAATCTGGGCAGGAGACTTTGATTGTTCAATTAAAAAAGACATTTTCTTGGAGATAGCCTGTGAGTCATACAGCACTGACCAGAACCAGATTTTTATATACAATTTATGGAACCAAAAAAATAAAAAACCCCGAGCCCTCTCCCCCCTCCCCCCCACCCCCTTCCCCCTCCCCTGACATTCCCAACACTGAATGTGGCCATGACGTACAATCACAGGGCGGGGGCGGGGGGGCGGGTCCAGGTTAATACTACTGGCAGAAAGGGGATGCAGTGGGGTCAAAGCCTTTAAAAACATCTTTGAGGGACCCGGCATCCTGCTCGCTCTCTCGGGAGGGGCTGTTGCCAGCGAAAGGGCTCCCAGAGCCAGCCTTGGACGCCTGCTTCACGGTCCCAAACAGCGTGGGCACAGGCAGGTTGTGGAGGCCAGGCTGGGGGGCCCCCTCCTGGGAGGGTGTGGCTGAGGGGGCGGTGGCAGGGGTCGGGGTTGTCTTGGGGCGCGGCCGATTATAACTGTTGTACCTGTCCGTGGCCGCGGGCTCCGAGCCCGCCTTGCCCGCCTCCGGCTGTTCCAAGGCCGACTTGCGGATGAACAGGGGCTCTTTGGCCTTGGCCGCTGAGCTTTTGCCGTTGCCGTCGGGACCCTTGGGCTGAGCCCCCCCTTCGGGGGCTGGCTCGGCCACTTTGCTGCCAGAGTTCGGAGTCCTCGGGTCATAGAGGCTGATGCCGCTGAGCACGCTGCTCTGCCCGCCGCCGCCGCCTTGGCCGACCCCCCCGGCCGCCAGGACCCGCGGGTCGTAAGGGGCGATGGCTGGAGGCGAGGCCTCCCCGGAGGAGGCGGGGGCTGGCGCGGCGACCTCGGGAGTGCTGGGCTTGGGGGCACGGGAAGAGGCGGCGTCCCCGGGTTTTTGCAGCCGGGGATCGGCGGGGGCTTTCCGCACCCGGGGATCGCTGGGCTTATCGCTCGGACTGGGCGCTGAGGGGCTGGACGCATTGACGGTCTTGAGGATTCGAGAGAGCAACTCAAAGTCGGGCAGGTTGGCAGCAGAGGCAGTGGGAGCAGCGCTGGGGTCCGAGGGGGCTGTCCCCCGCTGCCGGGGATCTGAGGGCCCAGCGGCAGGGGGCCGGTGGAGGCGGGGATCGAGGGCGGGCAGAGACTGCAGGGCGGCGGGGAGAGAGCTTGCAGAGTCTTGTTTGGGGATGGGGACCGGGATGAGGTCTTCGGGGTTCCAAAGCACAGTGCGAGCAAAGCTGGGCTTGTTCAGGGTCACATCCTTCTTGATGTGGCTGAATTGCTGTAGCTGTAACCTGGGATCCCGCAAGGGGGTCCCCGGCAGGGCGTCCAGAGGAATGGTCACCGCTTTCTCCCTCAGAGCCCTCTCCCCTTCTTCTTCTTCCGGCGGCCCAGACCCCTTCCCACCACTGGTACACGCCGGGCCTGGATGGAGTCCGTCGGGCTTGGAGGTGGGAACGGGGCGGGCTAGCCGAGGGTCCGAGGGCCCCGAATCCCCAGAGCCCGAAGGGCCGGGAGCATCGGTGTGACGAGAGAGCCTCGGGTCCCTGGCGAGGCGCGGGTCGGCGGGTCTGCCCCCGGCGGGGCCCTTCTGGAGGCGGGGATCGCCCACGGCAGGCAGGGGTCCCCCGCCGCCCAACTCCCCGCTGGGCGCCGGGGGCCGACTGGAGGTCTGCTGTCGCAGGGTTTTGAGGATGGAGGTGACGCTGCTTCCTCCGTCATCTTCGTCACTCGAGTACCAGTTGCCGGTGTCACCTGTGAGAGGAGAACAGAGGTCAGCAAGCGGCCGTGGCCGACGCGCAGTCAATGGGCGAGTCCCTACCATAGCTGTCCCCCCCTGCCGAGGTAACGAGTGCGAGAGGCAGAACGAGGTCCGTGCGGTCCGTGAAGTCAAGGGCAAAGAGCCGTCCAGAGCCTGCGGCCTGTCTCCGGGCGCCTACTCTGGGAATCGTGTCACGCTCACTCCTCGGCTACTCGGAGCGAGGGCAGGAGCCGAGAGAGGAAGGAGCTCTGTACGTGGCCACGGGCCCCGGCCCCGAGAGCGGGGTCCCGGCCCGTCTCCGTCTCCCCCATCCCGACGGAGGGCCGAGGCGCCCGGGATAAAGAGCAGTGGTCTGTCACCCGGGCATCCTGAGAGACCTCTTTGGACCCTACATCACACCGAGGTCTTCACCGACTCTCAGGGCATAGGGGGCTACGACTCAAGTGTGCACCGTACAATCTGTGTGAAAGCACCAGGCTCTCGGCCCCCATGGCTGGCTCCGGCCACACTGCCTGCGGCCACGCCGCCCGGGCCGGGCCACGTGAAGGTGCGCCACGCAGGCCACCTCCCTGTGGCCCAGGACCCTCGGCCGGAGCCCCGAGGGCCCGGGCTCCGGGGCCAGGGGCACAAACACACTTGCCTTCCTCATTCTCTCGCTCCTGCTTGCTGCTCTCAGCTAGCCTCCTTGCCCTTTCTTCTTCCTGCTGCTTCTGCTGGATGCGCAGGTATAAGGCCCTCTGGGCAGAGGGGAGGAAGTCAGGGACACTGGTGGCGGGCTGCTGTCTCCCAGGGGGCCCTGCTTCGAGGAAGCCATCAGGCTCCAGGGGCTGCTCTGGGAAAACGTGCTCTCCTGCCTCGCCTTCCATCTCCTCATAATGTCCATAGTCCTCTGCTGGGGGGAATAACCACGGGGCGAAGTATTAATCTTTGGGACGCGGTGAGGAGTCGTATTCCTCGAGGGAGTACCCTGGCCAGTGAGACCGCGGCCCCACTGAAGGAGGCCCTGAGGAAGTCGGTGGGAACGCCAAAGCCATTCCTGCCCATCGACTCCCAACCCGAGAATTTCCAAGGAGAGAGAATCTTTGGGTCTTTCTTCCCCTACTCTCGACCGGAGGGAGCTGCTCCCTCATGCGGTGTAAGGAAAGCACCAAGGGGGGAGGGAGGACCAGACCGCAAGGTGTCCCTTGGCAGAGCGTCCCCTTAACTCTAACTGTCCAAGAACAGGTTACAGCAGAGAGGAGCAGCCGGGACTACTTGGGGCTAAGGACTGACGGTCCGTCAGCACGATGGAAGGAGCGCCGTGAGGCCGGCTTCAGAGATCACGGAGCAAGAGCGTCCCTAGGCTTTCTCCTCTGCACGCAGAGAATGTTCTCTGCCTCTGGGGTTCCCTCTAAATAGAGGAATCATTTGGGGAATGTAAAAGCAGGTTCTTTTTTCTACTCGGGGAATAAACTGCACAAGAAAGTAAGAAAGCCATGGCTCCTTAACGCTGCTGCCTGGGACCCCGGGCTACGTGCTTCATAAATGCTTCCTGATCGATTCTGCTTCTTAGAAATAACATATATTGCACATTTCAAACTGAAATAGTTAAACCTCAAATATACACGCGTAATTTTGCGCCAAGAATTCTACCTCTGTTGTGCAAGGAAAGCGGTGAGAACGAGCAGATTGTTTTTGCTGAAGAAAACAGATGAGATGCCTGTTGTTTTGGGGGTGGCTGCCGTCCTACTGACGTGACAAACAGGGCACAAGAGCACCTGTGATGGGTGTGCCGAGCCAGCCCGTCTCTGGTGAGCGAATTAACTAAATCCTCGCTCGTTTGCAGAAGGAAGGGCGCGAGAGGGGCCGCCCACATACAAAATCTGCAGTGCCCAGTGTGCCTATTAACCATCGAGCCAACAAGACAGAACTTCCCCCACAGGAGACGAGACGAGGAAGAGAAAAGGAAGCAGAGCCCAAAGACTGCAGACACAAAACCCGAAGCGATGCACAAAAGGGGGCACGGCGCTGCCGCTAGCGTCCGCTCTAAGTCACTGCAAAATCTGCGATGAGACCGCGAGCGAAAGACTTCAGCGTGCCCTCGGCAACATTGGAGCGGTCATCAGGAAAGATCACGGCCAGAAAAAAATCTCCCTTGCCGATGATTTAAACCAAACTGAATCCTCCCTGAAGATCTGCCCAGCCCCCATCCCAGCAAGGCACCTACCTGCCTCCCCCATTAGTCCAGGGTCCATCTCCATGCCCTCCTGCTGCTGGTAAAAGTTTTCATAGAAATTCTGGGCTGGCGGAACAGGGGGCATCATTCCGGAATGTGGGGAGTCTCCAGGACCATAGGGCATCATTGGTGGACCTCCGGGACCCATGGGAGGGCCAGGATTCATCCCAGGGCCCATCGGCATGTCCGGGTGCATGTCGGGGTGCATGTCCGGGTGCATGTCAGGATGCATGTCCGGGTGCATGTCGGGATGCATATCCGGGTGCATGTCGGGGTGCATGTCCGGGTGCATTGGTCCTGGCATGGGCCCGGGAGGTCCCATGTTGGGCCCGGGCCCCATTGGCCCAGGGGGCCCCCCAGGCCCTGGAAATCTGGGGGGAGGTGGAGCAGGATGTCTAAAAGAAAGCACAAAATGGGATTTTGACTCTATTAACTTCACGTGCCATCCTCCTGTCTGGTGTGAGACTGGTCTAAAGGGCCAAGAATCTACGCTGCCCCCACCCCGCCCCAGCTCTCCCTCCCCAGCAGCCAGCCCCCCGCCCGGCACTCACCTCACCCCCAGCTTCTCGGCCAGCTGTCCCGTGGGCCGAACCACAATCTCAAAGAGCGAGGGAATCTTCTTGTTGTACATGTCCTGTTGCTGCTGAAGCTGCTGGGGAGAGAGGGGCTCGTGCGCTGGCATGGGCATGGGCATCTGAGGGGGCCCAGGAGGTGGGGGTGGGGGTGGGGGCGGGGGGCCTCCAGGCATGGGCCTGCCATTGGGAGACGTGGGAGCCGGGGGCACAGGGGGCCGCGGGGGAGTGGGCAAGAGGCCGACTCCTGGAGGAGGCTTGGGCAGAGGGTTGATGCCTTGCTTTTTCAGCTCTTCCACTTCCTTCTCATCTTCCGCTCCTGCTTCCGCGTCATCAGCCAACATCTAACAAGGGGAGAAGGGACCGGGCATGAGGGGGGGCCTGCCGGGCATAGGTGGCGGCCTTTAACAGAGTGGTTCTTGAGGTCAAAGCTCAAGTTCTGGTCAAGAGGCCAGGGACCCGAGGGACTCCCTCTGACAGGACTGATCCCTGGAGGCACCAGGCCAGCCCTGAGCCGGCCTGTCTGAAACTGCTCGTGTGCCGGGCCTCTGGGGCCAATCTGCGCTCTTGCTTCTTTTGCACCAAGCTATGCCCTGGAGGTCTCCTCCAGCTGGAGGCCCCCCGAGCAGCAAGGACAAAGCTCCTGCCGTGTGCAGGGGCAAAGCCAACTGTCCCTGCCTTTGGAAACAATACACTCTTGGGAGCAGACACAAAATACACACACAGGAAAAACTGTGAAGAGAAAGCACCAGCAGCTTAAGGGAGAGGGTCAGGGACACCTGACACCCAAACCCCAAGGAGGAGGCTACAGGGGTCTGCTGTGGAGGCAGAAACGTGAGAGCTGACACAACCCCTTCAGAAAAGCTGCAAGATACCAAATAATACCACATAAATCATCAGCGTTTCTCTATGTTACCAACAAGACCAAACCCAAGAGATTGCAAGAGAAGAACTCGTTTAATAAACTCAAAATGTATCCAATACTTACAAGTCTACCTGCCAAGTTCCCACAAGAACTATATGATACAACTACAAAAATGCTCTTCACAAATATCGGGGGAAATAGTAACTGGTGAAGGGTAGACCGAGCCAAAAAGAGCAACCATAGTAACTAATTAATTTACTTATTCAGTGCCAAGCCAATCAAACAACCAAAGGATTAAATAACTTGAAAAAAAAAAAATAACAATTTATGTAGAGAAACAAAAGTTAAGAAACTTAAGGGAAATTTAAAAAAACAAAAAACAAAAACATGGGACTGAAAGAGATCTTAGAGAGCAGTAACCATCACAAAACGACTGGGTACTGTCTGGAAAACCAAAGTCAATCAACAGAACAGCTTAGGGACGGAAAATACAGAAGCAAGCAAAACTAGAAGCCTTTGGTTTGATTAAAAATAATTATTATTTGCATAATCATAATTAGAATAATAGGATGATAAATAACATTACCTTATCCTATCCTAATAGTGTCCTAACGTTTTAAAACCAAAGATTCCAGCTAAGAGGTTGCAATTTGAGAAAAAACTGTTGCAAACTGGACAGTAACCTAACAAAAAGTAGGTATAAACCAACATCTCAAACTACATACTAAGAGAAGCTCAAACAGGTAGGTACATGATTTAGCAATAAAGGGGTAACATCATAAACAAAGCAAGGAAGAAATTTACCTTTCAGATTCATGAAGAGGAAAAAGGTTAATGATCAAAATAAGGGTGGAGAAAATCACAAATTAAATAAGTAAAATTATTTACTTTTAAATTTTATAGTCAGTATTATCCATTTTACTTATTTAAAATGGATAATACTGACTATAAAATTTAAAAGTTCTGCACAAACAAAACTGATGTAGCTAAAATTACAAGGGAAGGGGGAGCTATGAAAAAAAAATCTTTGCCATAAGTTTCTCTGATAAAGAGCTCATAAGCAAAATAAATAAGGAATGCTTCAAATTTAAAAGAACCATTCCCTAACTGATAAATAGTTAAAGCACAAGGATAAGCATTTTCCTAAGGAAGAAATCCATACTACTTATAGGCAAATGAAAAAAAAAAAAAATCCCAATCACAAATTAGAGAAACTTGAATTAAAGCAACTATATGGTTCCATCTCACCTTCATCAAATTGCCCAAAGATGACATAAAGAGGAAAAATACTAGAAGGGCTATAGGAAAACAAGTGTATTAATTCTACTTTTGCTAATGGGGTCAAATGAACTCATTTGTTTGGTGTCAAAGTGACCAAAATCCCAGCATTCCAGGGTTGGTAAAAGTGTGATCCAGACTTTCTGGATTTTGGATAATTTGAAATTATATCCAAAAAGTTACTAAACTGACCTCATACCCTCTGACCTCAGAGATCAAAGAATAAAAGATACATACAGACAAGAATATTAGGGGAAGTGTTTTTCTTTTCTTTTTTTAAAAATAATGTTATATATAGAACTGGAAAATAAGATGATGTCTATCAACTGTAAATGGCTAAGCAAATTGGATCATATGAATGAGATGAAATTTTTTTATATCAAGACATAATGAAAGGGAATACTTTCAAGGGAAACCATGAAGATTTTAACCAAGAGAACAATGCATATAATAACAGGTGCAAAGACAAATTACAAAACAATAATATTCCATTACATTCATGTATCCTAATTTGTTCAGCCAAGATTTGAAAACTTTTTCGATATGATGAACAAGGAACAAAGAATACATAATGATTCTGAGGTTGTACGTTTAAGTGACTTAAGAATGGTAGTGGCTCCAGTCAGAAAGAGGGAAGTTCAGGACCTGGGAAAATTTGGGGAGAAAATTATTAAGTTCTGTTTCAGAAATACTGAATTTGGGGGGCAGCTAGGTGGTGCAGTGGATAGAGCACCAGCCCTGAATTCAGGAGGACCCGAGTTCAAATTTGGTCTCAGATACTTAACACTTCCTAGCTGTGTGACCCTGGGCAAGTCACTTAACCCCAGCCTCAGGAAAAAAAAAAAGAAATACTGAATTTGAAATGCCGAATAACCAAATGGTGCAGCAGAATTGGAGCTCAGTAGCAGATTTAAAAGTGATGGCCTCTGAAAGGAAATGTACACAGAGAGGAGCATTCCAGGAAAAAGGGAACATACATAAAGGCATGAAAGAAGCTAAGACTGTGCAGTGTTTCTGCAAACACTAAATGCTGATTACATGAACAGGCCAGTATTACTCTTGGTTGTAATTAAGGCATAAAATTGGCTTGCCTCTTAGTTGCCTCTTTTTAATTAAAATTTCCTTTTAAATTCCAAAGGACCCAAGATGAAAGATGCTGATGAATATAGACTGAAGCATGCTAATTTTTAAAAAACTGTCCTTATTTTTATCCCTTTATTTTTGTTTTCTTTTATAACTTGGCTAATATAAAGATTATCATGACTTCACACAAATATAATCAATATCAAACTGCTTTGCCTTCTCAACGAGGGAAGTGAGAAAGAAAGAATTTGGAACTCATACTTTTAAAAAAGAATTGTTAAATGTTTTTTACATTCAATTGGGAAATATCTTAAAAAATAAAAATAATTTTGAAATATTCTTTTCAATAACAACTAAGTTTATTTTTCCTCTGTTGAAGATTATCCTGCTGACATTAAAGATGCTTTTTGGCTGAGTTTTCTAATGGGACAGGGAATTTTTAAAAATAAAATAAACTTTATGCCAATCATATCCACAGAGAGATCTAGAGAGACTGAAATTGTATCAAAGTATAGTATTTTCACCTTTTTTGTTTGTTTTTCTTTCTCATATATGTTTAAAAGGATTGCACCATACCCTTTGATCCAGTTAAGTATCCCTATCAGGTCGGTATCTGGAAGAGATCTTAAAGGAGGGAAAGGGAACCACATGTGCAAAACTGTTTGTGGCAGCCATTTTTGTAGTGGCTAGAAACTGGAAATCGAATGGATGTCCATCAATTGGAGAATGGTTGGGTAAATTATGGTATATGAAGGTTATGGAATATTATTGCTCTGTAAGAAATGACCAGCAGGATGAATACAGAGAGGCCTGGAGAGACTTACATCAACTGATGCTGAGTGAAATGAGCAGAACCAGGAGATGTATATAGCAACAAGATTATGTGACAATCAACTGCGATGGACAAGGCTCTTTTCAACAATGAGGTGATTCAGGACAACTCCAATATACTTGTGGTGGGAAGAGCCATCCACATTCAGAGAGAGGATTATGGGGATTGAATGTGGATAGTATTTTCACCCTTTTTGTTGTTATTGTATGCCTGCTTGGTATTTTTCCCGCTTTTGATCTGATTTTTCTTGGGCAGCATGATAAATGTGGAACTATGTATAGGAGAATTGGGAAGAAGAAAAATTTAGAACAAAGTTTTACAGAAATAATTGTTGAAAACTATCTTTACATGTATTTGGAAAACTACTTTTTTACAAAAATGAATGTTGAAAACTAACCTTACCTATCTTTAGAAAAATAAAATACTATTAAAAATAAAGTTTAATTTTTTCCTCAAGTGGGATGTGAACCTAGGATGAAAAAAATTGACTGTACTCTTACAGTAAAAGACAAGCTCCACTCCACTGTAAAAGCTGTCTTGGCTCTGGGAACCAGGAGTGTGAGTTGGAAGATCACTAGAGGGAACCGCTCAGGAGTATCGTGCTCCCTAGACCGGCACATTTGGTCACACAGTTAATGGCCAGGGGATCCACCCTGATGAAACCCTGCCTTGCTGAGGGGCTGCATGATGTCTATCCTATGTAGGGCTTGAAAAACTTCATGTGAAAATAGCATGACTCAAAGAGCTTCATTAAGGAGCTATGAGTAGCCGCATAACTGTGAGAGCAGCGCTCTCTGATTCTCACCTCTGGGGTTTCTCACTCCTGCCTGGGGGGGGGACTAAACTTAACTCTCTGACAAGCCTTGTAGCACCAAGTTATAATATCGAACATCTAGAGAAAGAACGGTTTACACTGCGTTTGTGAAACTAAGGAATTAACTCAGACTAATTTAGAGAACACAGACCTTTCCATGAGAACTCTTAGTCCCATTTACAAAGATTTCTCTCTTGACTTTACTACAAAACACAGTCAAGTAAAGGCTAAAGACAGGAACAACCTGATCTTTTACAAGTATTTACTGTTAATTCTTTGCCAGGCACTGTGCCAAGTGCTGAGGAAAAAGGAAAGGAAAAGCCGAGACAGGCTCTGCCCTCAAAGTGCCCTAAGGAGCGTATGATGGAGAGACTGGCCTTGGAGCTGGGAGATCAGCTCATTCCCTCGTTTTATCTCTAAATTCTGCACAAAACTGCTACTGTTTCTGGTCCTTTTTTTTTTTTTTTTCCCTTTTAAATTATTTTTTTCCCAACTACATGTAAAGATAATTTGCTACATTCATTTTTTAAAGACTAAATTTTTCTCCCTTCCTTCTCCCCAGCCGCAGACAGCAAGCAAACCTGATACAGGCTATTCATGTACGATCACATTAACCATAGTTCTGTAGTTATATTGTGAAAAAAGAATCCGAACTAATGGGAAAAACTATGAGAGAAAAAAAACTAAAAAAGAACAAACAAGTGAAAATAGTATGCTCTGATCCGCATCCAGACTTCACAGTTCTATCTGTGGAGGTGGATGACATTTTTCTGGTCCTTTTCAATGGCTAATCCTAAATTGATTGTGATCCATCATCATTTCCCCCTTGCCCTGCTTAATTCCACTCAGCTGTCAAAAGATCTCCCTAAAGATGACTCCCCCCCTTGCTGGATGGTGTAGGATGGGGGGGAAGAGAAGATGTATCAGACTGAAAGGGGTGGGGGAGGTTGGACGGCGTCCTCTCCCGCTGGCCCCAGGCCTGGATCGCACTCCCTCCTCGCGCCCTGCGCCCTGTGGCTTCCGTCCAGCCCCAGCTCCATCCTGCTCCCACTCCCCCTTACTGCTGATGCCTTCACATGGTTAAAGTCTTTCCAACAGCTCCCTCCCGCCTGGCTGCAGCTGCTACCCTGTTGCCGTCCCCACGAGATCAGGGACTTTCACCTTTCTTTGTACGTGAGGCGCTTTGCGGAGCGTATGGCGCAGGTAGGTGCTTAATAAATGCTTACTGACTGCTTCCTTTCCCGGCCTCCCTCCCCGCCCTGCCTATACTTCCGAGGCCGACAGCGGGACGTCAGAGGCTCAGCTTCCAGACCACCCGGCCCGCCGGGTTCCTTAGCTGGCCAGCCTCCAAGGTCTGCCCCGCGCCAGCTTTACCTTGTCCAAAAGCTCCCTTGTCTCCTCGGTGAGGGGGTCGTGGGAGAACATGCAGTCGTCGCCATTGATACAGTTTCCAGTGGTGTGAAAGAGCTTACAAGGAAAATCACGTTTGGAGGGGTCAAGGAGAACGTCCTTTGCTGTCAGTCAGGGAGGGGCAGCCAGGGGCCGGCTGCTATATATCAGAGGATACAGTGGGGCTCCCTGGCAGCTGCCAGTCCAGTGAGCTTCCCCGTGTCCCAGGGCCCCTCAGTCTGGCTGGCTGACGATTCCAGCAACAATCACCCCCCCAAAAAACAGGACCGCACCCAGGACCTCCGCCACTATCCCCCTCTCCCTTGGTGAACGGTCAAAAATGAGGGGACAAGAGAGCACAGAGGGGTGAGACGAGCAAGCTCTGCTTCCCAGCATTATCGAGGTCTGAGGCCTTAATGAGGGCACAGCCCCCACAACTAAAGGTCAAAGGATATCATGCATGTACGGGCAGTTCTCAGCTCTGGCGCAGAAGCCTGTGATGTAAAACTTGCACAGCTCGCGCTTCTTCGGCAGCTCGATATCGTGGCTAAAATTGCAATGCTCTCCCTGGAGAAGGACACAGAACAGCAGCACCCACACGGGAGCCATGTGAAGGGTGGCCCGGCCTGCCCCCTCCCCCTGCCCCGGGCCCTCCCTCCTGGGTGACCCCAAGCTGGGAAAGGAGGGTGCTCCGGACAGTTCCCTCATCAGGAGGCCCCGACCAAGATTAAGAGTGACACTAAAACACACAGGCCATGGGGAAGGGTGCTGGGAAGGAAGCCCAGTCTCACAGGGGGACCCCAGGTATGGCCCAGCACCCACCCACCCACCCCATCCTGCACTGGAAGGGCCCTCACTCACCCATGTGCAGCGGCCTTCCACAAAGTACTTGCAGATGACCTTCCCCTTCTTGTCCGACTGCTGGTGGGGCTTGTCGTGGTCGTTCCTCCGATAGCCACCACCGCCACCATCCTGTTGGAGCCATAGCGAGGTCAGGAGTCAGCGGCCAGAGGTGCCAGGACGGAGGGGAGCAGGGGGCCCCCTGGTGCCTCCATGCACACACTGGACCCACCGGGAGCTAGTTCCCAGGGACTCTCCCTGACATCCCAAATGTCACTGGGAAACCTCTCAGGGACAAGGAAGCTAACTATGCTAAGGACAGCTAAGTGTGACTTGGCAGCGTCCACCCAAGGCCCAGAGGACAGCCGGAGACCCCCGGGGGCCAGCTCCCGGGAAAGCCCACTCACCCCCATGTCATCATCGTAGAACTCTTCATCATCGTTCATCCCTCCTCCTTTGTTCATGCCTCCCCGGCTCCCGCCTCGCCCGCGTCCTCGCCCCATGCCTTTGCCTCTGCCTCTCGAGCCACGGCCCCGGCCCCGGCTCAAACCTGACAGAGAGAAGACCGACTGGCTGTGCGCACTCTCCACGCGGACCCCGCCACCATCCCGCGGATACCTGCCCCCGCCCCACAGACACCCGCCCCCACCACCCTGTGGGGACCTCGGCCTACCTCGCCCCCGGCCATCCTTCGGCCGGCGGTATTGGTTCATGTCTTTGGAATACTCGTCATATTCTTCATCACCCATCAACTCCTCGTTCTCTCCAAACTAGAATTCACCAAGGCAGAAAGTTGGTTGAGGTGAGGGCAAAGAGGCCTCCACCCACATTCCCCACTCTCAAGCCAGAGCCCTCTCTGCACCACCACAGGCTGACCCTTCCCCTCCCCAACATGTGCCAATCCTTTGTAAAGAGAGCACAATGTTTAGGATGGCAAACAGCAGTGTCAGACCCTGCCTGGCAGACCCCAGCTCCAGCTGCCTCTGCCTGGAGGCCCTCGCCTGGGTTAATCTGCACCCGGGGCATGCTGTAACCTCTGGAGCTCAGTGCTTGTCCCCCTTCCCTCAGAAGACCCACTTAGGCTAAGATCCAAACAAATTGGACTGGGCCTGGGGACCCAGGCCCCAGTACCCTAAACCATTCTCTAGGAACGCTGCCGTTCTAAAGTCACCAAAGGCAAGATGGGGAACAAGCCAGGAAAAGCATCTCGTACTTCCATTTCTTCTTCATAGAAGTCTTCTTCCTCCTCAGGGTGGTCTCCCATGGAGCCTCGGCCCCTGCCCCGGTTTCCTCGACCCATTCCTCTCCCTCTGGATCCTCCACGCCCTCCTCGGCCTCTGTAGCCTCTTCCTCGGACTCTGGCTCCTGCAAGATGATGGATTCAATTGTGTGAGGGGAGCAGAATCAGAATCCAGGCCAGGCACGTGGAGCACTGCCCACGCTGGCCGGGGTCAGCCTTTCTGGACTGCTTTTGCCCTTTCTGATAAGAGCTATCTCAGCACTAAGGGCACAGAGTGGGTGAGGAGATGTGGAAAAGCAACAGCCCTCTCTGGGACGGAGGGCACACAGGGCACCAGACTGTTCGGTAGTATCAGGGAGGGCCAGGCTGCCCCTGCCAGACCCACAAAGCTCGGAAAGGCTACGGACCCCTTCCACAGCGTCCAGCAGAGACCTTCCTTGTCCTGAGTCCAGAACAAGGAGGGATTTCTCCCACAGGGCTCACCTCGCCCCCGGCTGCTGCCCTCCTTGGCCCGTCTGTACTGGTTCAGCTCCTTGGTAAAGTCATCATACTCTTCCTTCGCCAGGCCTTCCTCTTCCTCCCCTTCGTACTCATACTGCTCGTTCTCATAGTCGTCGTACATGCCGTAGCTCTTGCTTTCCATCTTTGAGTAGCCCTTCTTCGACAACGGGGCATTGTGGGATGAAGGATACTGCTGGTGAGACTGGAGACACAGGAAGACAAGGAGCAATGAGCTATCCCCGGCCAAGCTCCTGCAGGCCGCCAAGGGAAGGGCCTGGGACCACAGGCTGCAAGGCCAGCGGGAGCCCCCCGACCCGCTACATCCCCAGAGGAGTTCCCGTGGAGCCCGCAGGCCCTCTCCTGCCATAGGGGAGACAACGGAGATGGGCTTGAGGGTTGGGGTCAATGGAGAATAGCTAAGAGGAATCTGGTTTTTCTTGCTTTCTCAATGAAGGCAAGAATGGAAATGAGAAAGGGATGTGGATCAGAAAATAAAATTAAAAAAAAAAGCTATCTCTAATTCCAATAATAGCAGTCTATATAAATCAACTACAGAATCTTTCATGGGCTTAACTTCCTGTTCATAATGAGTTTCCTAATTTAAAAAGCCTTGTATACCATATGTCACAATAAAGTTCAAAACAGTTGGATCTTTTAAATTTTAAAACAAAAAAAAATTTTTGTTTTAATCAAGAGGATATAGGATTGTTATCCCTTAACTCTGGAGAGAGGATAAATTCTTAGCAAGTTGTCATTGAAGGTGAATTTTAAGAAATAAAACAGATTAATTTGATAATCTAAAAAAGAAAAAGCTCTTATACAATTACCTTATATAATTTTAATTCTGATTCCAAATTTAGGGCTCTTTCTATTATACTACATTGAATTGTCAAATCCTAATCTCTTAAGAGGCATTAAGAGAGTGAGATATCTATCTCCTTATTCCTTTTTTTTTTTTTTTTTTTTTTTTTTGCTGAGGCAATTGGGGTTAAGTGACTTGCCCAGGGTCACACAGCCAGGAAGTGATAAGTGTCTGAGACCAGATTTGAACTCGGGTCCTCCTGAGTTCAGGGCTGGTGCTCTATCCACTAGCTTCCCCTCTATCTCCTTCTTCTCAAAAAGATTTCTGGATTTGGTTTGGGGTTTTCATTTAGGAAAAGGGAGATAGGAGAATTCCTTTCCTAAGGAGAAAAAACAATCTCTCCAAAAGTAATTTCAATTTATGCCAAACTCAAAGATAGTATGATAAGATGGGGATTTCACTTCTGATATATAAATGATTTTGGTTACAAAAGCCACACGCTCCCTTTCAGCATCAATTCTAAATTCCGAGGGACAGCCTGCTAGCGAGGACTCCCATGATATAACACCGCTCCACTGGGATCACACACAACCGTGTGTTTTGCTCCCTGAGCCAAGAACACGGGGGTAAAAAGCAATGCTTCGTTAGAAGGGAATCAATCCCCAGGTGGAATACGCTGTTTTTTTTGCCACTGTACTCACAGATGAATACGGAGGACTATAATCACGATATTTCCGATGGCTTTTCTCGCTGGGGCTGAAATCAGAGTCTTCACTGAAATCCGAGAAATCGTCGCTTGAAGACGCATGTCGCTAGGATAAAAGGGAAGTATGTTTACAGCTTTTGTTACAGAACAGAATCTGTGACTTTCACAGGTTAGCACGGGAAAAAAACAGCAACAGAATTATCCATGTACATCCCTCTCCAGCATCTATCGTATCTGAAGCCTTCTTCAGACAAGCCACTCGCCTTCTTTTCAGGTGGCAGTTCATTTACCTGAGTGCTTCTAGTTCTGCCCCTTCCTCCAGGTATTGCAACAGCAAACATTTGGTGTATGTTTACTGTGTGCAAAGCCCGCTCTTAGCCAGCAAAGGCTCTAAGGCACTGGGCTTCTGGGGCCCAGTATATCTGACACTTCCACATTTCAAGGACGTTAGGAAGTCCCAAGGCCAAGGGCTATCTGACAGTCTGGAGGGGCGGATGGCCAGGGAAACCTTGTGGAGGAGCTGCTATCTGAGCTAGCTCTAAAAGTTCTTTTCATAGATCTCTTTTTTTAGAATAATGCTTTAAATAAATAAAATGCACTCGGTTACAAAAAAAAAAAAACAAAATCTTTTCCAGAGGAAAGAGAGGCTATTGCAAGCACGGTCCTGCTGTAAATCACAGTGACAGAGCATGGTCCTAGAAGGCTGGAGCACCAAGCGGGCCTTGAATACTGAACGGAGGAATCTGAATTGGAATCAGCAGTGGGGAGCCACTAAAGGTAAGTGCCAGCCATCTTGGTGTGTAAGCTCAATTCTGATATGGTATGGGCTGAGCCAGGTACAGTAGCAGAGGCTGGCTATGTCCTGGGCTGGGGCCAGAGGGCACCGAGAGAAGGGGACACGATGCCAGATGCGGATCCAGTGCAGGGCAGCATTTGCTGTCCAGGTCTCGAAGGTGAAAGGCAATGAAGAAGTGAAGCAAATCCTAAGGATCCAAATACTCACTTGCTTCAAGACTGCCATAGTAATGGTCCCAATACTGTCTCTAGTACTGAGTAAGCCCTTTAATAAACATTCACTGGCTGACTGACCACATCACTCCAATATTCAAAATCCATCCTTATCTCCCCACTGAGATACCAAGTATCTCCCTTCAGCCAGCTTCCGTCCTCTGGAAGGCAGCCCCGCCATGAGCTCCCCTCCTCTTGTCCTGTGGTGCCCAGGGTGAGCTGTCCTGGAGGGCAGGGATGCTGTCATTCCATCTGGAGCACTCCTCCAGGCCTCAGTGCAGTATGGAGCACCAGGAGGTGTTTGATAAATGCCCACTTGTTCATCTCAAGCTGAGCCAAACAGAAAGAACCCACTGCAGGAAAGAGCGAAGCTCTTGGCGACCTACCTTGTGTTTGGATTTCCGCTTCTTCTTGGAGCGCCTTTTCTCCTTCTCCCGTTCCTTCTTTCTCTTCCGCTTCATCCTCCGGTGAGCTTTCTCATCGTCCGAATCACTGTGATGCTTCTCTCCTTTCTCTCTTCGGCTCCTTTCTTGGCCTGTAGAGATATCCTGGGTCTCTTCGGCCCCGTCATCCTCCAGTTCTCCTTCTTCCAACTCTCCATCTTCCCTGTATACCCAAGGATATTATAACGTGAGAAGGCTTTCAAAGGAGCTTTGCTAGGCTGGGCTGCTTTCTGGTTTGAGTCTTGCCATTTAAAAGATAACAAGGAACAGAGGGATCCATAAATTTGAAAATAAAGCATTCCCTCACTCTCCATAGAAAGAAAGGCAGAGACACACAGAGAGACAGAGACAGACAGGGATCTAGAGAGCAAACCAGGTAAGAGTAGAGATGAGAATGTCTCCCCAGGAGGATGTGTGGGTCCTGTCTTGCCACTTCTAAACAGACTGCTTGCCATTTTCAGCACCGTCATTCTGAACCGAAGGAGCAACAGGGAAATCTAGACCACCACTGGACTACCCACAATCCTAGAGAGTCCCTGAACAAGTTTACTGAGGAGAATGGGACAAAGCATCCAGGTAAGAAATTCAGAGGAAGAGGTAGCAGTGGTGAGATGCTGTAAAATGTCTCCTTGTGACCCAAGAAAGGCAGGATACACAGGGCAGCCACTGTACCCCAGTCAAATGCCCACAGCCTCTGCCAGTCTCTGGGACCACATTAGAATGACAGGCTGAAAAGATTTAAGGGGAGAGACGCACAACGTCCCACCCTACCCCCCAACTTCCAGCTGGCTACCTAGTGGGACAGAGCAATAGGTCTGGAATCAGAAACATCTGACTTCAGATTCAGTCACAGACACTACCTAGTCATGTGACCCTGGACAAGTTACTTAGCCTCTGCCTGCCTCAGTTTCCTGAATTGTAAAATGGGGAAAATAACAGCACCTATCTTGCAGGCTTTTTGTGAGAATCATATGAGATTAATATTTGTAAAGTGCTTGCTTACACAGTATCTGGCATACAGTAGGTACTCTACCAATGTTTATTCCCTTCCTCTCCATCTAAACTTGCCTGAACCTCTCCAAGCTCACCTCTACCTTCTAAATAGCAAATCCTTCCATTCTGTGCTGACCATCCCACTCTTTCTCACTCTGAAGTGTTCTTCATCAAAATGCTACCTCCCAATGGAAACCTCAAGGCGGGAAAAAAGCAATTAAGGAGGGAGGGACCTCATCTTTTCTCACAGACAACAGTCAGACTCAAAGGCTGAAAAGAAAACGAGCTTCCAAATGCCTTCCCCACAGTCCCCAGAAACCTTTGCTTACAACTATAGGAATTCTACCCTTTCCAATTAATCAGTAAGCCCCAAAAGGAAATGAAGCCAGGTCCAGAGCTAGCAGGAGGAAAATAAGATGATTCTATCTCAAAGGCCTCGTCAGCAGCTTGATTTAAGGTCCAGAAGAACATTTCCACAATTCAGTTTTTCCACTCTACAATTGGAACTGTATGGCTGAAAAACATGAGGATAATAAGCAAGCTGATTAAGCCAGAGGAAACCGGGCCTCTGATCTTGTAACTAAGAATACACCCTCCACCACTTTCCTGCGTGGAATTCTTTTTCTAGGTATCCAGTAGTACTTCCTAAGGTATAAATCTGACTGGATAAAACTGGGATCACTGCTCACCTTTATTCCCAAACCAAAAGCATCAGGGACCCATCATAAAAGTCTCAAACTAGCAGAGCAAAGCACACTGGGTAAAGTTCAGCTCCCTGCCTCCCCAAACACAAATGAATCCACTCCAACTTCTAAAGAAAAGAAGCAGATAAAGCAGACTCACAGGAAAGACACACACAGACACATATCTGCCAGGCTCAACTTCAGACCCCCGGACACTCCACACTTCAGAAAATGCCGCTTTAGGCATGAGCCAGGCGAGGTATGGCAAGAACCCTTGTCACTAGCTCCCCTCCAGGAAGGGAAATGGTTAGTTAGTGTGCTGGGGCCATTATAAGGCGGCTCCCTCTAGGAGGCCTGTGTTCTCCGGAGAGAGCTAAATGGAAAATCTAATTGAAGTCATCTAAGAAGAGCAAAAGCCTTTGGGACAAATGTAAACCTCCTCACCAGAGGCAGACATCAGTGGCTGCATCAGAAGCAGGATACTCTGCTCAGGTGTCAGGCTCACCAAAAAGAGCGCCACGGTTCTGCATATGTGACACTCTAATGATTTATTAAAGGGACTCACCCAGCAAATCTAAATCTACGCCTGGAAAATGGTGGGGAGTTCCTCCTGATCACTGAGCCTTCAGGAAGATATTAAGGATCTAGAGAAGGATAATTAGCTGGAATTGTTAAGTTTCGCAAAGGATTTCTTTGGGTTACTAGAAGAAGATGACAAATGACAAGGAATAGAACCCAGTCAAATGTACAATGAACAGCTTATGCCAAATACAGACACCATTCCCACTGGAAGTCTGTGAGAGGACATGGTGATGACACCTTAGAGGGGGAAACTGAGGAAGGGCTCTTTAGAGCTCACACCGTCAACTAAAAGTAGAACAGATTAGAATTCCATTTTTCTCTCTCTTGATATTCCTTTCTCAGGTGTGAATTTAGTAAAATACCCTATGCCTAGCTCCCCTGAGAGTACTCTGACTGAGAAGGGGTGGTGAGAGGGAGACTGAGAGCCCAAAGCCTCCCAAAGTGATTAAAGGAGATGCTCATTCCGCCTCTTGCTCACTGGCCTGTGCTCCAAAAGGAAGAAAACAGACTGACCCACTAGATTTCCCACCCGAGGGCTCTTCAACACCCTGAGACTGCAATCGGCTCCCTGAGCTTTTATGTTCAGTGAGGTGGTACTTTGTATCCTGGGTAGTAAAGCCCTAGGACATTCATTAGCCCAAAGTGGAACTCATAGAGACTAGGAGCAGGTTCAGAAAAACCTGATGTCCATTCATGGATGACTGACCCTAATGGTTTATTAGGGAAGCCAGGGTGCTGGCGCGTCCCTAATCTGCTGGGGCTGTATTCCCCAAGCCCCGCTCCCTCCACCTCTCCCTGAAGCTCTTATAGAAGCACACGGGGCATGCTGGGCTATGATCGCAGGATGCAGAGCAATCCTAATGACCTCATGCGTTTCAATCCTCTATGGGGCTTTCTAAACTAACTTACTTCTGTGGATCATCTCACACAACTGGCTGCAGGTCAGTGGTGAAAGACATAACAAATGAAAAGATGAAAGAGAGGATTCTTAAGAGTTAAACGAGCAAGTCTTCACTTACTTGGATCCTCCTCCTAGCCATTTTCTGAGACTGAACACAACAATTCAACAATGGGGGGGCCCCTCCAAAACTAAAGGCAAATAGGATAGAATCAAAGCAAAATATCAGAAGAAAAATTTCTCAGGAAGACTCAAAGTCATCTCAAAGGAAAGGCTCATTGATCTAAACCTAGTTAGAGGCTGATCTTCCCATTACTCGTGATCTTTCCATCTCTAAACCTTACACTGAAAATATAATGGGGAACCACTTAGAAATTTCAGCTAGCCAAAGTGATCACTGAGACACTGCACACTCTATTTATACCTATCCAGAAGCAGGATAGGACAGGGCTCAAAAAGAAGGCCCAAATAAAAATTAATTCTACAAATAGCCAATTCTACCGCTTCCTACTCCTAAATTCCTCTGCCACAGGAGGCCAAAAGAGGAAGAGAACAAGCATTTAGTAAGTACCTCCTAGGTGTAAGGCACTGCACTACATACTTTACAAACACCCCTCTTTTGAGAAACACGGAAGTGGACTCTTAAAAAGTCAGAACTGTCTTTTGATGGCATCAAATCTAACTCCTTTATTTTAGAGATCGGAAAAAAATCCCACAGCTAAGAAGATGACACAGCTCATCAGGATGAAGGCCAGGGTTCAAGTGCCTTAGAACTGAAAAGTTCTTGAAGGTTATTTCAGCCAAACCCTTCATGAACAGTCATCTGCAAAGTGAGGTCTACAGTGATAAAAGAGCTGGACCAAAATGACACTAAGAGGAAAAAGAAGAGCCAGGAGGTATACCTGGGTCTCCTAAGCCAGGGTTCTACACCAGATTAGAACTCAGGTGGTATTCCTGACTTCTACTCCAGAGAGCTTCCCATTACACCACACTTCCCTCCTCCATCCCCAAAGCAGCCTACTCAGAAAATTAAGGGACCTGTTTCTGAACCTCCTAAGCAGAAAGGCTATTCGAGGGAATTACCCAAGGGCCAACTGGACACAATACATGAACAGGGCCACCGCTCCCTATGCTCTACAAGCAGGCAGAAATTCTTCACCAATACCGGACTCTCTACATAAATGGGCTCCAACAACTGTTCTCTCTCTTTAGGAACAAACAACAGCTATAAGAGGAAACATCTTAAGTGCACTGCTACCTATCAGAAGTACTAAGCAAGCCCACTCTGATACACCTAAAATGGAAGTTTCTCTTGAGCAGAGCTCCTTTTTCTAGGAGGAACAATGCAGTGGTAATGATGAAATTAAAGACGTTTCAACAGCTGTCTCAAGAGCACTGCTAACAAAATCACTAAGTTGGTATTTCCCTTATTCCTGAGAGGGGATGGGGGTTTGGGGGGGGAATGAGTGCTAAAACAGTTAAGAGACAAGCAGTCCAGGCCTCTTGAAAAAAGCAGTAATGGAATAACCAATCTCTGAAGAAGAGATGACACTGCTTGCAAATATTAATTCAAGTAACATGCGGGGGGGAAAAAAAAATACAAAGTCCTGTGAAACCGAGAAGGGCATAGATGATTGGGAAAGAAATATGGACATTTATGGCAATGGTGAGGGTTACCTGTAGAGCATGAGAGCCACTGACAGAAGGCGGCTAGCTAGCTAGACAATGTGAAGGCCAAGGCTATGGTGATTGGCAGCCCAAGCCCTAAATCTGCCAAGGGCCCGGGGAAGCTCTCTCAGTGTTCAGTAATTCAGGATATTCAGAATGTATCCCGAGGGTTGAAAAAGGCCCCAGTGGAACAAGCCCTCGAAAATTAAATACAGGCTAGTTTTCCCAAACGTTTAGCAACTGACCAATAGACCTAGCTAAGTTCCTCTGGAATCCTAAAATCTGACATTGCAGGAAAAATTTTACTAGGAGTTAGTGGGACTAGATAAAGCTTTTTCTTTAAGAAAATAATTTGAGGGCTCTGCCAAGTCCCTAAGAAAGGTCTCCTCGGCATTCAAAGGGTCTAAGTGGTAAAGTCACATCACCACCATGATAAAACCTGGTTCACGTATTTTCAGGACCAGAACAGTCTCGAAATAAACCTTTGGTCTTTCACGTGTTTTGCTGTGTCCTTGCTACCTAGGTTCATTAATCAAGAGAAAAAGAGTACTAGTCCAACCTCCCTTTCACAATTCTCAAGTGTGGTCATAGCCCAGTATCTATGACATCATCCCATGATCTCCATGGTGATGTACTAACACTAGCAACCTTTGAAAGCTGTAGGGAGGATGCCTGTCATACCAAGCAGAAACTGTATTAGGAAAATCAGGAAAGGTCAACCGGCAGCACTCATCCCCATTTTCTTTGCTTTCAATTTGCCCAACAATCTTGGGGGCCCCTGATATATTTCACAATAAGCTGAAGCCCACGGAGTCCACAAAAGCATCAGAGTAAGAGTAAGGAGGCCCTTTAGCAACCCTGCCATCAAATAGCTATTTTCCCACGTGTAAAATGAGGATGGTTACCACCCACCCTTCCCATCTCAAAGGCATAACAAGGCTATTGTCCAGACCAAGCAGCCTAATCAAACATTCTGAAAAGTAAAAAGCTCAACACAAACATGGCTCTGAGCAGAGTGCACACAGCCCCTAGCCCTCACAGAGTTATTCCAGCTAGAGCAACAAGACACTGAGCTTGAGTTATAAAGGCATCATTCCCTGTCACCCACCCCCAAGTTGCTCCAGAACAGGCCATCATACAGAGCAGACAGGTGCTTAATAACCATAAGGCAGCACGCCAGGACCCAGAATTGCTACAGAGACGGTCTATACAAAGCAACGGAATTGGTATTTGCCCTTCTGATTTTTAACAAAGGATGTCGGCACCCTGTTAAGAGTTAAAAGATCTGACTTCATATAATGGAATAATTGGGGGAAGAGAAAGGTGGTATAATAATACCAAGTATATTTGGTTCTAAGAGGATCGGCTTAGCTTTATAGATGGAAGACAGCTAATTGTCCAGAGTTACTCAGGAGGGAGAAAAAGCAGGCCTCAATCCTTTGTCCCAAGCGAAAATTCATTTATCTGCTTCATGTGCTCTAAGCAGCGGAGTCTCTCTATAGGTGTGATTCCAAAGATGAAATCCTTCTTAAGTAGTACCTTAGCATCTGGGTAGTTTAAAATAAAATTTACCAGGGAAACCTGGGGCCAGCAAGCTGCAAGCTGGGGCTTTTTCCTACCACCAAGGCAGCTACTCCCTGGTCTAAATGTTTAAGTTACTTGAATAATAGCAAAAAGTAACTTTGGGCAAACTTCTCCAAGACATTATTTAACTTTCCAAAAACATCTTCACCGACCAAGCACAATTTTCACCAAGCTGCCTATTAAGAGAATCTTTGAAATATGCAGAAACCTCTGAATTCCCTAACCTTTCTAGCAATCCAGGCCCAGGACCAGTCTAATCTAGGTCAAAAAAGCTGACATCAATTCCAAGAAGAACAATTTCTTTTAAAGAAAAGGCACCAATGATTCCGTTTTCAAACCAGAGAAGCCCCTCACCTGACAGTACCTATCTACTCAAAGTTTGCTGCTATCCTAATTCACTCTTCCCAGGAAAATCCCAATTTCCCTGGTTCGCTGACCTTAAGAGGGGAAGGGAACCTTGGCAATGCTCTACTGCAAACCCCTTACCATGCAAATGGAAAGTAGGACTCAGTGAATCAAGTGAGCTGCCCAAACAAGCTTCAAGACATGGTGGGACTGAGGCTAGAATTCAGCCCAGCACTCTTCCCCCTGGCTAACCTTCTATTTCTAAATTTACTTAAGATTTCCATTCTTTCCATACTCCACATACCCTCCTCAATGGAATCAAGACAGGCCCAGAGTCTCGAACCAACTGGCAACCTGACCTCGTTAATACTCCGCTAGTGTCCTGCAGAGGTCACATTCCTACATTCATTCAACAAATATTTACCTCCTACGTGCAAGGCTGCCAAGTAATAGGATTTAAAATGAACTGTAACAGGCCACAAAATGAACCCCTGGCTCGTGCTGTCCTTTAACTCAGGCAGGGAGCCACTGGCATGGGAGACATAATTCAGTGTAGAAGAAAATGGATTGGAACATTACTGATGGCTTGACTGACTCTGGGGAACAGGCCAGTCTCTGGCTCCTGACTGAGTGCCAAGGGCCCTGTGACCACATAGAGGCCAATATCTGCTAATGAGCGATCCCGATTCCCTTTGTACCTGACCCCTGGCTTTTAATTCCTTAGCCAAAGGGAAATGGGATGAGAGGGTAAATCACGGGCTAGTGAGCCCCAAGTCAAAGAACCAGATTAATAGAAACTGTACCAGAGCCCAATACTCTAGACTTCCATGCAGTTTGCCAAGGTAGTAATTGGTACCAATGACCAACCTTCTGCCTCAATTTCTCCATTCCAGAAATGTTACTGCGAATGAAAGCCAGCCAATGAGGATAGCACAATCTCAGCCACTGACAAGCTTAAGATGATACTTATCAGGTCAGAAAACCAAACAGGACAAGGAGGCCTCCAAAATCTCCTAGAATATATATACAACTCCAGCACCCAATTCATGCAGATCACAATTTAAATCAATTGAAACCTTAAAAGAGCTCAAAGAAAAAACAAAACAAGCAGCTAGCCTCTCTGCAAATACTTCTGCTAGGGACTGATCCCCCCCCACACACACACATACACACATGCACAACAGCCCATAATGATGCAAGAGTCCCAGATTAATGCTAGGCCAGATCACTAAGTCCAATTCTCTGAATTCCCTTCTAAAATGCTCCATGAGGAAGACTGGCCCCACTTCTGGCAGGTCTGTCTCCTTCACAAGAAAGATTTCAGAAGATGATTTTATTGATCACATTTCATAGTTATCTGAAAATAGTTTGTATCCATCAACCTTAACTAGAAACATCAGGCTACAGTATTCATCCGCACCAATTTAATTATTACTCCCCAGCAGAGACAGCCCCGCCAAAGAGATGGTCAAAGGGGCTAACAAAAGCCAGCCATAATCCTTATTATATGACTCATCCCAACACTTCAAGAAGTCAAGCACCACATCCAAGTAGATGTCTGTCCAGGGAGGATACGACCACCCCACTACCAGTCATCTATCTGGAATAAAAATGGGCCTACTGGCCTGATTTTCTATATTGATATACATAATACAGACATAGATCATCTAACTCTTGAGGTCTCAAGCCTTAACCTTTTGACCAGAATCACTTCCGTTGAAGGACTAAGTACTGTGTTCCTGCTCAGCTCTTTGGCAGTGAAAGCATAGGTAGCTTGCAGACATTTTCAGTTGAATGGTCCTTTATGCTGGCCAGATGATTTCCCCCCACATTTCCCAGCATACATTTAGATTCACAAACTGATGGAGATACATGACCTGACCTAATCCCAGCTTCTCACTTTCTAAATAAATAGGGGCCAACAAGCAGCTACTTCTAGAAGTCTCAACCAAGTACATCATTTTTTGGTGCCTCCAATTCCAAACTATCTCCTAGCTAATCTGCCAGCCAATTTAAATTCCATATACTTTACCTAGTCATAGTTTTTTTCTCATGGGCTCTGCGTTATTCTGTTCTGTGACTCAATTTAACAAATCCTCAAAGGACTCTGAAGAACATCTAATCCAATGGCCTCATTTTATAGAGTGAACTAGGACCCAAAGATGGGGACAATAGCTCAGACCCCACGATCACACAAAATCCCCTGACAGAACTGTAAAGTCTTCTACATTCTTATGATACTGGAATTTTTATCCCTTGTAACTCCATAGAAGTAGCCCATTAAAATTTTCTGGTCAGAAAGAGATTCCAATCATAATATTTTATGTTTTTCCAAGATCTGGCCTGTGCTCTGCTATGGAAAATAGCTAAACCTTATTGCTGTAAGATTTTCCAATGGTTCCAACCACCACATAACTTAACACAAAAGCACTACTTATTACAAAGAATGGCATCCCCAAAGTAACTATTTTTCCTATCACAGGAGGAAAAAAAAAGAGCAAGAACCAGGCCACTTTGCCCAAAAATAAACATGGCACAAGAGAGAACTTTCTACACCAACAAATCTAGAAACCTTCTCTCAAACTTATAGTCAAATGTTTACTTCTAATCTTGCAAACCAGGAAATAGACAAACAAACCCTAAGTCTCAGGAGCAAGACAAGACACTCAAGGTCCTTTGGGAAGACCATTTCTAGCTATGTTGGGGGAGGAAAAAAAAAAGGCAGGAGAGGAAAGGACTATCTCCAAACAGCTGCTGCTTCTATGGAATCCTGGGGGTTCTGTAGAACATAAAATATAAAACTATTCAGTTCCACCCACTGTTTGTGAGACCAAGGTCAAGCTATGCATTTAAAAAAAAAAAAAAAAAAAAAAAACAACTCCCTATCTGGGAAAGCAACTAATTTTTAGAGGATCCTGGCTCCTACATCTTAATATTTTTTCTGCCAAGAGGCTTCTGTTAATGTGTACAGTCCAAATAATTTTTCCTTAGATTGGAAACAAACAAACCACCTTTCTAACACTTGGCCAATTTCATTTTAACTGCTTGCACACAAAAAATGGCTTCCTTAGAAGGCAGGCTATGAAATAGAATCCTTCTATCTTTCTAAACGTTATTTACTAGATGTGCTGACAAGGATTCCTTAAACATCCTCCTTTTCTATTTTGCAACATCCAGGAATTTGTATTTTGAACTACACTGAGAACATCAGTTATTATTTTTTTTAAAAAGTGATACTGTAGCAAAGAATAATTTAACAAAAGTACAAATCCAATTTCAAGGGTAAGCCCTTTTTTTTTTGGGGGGGGGGGCGCTTTCCTAGATTAGATTTCATTTTCCTTTTAAACTAAAAGGATACATATTGGTGCAGGTCTGTATCAGGAGTGGGGAGGGGGTGGGGGAGGAAGGCCCCAAATGTACCCTGCATGTGGAGAAGACTTAAATGATAGGGAAACAGTTTCAACTTTTTCTTTACAAACTGTTTCACTTCGGGAATATGCATTATCCAATACACTCAACCTAAAAAACAAACAAACAAAAAAAACTTAAAAGGAAAACGAGCATCCTTTTCCACTGACCCAAGCAGCAAGTTTGTGCTAAAAGGAGGTCTCTCATTTCAAACAGTAATGGAAAGCTGCTGGTAGCTATTCTTGGCCACTGGCCTCTTTGGGAGTGGGAGTGGATTTCACACTGGAAGGGAAACTTGACATCAATGTAAAACAAATTCAGTTCCCTCTAGTTTGGCCCTAGAAAGGATGATTTTTCGGAAACATGTGCTCCCTGCGGGTGCTTCAGACATCTTTGCTCCAGCTTCTATTGCTATGTCACAATGCCGAGCTATGTGCTCACACTAGGCTCTCCCTCTCAACCACTGAGATCACTGACACATGAGCCCCGATTGCAGGTCAGACCCAAGAGGTTATGAAGCCACAGACGTGGTGAGAGCAGTAGTTATATGGGAGGGCAGTGGCCGACTCAACTGGAATCTGGACAGTGGTTCCCTTTCCCCCCAAAAGTGAGTCTTTTTAATACACAGACTTGTGGCTGGGGCAGGGACTACATGTGAGGGATGGCAAAGGGCCCTTATATGTACGGTACACAGGGCAAAAGGAACAGAATGGAGGTTCAGCATGTGTTTTGTATTTTTCCAAGAAACTTATGCTTGTAAAACACATCGGTTGTACAGTACTGCAAGTCATTTTGTTGATGTTTTTTTTCCTTTGTACATGAAGGACAGAGAGGGATATACTGGGAGGAGGGGCAGGGGGGTGTACTGACCACCATGATTGAGTGTGTAACACATTCACATGAACTTTTCACTGTAAGGCACGTGCTTAACAAAGGAACAGTAGAAGCAGCCAGAAGCTTGGGACTGGACAGTTCACAGAGTTTGTGCTTCAACAGTATGTTACAAATGACTTGGTCAGTTTAAACTTCCATCAAGTATCGACACTGTAAGACACAGGAGAGAAGATGTGAGAGAAAACGTGGACCACTTCCCCCCCCAGTAAGGGGGTGGGGGGAGCAGCAGAGCAGGGTGGCGGTTTAAAAGAGCAGATCACATTGTTCTCTGTCCTATAGACATAGGCATGGACTGGCACTGATACAGTATCCACTTTCTTCATAAAAGGATGAAGGCTGGAGATCAAGCAATGGATCTGAGGGGTAAAGAGGTCATATCCCGACCACATGTAGATTTCACTAATTGAGAACGATACAGTAGACTTTAAAAAAAAAAAGAAAAAGAAAAAGAAAGAAAGAAAACTGTGCACTTTCAGGGATAACTTAAAAATGATTAACTTGCAAGGATGTGCAACTCTCAAAGAGCCAACAAGAGCAGAGCGCCTGGTTTCAACAAACTAACTCTTTTAAAAGCATCTCTCTGGTCCTGGGCTAAGGAAGGAAGCAAAGAGAGAACTAATTTAATTACTGAATAAAAGAGACTACTTACCATCCCAACCCCTTGCATGCCATACACTTCTGACATAAGAGAACTCCTGAGAGGCCTGCTAATGAGTGTAAGCAGCTTGTGGTAAAGCACCTATCCCCAGGAGGGGAGGGGGGCAGCCCGAAGAGAAACCTGGGCTGGCAAACACTCCTCAGCTAATCTGTTTATTTTCTCCTTCTGTAGGCTGGCTGCAGTCAGGAAGTAGGGGTTTAAAAAAAAAAAATGCTCACCCAACAGTTGTGCTTGTGTCTCTGAACGTGGTGGTTTTTTTTCCCTTTGAAAAGACAAGTTACACTCTCTAAAAAGAGGCAAATTCCGGGTGCTGGAGTGGGGGGGGGCGGGCCTTGGGGTGAGGGTACTTGGAGCCCAGCAACTGTCCGGAGAGGCCCGGAGGTGCAGAGAATCCTTTCGAGGGGGAAGGCAGCCCGGGACCCTGGGGCCACATTTCCTGTTTCGGGCCTCACCCGAGCCTGCCCCAACTAAAGTGCACCCCACCCGGGAGAACCTGCCTGCTCCTCCCGCCCCAATGCCACTCTCGGAAGTGGGGATTCCTCAAGCCACTCCCTAAAAAATAAATAGAAATTTAAGGAAGAGGAATTTTCTAAGGGAAAGGATCCTACATTTACCCTGACTTCTTCCTCCTCTGAAAGCAGGATTTCCCCTCTTCGTTCCCCAAGAAAGGGTCCGGGAGCGACTCGGTCCCAAAGCCTTTCTTACAAAAAGTGGGGAGTGGGTACCTGGCTTCATCCTGATGGGGGCACGGGGGGTGTTCCCAAATCCAATCCCTCGGAAAGGAAAAAGGGGAAGGAGAGCAAGAGAAAGAGGGAAGGGGGAGAGAAAAGGGGGATGGGAAGAGAAGGGGAAAGGAGAGCGAGACAAAAGGAAAGGAGAGGAAGCTTCAAGGGGGGCAGGGGAATCCTAGGCTGGGCAGCGTGGTCCGGGCACGAGGCCCACGTGGTCCGCGGCCGCCCGGGCCTCGGGCCCCCACCCCGCCCCTCCCCCACCCCGTCGGCCGCCCCCAGCCCCGGTTCCCGAGCGCCCCTCTCCCCGCAGGGGGCCGGGGTCGGGGGCCGGGGGCGGCTGCTCACCTGGCCTGCAGCATGGCGCCCGCAGTGAGACCGAGGCAGAAGGGGAGGGGGAGGGGGGGAGGGAAGCGGGCCGGCAGCAGCGGCGGCGGGCGGGAGCCCGACCCCGCCCTTCCTTCCTACCCCCCCGCCTCCCCTCCCCCAATCATGGCCGCCCCCTCCCCCTCCCCCCGCCGCCGCCGCCGCCGCTGCCGGGTTACCCGACCTGTCGTCAGGGAGCAGGCTGAGGCCGGGGCGCTGGAGCTCACGCTGGGCGGTGGGGGACGGCGGCGGCGGCGAGGACGAGGAGGGCGGCGGTGGCGGGTCCGAGGCGGCGACGGCAACAGGGGGCGAGCCCGGCGAGCCGCCCTCCATGGCGGCGCGGCGCGGCCCGCGCCCCCGCCCCGCCCCGGGCCGCGGGACTGCGGAGGCAGGCGCCTCCTCACAGGCCTCCCGGCTCCGAAACCCGGGCCCTCATCGGGGCGGGCGGGCGACGGGCAAGGAGCGGCGGCGGGGGCTGGGGCCGGGGCCGGGCGGGGGCTGGGGCCGGGCGGGGACGGGACGGGGGGCGGCGGGAGCGCCGAGCGGGCGCGGGCCCGGGACCAGGCCGAGGACGAGGAAAAGACGGCGGCGGCGGCGGGAGGCGCTCGGCCCCTCCGGGACTCCCTGCGGGACGCCCTCCCGCCCTCCTGCCCTCCCTCAGCGCCGGCTGCCCGCGCCCGCCGAGCTCGGGACTGCACACAAAATGGCGGCGGCTGTGAGCGGACGCTGAGGCGGGGGGAGGAGGAGGAGGAGGAGCGGCGGGCCGGGCCGGGCGGCTCGGCGGCCCAGGCCTCCGAGAGGGAGGGGCGGGCCGGGCCGGGCCGGGCGGGGCGGCGGAGCGCGTCACGTCCCGGGCGGCGGCGGAGAGGGCCGAGGGCCCGAGGGGCGGGGCGTGGGGGCGGGCCGAGGGCGGGCGAGAGAGCCGAAAGTCCCCGTGGGGGCGGGGAAAGCCGAAAGTCGGGGACGGGGCGGGGCCTGGGGCGGGGACGAGGAGGCGCGGAAAGAGCCGAAGCGGACAGATGGGGCAGGGCCGGGAGCAAAACGGAGAGCCGCAGGGCGGGCCTAGGAGTGGCGGAGAGTGCCGAGAGGGCGGAGGGCGGGGTGTGAGGCCGTGAAAAAGACCAAAGTTACTGAGGAGGCGGGGCCTGGGGAAGCGGAGAAAGTCCTGGGCGGTGAGGGGGCGGGGCCGAGGGGAGCCCACTAAAGTTCCTGAGGGGGCGGAGCAAGGCCGCCCTCGGGGGCCGCCGAGGACTGACACATCCGATGGCGGGAAGCCTCCGCCCGCGCTCCCGGGGGATCGCCCTAGGAAGAATCCGGGGCCTGTCGGCCCCTTGCTCCACAGACTATGCTCTGTGGTCGCTCCCGAGTCCCGGCGACTTGGAAATTGCTGCTCCTGGAACCGAAGAGACTTGAGTTCAAATTTCTGTTGTGGACCCCTGGGCTAAACAGTGCCCCTCCCTCTGCTTCAATTTCCAGATCGTAGCACCTGCCCCCAGCGAGCTGCGGGGAATTGAGTGAGTTAGGGTTCCCCGGGCACCGCAGTCAAGCTCGCTCTTGCACTTGGGGAGAACGCACAAGGGCTTCACAACTCCGTGAGGAGTGTTACATTGTTACCCTCGTTTTTCAACTGTAATCATTTATGGGAGGGAGCTGTGTTCCAGAGTCCGGGTCTGCACTAGTGCTCCAGATCCGGCCTGGACACGACAGACAAAAATGGCAGTGGATACCTCCATGATCTTTGCCTTGAGCTTACTGGCCAGTAGGGTCTGCACCCATAGTAAGGCTGGCTATCTCCCACCCACTCCGGTAAAATCCTGCTCTGAGAGGCCGGGCGATAATTGGTAAAGAACGCTACCTCCCGGAGCGCCACATTCTGGTGTGTACTCCCCATGTCGTTCAGGACTCTTCATAACCCCATTTGGGGTTTTCTTGGCAGAGACAGACACTGGAGGGGTTTGCCATTTCCTTGTCCAGTTCATTTTACAGATGAAGAAACTGAGGCAGACAGGGTGACGTGGTTGCCCAGGTCACACAGCTGGGAAGTATCCGAGGTCAGATTTGAACCCAGGAAGATGTCTCTGACTCCAGCCTAGCGTTCTATCCATAGTCTACTTAGCTGCCATCTCCCCCAGTATATCCCAGCCAATTACGGGCGTCTCCCCAAAACCCAGTGATTTATAGCCCAGTGCCATCTAACTAGTTAACCTCAATCTTTTTACAAAAGAATATTTACTGAGAAGTTATAGCAAAAACAGAAAGGCAAGCACATGCCCTCCCAATGAGAGTCAGACTATCCGGCCTTCACCTCAGTCTCTGGAAAGAGCAGCTTCAAATTTTAAACAGTTGCTACAAAGCATCAATCCCACCAAGTTCTTGGCCAAGTCACTGCCTTTCTCAAAAGGTACATGATGTCTCATTGCCACCTGCATGTGGTGTTGACCTAGATCTCCAAGATTGTTTTTGGAACTATGCTGAAGCACGGGGTGTGGCCACTAGCACACATGGGCATGGACTCTTGTCCCCTGACCTCTGGCCCCCTAGCTTTTGGAACATCACAAGATTGTTCCAGCTTCCTTCATCTAAGTAGAGGTCTCTCCCAAGTCAAAAATAGAGGCAGGATCCACATAGCCAACTTTGCGCTTGGAAGCCATATTGCAACCAGATTGGGGAAGGAGTCTGTCATCCAGAGGTTTAGAACATTCTTCCTCACTGGATCACAGCCGGGAAACAGGTCAAGTTGCACACAATCACACACACACACACACATATATACATACATCTCCTCCCCCAGTCTTTATTATATGTGGACACACAAATGCTTGTTGACTTATGCACTCCTTTCCTGTTCAACAGCAACCCACTTAAAAATCACCACACCTAGAATACTCATGTTCATGCTCTGAGTCAACCCCATTACCTAGAAGCAGGTCTACCCAGTCTAGAATGTGGTAACAATCAAAATGGCACCTCAGCTCAAAGCCCATGGAATTCCTCCTAACCATTCTCCCCATTCATATGTTCACACTAAGTCATTTCAAGACTCCCAGCTCAGAGGATGAGGGAACTAGGACTGAAAGGAGAAGCCCCCAGCCTGGGGCCTCTAGCATTTGACCCTGTAGTCAGGAGACCTAGCTTCCTTACTTCTGTGACTGAGCAGGTCAGTGTATTTCTAATTAGACTTAGTTTCTTACTCTATAAAAATTAAGAGGCTCTTCAAGTATTTGTCATCTTTACCCACAATTGCCAATTCGATATTCCTATAATAGATCTGATGTGATCAATAATGCGGATGATGTAGACACCAGATGATGGCAGGCACCAAAGTTGGGGTTCAATCATGTGAAGAATTCTCAATGGCCATTCTCTTAGGCAAAAGGTAGATTTATTTAGGGAAGAGGTTACAGCAAAATGGAGGGATACATGAGACACCGGGAATGGTAAATATGAAACAGAGTGGGAAAGACAAGTTCCTGAAAGGGACATGGTACCCAAAAAAAGCTAGCTATGAGGAGGAGAAGTGGGGTTGGGAAATTAGGAGAGAGAACACATGACATGGGGGAAAGGGAAGGGGAAAGAAACCATGAGGCAGAGTGGCGTAGATGGCTGACCCAAAGGAAGGCAGCCCTATAAGTAGATTTTATAGGGAAAATTTAAGCTCAGGAACACGAGCTGACAGGGCGGGGCAAAGTGAGTAAGACTGTTCAAGACTGTACAGAGGGGAGGGGGTTTCAGGAGTTTGATGTAACTTGAATTTCAGGCTGGATCATCTCCCCAGAGGGAGGCATCCTCTATGCCTGCTCTCTGCTTCCTCAGGAATCAGTTTTTTAGTTTCTTTCTGTCAGACACCATTCAGGACCTTATAAGTGAAATGTCTTCCTCACTTTTGCCCCTTAGAATCACTTATTGTTCAGTCATTTTCAATTCTGCCTGACTCTTTGTGGTCCCAGTTGAGGTTTTCTTGGCAGAAATATTGCAGTGGTTTGCCATTTCCTTTTACAGCTGAGGACATTGAGGCAAATGGGGTGATATGAGTTGGCCAGCTTTTAAGTGTCTGAGGCCAGATATGAACTCAGGAAGTTGAGGAGTCTTGACCCTAGACCCAGCACTCTATCCACTTAACCTGGATGGTGAATCTTTATAATTCTTCAAAGCACAGGACCACTTCCTAAATTAGGCTTTCTCTGATTTCTGTTATTAATAGTTTCTCTACCTTGAAATTACCTGGTTTTACTTTGTATAAAAGCAATTCAAAAAGCATTTTTTGTCTATTATATTCCAGGCACTGTGCTAAACTTGGAAAAAGCCTTTGCTCCCAAGGAGCTTGAATTTTTTTGGGGGGGGGGACAGGAACATGTAGAAAAGCAAATACAATATAAATTCAAAATAATGGGGGAAGGAGGCAGAACCCTCTTTAATATAAAGGGCAATTTGTTACCAATAGATTAAGTAATCCAGAGAATAAATAAAAGGGTGGTGAAAGTGAGAAAAGGATCCAGGAGAAATGGGTAGGAGCTGCCAAAGCCTCTGAGTCTGAGCAAAGCATTGTTTTGTCACAGCTTTTCATGAGGAACCACAGCTATAATCATTGGAGTGCCAATTTCCAAATGGTACCTGAGGCATTGAAATAAGGCTCCTGAGAAACTTCTGATCCTGTCTCATAGTCCAGGCAGAGCTGGGTCACCCTCCCAGAAGTCTGGGATACCTGCACCGAACATTCAGAGCCCTGGGGAAAGTAAGCTCAAGCTTAGGGAACAATATGGCAAAAAGGGTCCTCCCAGCTGCTGACTGCTTTTTCATACCTGTAAGTTATTCAAACTATTCCCAAAGAACCTGAGGCTCTGCTGGGCTCTTGTCAACAGGGGAATCCTTAACTGCTCCTTGTGGATCCCTGAAGCCATGTCTATTTGGGCCCTAGCTCCCAATCTCTGGTGGAATTAGCCCCAAGGATTTAAAGACAGGAAGTCCAACATCCTCTGGACTCCTCAAAGATCACTTTGGTCTGATCAAAGGGGAGCCAAAGATAATTTCAAGGTCTCTCCTTTTCTTTACCCCACAGAAGATTTCTTTTCAGGGATCTTCCTGGAAGACCTATTCCAATTTCTGGAATCATCCCAGTTCTGACTAGCTTGATAATTTGTGGATGGGACCTGGAGGTTGGCCAAGTTTCTTCAACTTTGTGAAATGTCTCTTGTTTGAAGGACTTTTTACCCTTAGTCTAAAGTACATAGTGGATTAATTGAAACATCTTAGAAGCTAGCTATGGTCAGTCAGTCAACAAGAACTTAAGTACAATTACTTAGATTTCTATATAAATTAGTTTTGAAAACACAAGTTTGTTATAATAAGGGACAACTTAACCTTAATAGGCTTTCCATGTTTGCCTCTATCTAATTTTCTGATTTTCCTCAGTGAGAAACCATATTACTTCACAATACTTCACAAGCTAGGAAACCTTTTAAACACCCACTTCCACAAGGAAACTTCAGATCTTTTTTTTTTTTAAGATAAAGAACCATATTATATAACTTCTGCTCTAGTAGAAACTATGGGCAAAGGCCTGAGCCACCCAAAGACACTGAACCCTCCTCTCCCCCTCAATCTCCCAAATGCAGTACCTCGAGATTGTCATAGCCCCCTTCTAATGCCCCTCTGTGGACTTGCCATCAACTCTGGTTGCTGGCACCATGGGAACTAAGGTCAAAAAGCAGCATACGGCCATGGATGCTGCCACTGTTTGTTGTATTGTTAACCATTTAACTTGTATAATGCTTTGCTATCATTCTTATTAGGTTCCTATCTTTTTTTTTTAAATAAGTTTGTGTGTGTGTGTGTGTGTGTGTGTGTGTGTTGCCCATAATTCCATTTTCCACATAAGTTCCTGTGTTTTATTGTATGATTTTGCATACTATGATGATTTTTATAGCAGAACTGATTGTACCTATGTGCTGTTAAAGGGATGCCTTGAACTTTATTTTTGAGTTGCCATTTCTTCCAGAAACACTGAGCCCAGAGCAAGCACCACTACCTACTTGTAAGTAAGCAGACCATGCACCCTATCTTTATGGTCTAACAGTTCCCAAGGGAAAAGATTGTAGCTTTTGCCCTCGCCTTGTTCCTCCCCTGTGGATGGAGTTTTGTCCTTTTCCCATTTTTACTGTCCCCTTAGGTGGAAATTTGTGTTTTCTCCCTGTTTTACTGCGATGTCACAAACATGCAAGCTTCTGTGTTAGTGAACTCTTTGGGTCCAATGTGCATATTCATTTCTCTTGTAATAAACCTCATTTTCACGTAAGTTTCGTGAAGTTGTATTTGCTGTGACAGAGCCAAGCACTAAGGAAATACAAACAAAAAAGGCCCTACTTTCCTACTCTCATATATAAGACATAGGGGAGACAGACATGTAAACAATTATACAGCAAGATGCATACAGGATAGATTGAAGCTAATCAGCAGACAGAAGGCAGTATCAAAAAGGATCTAGAAAGGCTTCTGGTTGGAGGTCAAATTTCAGTTATTTAAAGGAAGTTAGAGAGGACAGGAAACAGATAAAGAGGGAAAACTTGATCTTTTAAAAAATTGTTTTAATCATTTAATAATCTGTATTTTTCCCAGTTACATGTAAAATAAATTTTTTTACATTTGTTTTTAAAACTTTAGATTCTCTCCCTTCCTCTCCATCTCCATTAAGTAGGTACATATGAAGTTACACAAAACAGTTCCATAAAAGTCATGTTGCAAAAGAAAACAGATCTCCACGGTACAGTGGGTAGAGGACCAGCCCTGAAGTCAGGAGGACCTGAGTTCAAATTTGATCTCAGACACTTAACAAGTCCTAGTTTGTTAGGATTACTAGGTGAGAATTCAGGTTGTCTGGACAATTACAAGGTGAGAACTCAGGTCGACTTGACAGTCTCTGGCTCAGACCTTTGGTTTGGGCCTTTAAAGGGAGTTTACACCTTAGGAATTCTAAGAGGAGCAAGCTCATTGGTTAAAGTGGTTCTTCCCAGAAGCCCTTGCATTATCCCACGCCCATTCTCTGGGAGGATAAAAAGAGGCAACATTGAGCCTGGAGAGCAGTCTGGACTGGGAAGGACAAGAGCTGGAGGAGATTCAGAGCCAGGGTTCAGGAAGAAGAAGAGGCTGACTGGAGGCTCCAGAAGCCTTCCAAGAAACCTGCTCATAGAGGAAAAGATTATAGAGAAAAGAAACCTCCTCCCAGAGAAGGATTACAATTGAGAGACAATCAGAACATTACACTAGTTGTGTGACCCTGGGCAAGTCACTTAACCTCAATTGCCTCAGAAAAAAAAAAAAAAAAAAAAAAAAAAAAGGGTAGAGGATCATTGTACTGCTGAGAATAGCAAAGTCATTCACAGTTGATCATACTAGAACATTGCTATTACTTTGTATATAACATTTCATTTTGCTTGAGTTTATGGAAGACTTTCCAGGTTTTTTCAGAGGATAATGCTCATTATTTTCCAAAGAAAAATAATATTCCATCATAATCACATACCATAATTTATTCAACCATTCTCTAATTGATACACATCAGAAGGCAGAACTTTCTAGGCATGAGGGATAGTTGATGAAAATACCCTGAGTTAGGAGATGGAGTTTCTAACTCAAGGAACAGCAAGAAGACCAATGTTAGTGGACTTTGAATGTAAAACACAGGATTCATATTGAAAAGGTCACAAAGTCAATTGAGTTGGTTAAATAGGAGATAGATATGGTCAGGCCTATATTTTAAGATTACTTTGGCAGTTAAATGGAAGTTGAAGAAGGGAGGGGCATGAGTTTGGGACTAATCAAAAAGCTACTGCAGAAATCCAAACTTGAAGTCATGTGGTTCTGTAGCACGGGATGGCAATGTCATAGGAGAGAAGGGGACCTACATGAAATATGTTGTGAGGGTTGAATCACCTGAACTTGGCAACTGATTGAACATTTGAAAAAAGAGAGAGTGGAGAGACAAGGTGTAGAGGCAAAAATGACAGATTTCCAGTCTACATGACTGGAAAGATGGTGGTACCCCTAACAATAACAGGGAAATTAAGATGAAAGGAAATTTGGGGAGCATATGAGAGACTAAGGAGATAATGAGTTCAGATTATAAATATGTTGAGTTTAAGAAGTCTGTAAGATATCCAGTTTGAGATGTTGAATAGGCAGTTGGAGAAGCAAGACTGGATGTCAGGAGAAAGGTAAGGGCTGGACAAGTAGATCTGGGAATCATCAGCATAGAAACAAATGACAATTGAATCCATGGGAGCTGAAGAGCTCACCAAATGAAATTATATGATAGAAGAAGATGAAAGGATCCACTTCAGGACCTTCAGGGATTGCCAACAGGAAGAAAACCAAAACTGAAACCTAGAAAGAAGAAAATACCTAGGAAAAGGACATAATCAAGAAAGGCAAAGGTTACAGAAAGGGGAACATGGACAAAGAATTAAAAAAAAAAAAAAAGGCCTCGGTTCATTTCTCAAATGGATAGGGAACTGAGACAAATTTATTTTAAAAGAGGGGGCATTCCCCAATTGATAAAAGATCAAAGGATATGATCTATGCTCAAAGGATTATAAAATTATGCATATCCTTTGACCTAATACCACTAGAGTATGGCATGAATCCCAAAAAAGATTTTTAAAAAGAATCTATATGTATGAAAATACTTATAGCTGTTCTTTATAATTAATAAATATAATTTTAGAACCTTATTTAAATATTTTAATTGCTTTGAGATTTGCAAAATTCTTTGTATTGTGTTATTTCATTTCTTCTTCCCTGGTAAGTAAATGCTCTTAGCTCCATTTTACAGATAAGGAAAGTGAGGCACAGAGTTAAAATACTTGCCCAAAGTAGACAACTGGTAAGGATTCAAACTAAGGTCTTTCTAGCAGCTCTTAAGGCAAAGAGTTGGAAATCAAGGGGATACCAATGAACTGAGGAATGGCTGAATAAATTGTGATATGGGATTATGACAGAATATTATTGTTCTATAAGAAATGACTGAAACATACTTTTTAAAATTTTCTTTTTTCCCTGAGGATTTTTGGGGGGCAAATCTATGTTTTTTTTGGTTTGTTTTTGTTTTTGCAACATGATTTTTACAGAAATGTTTTGCACAACTTCACATGGGTCTTCTCAATGGAGGAGTGAGGGAAGAAGGGAGAATCTAGAACTCAATCTTAAAAACAAAAAAATTAAAAATCATTTTACATGTAACTGAGGAAAATAAAAATATTTTTTTAAAAGGCCCTTGGTTAATTAAGATATCATTGATAACTTTGAAAAGAATAGTTCAATGAAGCCAGGTAGAAGAAAATGAAGAGTGGGAGAGGAAAGGAAGTAGAGATACCAATTATTATAAATTTTTTTTCTTCTTGCAATTGGCGTTAAATGACTTGCCCAAGTTCACACAACTAGTAAGTATCTAGGGCCAGATTTAAACTCAGATTCTCCTGCCTCCAGGGCTGGTGCTCTGTCCATTGCCCCTAAAAGCTCCCTTCTGAAGGAGTTTACTTTCAAAAGGGAGGAAAGGGAATGACAAGTATTGAGAATGTTATTTTTCTTAATAGGAATTTATTTTCCTAAATACATGTAAACATAATTTTCAACTTTCATTTTTGTAAAACTTTCCAAATTTTTCTCATTCCCTCCCTCCCCCCCACCCTTTCCAAGACAGCAAACAATCTGATATAGGTTAAATATGTTCAATCCTTTTAAACATATTTCCATATTTGTTATGTTGTGCATGAAAAAAAAAAAAAAACAAAGAAGGAAGGTGAAATTATGCTTTGATCCACATTCAGTCTCCAAAGTTCTCTCTGAATGCAGATGGCTCTTTCCATCACAAGTCTATTGGAGGGGCATCTAGGTGGTGCAGTGGATAGAGCACTAGCCTTGAATTCAGGAGGACCAGAGTTCAAATCTGGTCTCAGACACTTAACACTTCCTAGCTGTGTGACCCTGGGCAAGTCACTTAACCCCAGCATGGGGGGGAAAAAAAATGTCTATTGGAATTGTCTTGAATCATCTCACTGTTGAAAAGATCCAAGTCCATCACAATAGATAATATAATCTTGCTGTTTACTGTGCACAATGTTCTCTTGGCTCTACTCACTTCACTTAGTTCATGTAACTCTTTCTAGGCTTTTCTGAAATCATCCTACACATCATTTCTTATAGAACAACAATATTCCATTACACTCATATACCACAACTTATTCAGCCATTCCCCAATGGATATCCATTCAATTCCCAATTCCTTGTTACTGCAAAAAGAGCTGATATAAACATTTTTGCACATGTGAGTCCTTTCCCCTCCTTTATGATCTCTTTGGGACATGGACTCAGTAGTGACACTGCTGGATCAAAGGGTGAGCATAGTTTGATTGCCCTTTGGGCATAGTTCCAAATTGTTCTCCAGAATGATTGATTCAGTTCACAAATCCACCAACAACTTATCAGTGTCTCAGTTTTCCCACATCCCCTCCAACATTCATCATTATTTTTTCCTGTCATCTTAGCTAATCTGAGAGGTGTGAAATAGTACCTCAGAATTGTCTTAATTTGTATTTCATTAATTAAATGTAATTTAGAGCATTTTTTCATATGTTTGGAAATGGCTTTAATTTCTTCATCTGAAAATTGTCTGTTCATGTCCTTTGACCATTTATCAGTTGGAGAATGGCTTGTATCCTTATAAATTTGAGTCAATTCTTTATATATTTTAGAAATGAGGCCTTTATCAGAAACACTGTTCTGCTTCCCTTTTAATCTTGACTACGTGGATTTTTGTGTGTGTGTGTGTGCAAAAACTTTTTAGTTTAATGTAATCAAAATTGTCCATTTTGCATTTCATAACATTCTCTAGTTCTTTGGTTGAAAATTCTTTCCTTCTCCACAGATCTGAGAGGTAGACTGTCTCTTGTTCTCCTAATTTGTTTATATTATCATCTTTAATGTCTAAATGATGAAGCCATTTCAACCTTATCTCGGTGTAAGGTGTTGTTGGTGAATGCCTAGTTTCTGCCATATTTTGGGGGGTGTTATTTTTCATGAAGTTATTTTGAGTATTGGGGGAGACATGTAATAGGCTGTAATCAAGAAAGCAGTACACAGGCAGTAATTGAAGATTATACAGTGAATGGATAATAGAGGAAACAATCTGTTGCAGAAGAGAATAGGACCACTTATATATGTAGTAGTTATTCTGGGCAAGGAGAAGAGCCACGCCTGCATTTGAGATAGCAACAGAAGGCATCTAAGTGATTTGAGATGAAAATGAAGAGGGTGTTCAGTGAATGGCTTCAATTTTTTTTCAGTAAAATAAGAGACAAGATTCTACCAAGATAAGCTTGAAGAGCAATGAAAATGTTCAGAAAAGGTACTGTAGGAAACTGGATAATGATTTGGCTAGGGAGATACAAAAGGATTTCCCTGTATAAATGACCGCCTAATTGAGATTATGAAACAAATTTGTAGTGGATCCAGTTAGCGTGGTTTCATGATTTTCTCCATCAGCAGCATGTGAGTAGAAATGAAGTCAACAGAAATGGGAGTCATCCAAGGCTTAGGTCTGGTAGGGCAAGATTTTCAAGAAGACAAGGAGACAAGAGGTTAGAGAGGACTGTATAGAGGTGAACCGATTAAGATTGGGAAGGCAGGGGACAGCTAGGTGGCCCAGTGGATAGAACACCAGCCCTGAAGTCAGGAGGACCCGAGTTCAAATTTGATCTCAGACACTTAATACTTCCTAGTTGTGTGACCCTGGGCAAGTCGCTTAACCCCAGCCTCAGAAAAAAAAAAAAAAAAAAAAAAAAGATAGGGAAGGCAGGAGAGTGTAAAAACTGTGCTTAAAGTATCAAGGCTAAAAAGCATGGCATCATTTTGATCTTGTTTCCTCTTTTATCCCAGTTTAAAATAAATTTTTTTAAGGCAATGGGATTACGTGAATTGTTCAGAATTATACACTAGTAAATGTCTGAAACTGGATTTGAACTCAGTTTCTCCCAATTCCAGGGCAAGTGCTCTATCCCCTGTACCACCTAACTGCCCTTTAATTTTTTTTTTCATCTTCTGCAAACATTCTAAAATGTACTTGACAAAAAAAGAGAAAAAAAATTGTAGATGAATTAGAAGAGAATCTTTTTTTTATTAATTTTTATAATTATAACATTTTCTTTGACAGTACATATGCATAGGTATTTTTTTTTTACAACATTATCCCTTGTACTCCCTTCTGTCCTGAGTTTTTCCCCTCCTTCCCTCCACCCCCTCCCCTAGATGGCAGGCATTCCCATACATATTAAATATCTTATAGTATATCCTAGGTACAATATATATGTGCAGAACCGAATTTTGTTGTTGTTGTTGCAAAGGAAGGATTGTATTTGCAAGGTAAAAATAATCTGGGAAGAAAAACAAAACAAAACAAAACAAAAATACAATGCTCACAGTTTACACTCATTTCCCAGTGTTCCTTTTCTGGACATAGCTGATTCTGTCCATCACTGATCAATTGGAATTGGATTAACTCTTCTCTATGCTGAAGATATGCACTTCCATCAGAATACATCCTCATACAGTATCATTGTTGAAATATACAACGATCTCCTGGTTCTGCTCATTTCACTCAGCATCAGTTGATGTAAGTCTCTCCAGGCCTTTCTGTATTCCTCCTGCTGGTCATTTCTTTCAGAGCAATAATATTCCATAACCTTCATATACCATAATTTACCCAACATTCTCCAATTGATGGACATCCATTCATCTTCCAGTTTCTGGCCACTACAAAAAGGGCTGCCACAAACATTTTGGCACCCACAGGTCCCTTTCCCTTCTTTAGTATTTCTTTGGGATATAAGCCCAGTAGTAACACTGCTGGGTAGAAGAGAATCTTAAAGTCAAAAGAAACTCTAGAGAATGATTCTAGGGATCTCCCTCAGTACCCTCTTTCCTAAATGAAAATCAGGGGACCTTATTTGATCCTGGAGTTGAGCGAGTCAATTTATTGATTAGGGGAGTGCTTTAGAAAGATGAAATGTTACCTGAGCAAGAGTTGATGGACTTAATTAAAGATTGAGATTATTATTTTTAATCTCTTTATGACTCTTGGTGAATCCCTGAAGGGTTAGGCAGTGGTTTTTTTGTTTTTTTTGTTTTGTTTTTTAGTGCTATAGCCCATGAGCCCTCATTGGTGTATATGTATACAACAGGATCATCTGCTCAGAATCAATGAAGTTAGTCAGATTTAAGTAATTCCTAGAAAAGAGTTTTTACTAAGATAGCCCAATAAGAACAGTTGGCCCAAAACATCTTTCCAGAACATTGTATAAAACAACAAGATTAGATCCATTGAAGACATGCTCAACCACAAATGTACAGAGCCTTCCTTAGGGAAAGTGCACCCACGCCCGGGGAACATGTGAGGTAAAAGGGTCACTCGCAGCTCTTGATTGTTGGAAGTCTTTTTTTTTTTCTCTCATACTTGTGAGTTACTCAGTTTCTCATGGGCAGGGGGTAGTTTTTCTGCTGTGCTCCTTATGAATCATGCTTGTGTCCCAATGCAGACATTGGAGGCGGCTGATTTAGAGGCGCCACTCACGGGTCATTGCTTGAGAGATGGAATCCAGTGTTTCTCAGATGCCTTGAGGCTGATCAGGTCTTCTTCCAGCCGTCCTTCAAGATCAAGGGATGAGGGTGGCAGGAGATCACCTCAGCTTCTCAGAAGTGCCTACTTCTGGAGTATTCCAGGCTCGATTCCATTGTCATTTTATAGACAGTGCAATTTCCTCGGGCCTTCTGGACATGATTCTACAGCAGTCTCGTTCCTTTTTGGAAGACTTTCCCCTAAAGCCTGTGATTGCTGATGGACTGAAACTAAAAGTTATGACCAAGATTGATTTCACCTGTTTAAGGTCCCTTTCCGAGGTGGGATTTGATCCAGTAAAGCAGCCTCTTTCCCCTCTTACACTTCTATATATGCACGTTACCGTCTCCGTTGTGGAGCTGTCACTGTATCCCTAGAATTTTGTGCTTATATGTTTGTTTGGTCTCAAATTGACTCTGCCCCTCGGTATCCCTGTGTCTGGGGTAAGTCACCGACCTCCCTGATTCTCAGTTTGCTCAGTTATAAAACGAGGGGGTTGCGCATGATCTTAAAGGTCCCCTATGATCCCGTGAAATACACCGCGAGTAAAGAGCGTTTGGGGGCAGCGAGGAGGCACGGGAGAGGAGTCCGGCTTGGCCTGGAATCAGGGCAGGTACAAGAATGGGAGGGGAGGGGAAAGGCTTCCTTCAGCAAATGGGGCTTTACGGGACATGGCTCTTCAACAAAGAGATGAACTAAATCCGCTCCTATGGAGCAGTGATGAACTGAGCCAGCGACACCCGGCGAAAGAAGTCTGGGAGACGGCTATGAACCGCTACGGACAATTCCCAATCCCCTGTTTGTCCGCCTGCATTTTGGATTTCCTTCACAGGCTAATGGTGCACTATTTTGTGCAGCAGAACAACTGTTTGGAACGTATCCATGTATTGGATTTAACTTATACTCTAACATATGTAACATGTATTGGCCGACCTGCCATCTGGGGGGAGGGGACAAGTTGGAACAGAAGGTTTGGTAAATGTCAATGCTGGAAAATTGCCCATGCAGGTGTCTGGTAAATAAAAAGCTATGAGAAACAAAAAAGACGTGGTAAATGCTGGCTTCACGTGAGCTCATGTGACACCATTCTGGCAATGGCATCACTGGGTCCGAGGGCAGTGACAGGAGGCACTCGGAGCCTCAGTAGCTGTGTCTGCGAAAGGGGAAGAAAGCTGGACTTGACGCCCGAGCGTCCCCCCGGGCCAAGTCTAGGACGCCATGGCTTAGAGGAAGGAAGCCAGGGCTCTCAAGCAGCTGAGGGGCCAGCAGGGCCTGGCAGGCTCGGCGGCCGCTGTAGCAAAAGCGCAGAGGAGGGAAATGAGCGCACAGCGCAGAGGGAGCGGGAGAGGCTGGGTCAGGTGGTAGGGTAAGGAGTTGTGGTTAGAGGCGCCGAGGTGAAAAAGGCGGGAAGCGGTGTCACCAGGGAAGGGGGAGAAGCGGAGGGGGGGGGGGGGTCCAAGATGGGTCACGTGGCGCGGCACGCACGTGCTTGCCGGTGTGGGGGAAGGGAGCAGCTCTGCGCAGGCGCGCCGGCTGGCGCCTGCGCACACTTCGCCGGAGCGCGCGGCTGGGGGAGGGGTCCGAAGAGGTTGGCGGTTGGCGGGTAGGTCGCGAGCCGGCGCGCGGGCTAGGAGCTGGCCGGCGAGAGGGACTGAGGAGAAGGAGGGAGATAGCGTGAGGAGCGGAACCCGGCGGCATCATGGTGGAGAAGGAGGAGGTGGGCACCATCAGCGAGGAGGAGGCGGCTCAGTACGACCGGCAGATCCGCCTGTGGGGGCTGGAGGCGCAGAAACGGTGAGGAGCGGTGGGGGAGGGGCGCCGGAAGGGGCCGGGCCGGGGGCGGGGCTTGTCCCAGTCTAGATAACTCTTCCTCTCTCGCCCTAGAGGTGCACGTGACCCCCGTCCCCTCGATGGCTAGCCTCTGGAGGGCCGGCTTTCGCCCCAGGCCTGGTACGGCTTCCCCTGTGCCCGGGGTTCTGGGGACTGGGAGGAGCCGTCTTGTTCTGGCCGGGAGGGGGCCTCACAGACCTGGGCGCATGCTCTGAGCCCTAGTGACCGCCGGACCCTCAGAAGCACAAGTTTTGGAGACGTTGAGACGTGCCCTGGGGGGGGTCGCCTTTCCCCTGATGTTCACTGTTATCATTGAAATCCCTCCTAAACCCCCCTCCCCTACGATAGGAGTAGAAGGTTCTGGAAAGGTAGCGGTCCCGGCCTGGGGTCGGGAAGTCTTTTAAGTGCGGCTCCCGCACTTGCCGGCGGGGTGACCCGTATCCTCATCTCTGTTCCAGGGTCTGACACGGGGGTCAGTCAGGCGAGGCTGAGTCCGCTCGGTCCTGAGTAATGGGATTCAAATAGAGAGAGAGCCTTAGTCCTGGAGGGGGGCACGGCGCAGAAAGGATGCTCGGAGGGAGGGGGATTTACGTTCCGTCAAGCTAAGCTGCGGCAGAAAAACGGAGTTTTGTAGGAAGCCCGGCTCCCTGCAGCTCCGCCTGCAGATCTCCCGAGAGGAGAGTCAGAGAGCCGGGACGGGGGGAGCCCGAGCCGAGGACTCTTGGGGGTGGGGGAGGAGCAGCCCGGCTCGGAGGGAGTGCTGACATGTTAAAACTTGGAGGGAGTCAAGAGGCCTTTGAGCCCTTGTGGAAGAGCAGAAGAGCTCTCGGCCGGCCAAACCTCGGGGGCGGGAGAAGGGGAGTCTAACCGCCATCGCCGCGTTTTTGTTTGGCTCGCTTTTGCATTCTTACCGGACCGGTGATTCCGTTTGCAGAAAGCATGGAGTAGCACATTCTCGTCCTCATTACTGAGGAATGTGAGGCCCAGGTTTGCCTAAGTTAATGAAGTGAATCATTTTTATGGCTTAGTGAGGGCCAGAGAGCAGGCCCCAGACTCCCGTTCTTGGCAAAAATGTTCCTCCGCAAACTTTTATTTTCTTTTTTGGCAAACTCTTTAAAGAGGTCCTCATGTGCAAAACTATCTTAGGATGATAGACAGGCCTGTCTCGCCTTTGGGAAAGTAGGGAAAGGGGGGAGAAAATATTGGAGGTTATTATAAGACTCGGCTCTAGTTGCCAAAATAAATACATAATAGAAAGTATAATTTTCCACAAAGGGTAATTTTCTCTTACTCAGAGGCAGATCCGTCTCTTCCACCCCATAGCTGACAGTGGTCTTGAGGTTCTGGGCGGGCCCCAAATTTTCGAGCCTCATGCATTTGGCTGGGCACAGGTAGCGCCTTCCCAGCTCTCTCTCCCTCAATCAAACAACGACCTTTGTTAAGCAAATACCTTGTGCCAGGCACTTTGCCAAGTGCTGGGGATTCAAAAAGAGGCAGAAAACATCCCGGCCAGCTCCCCTATTTTTTCCCAGCATCTCTCTTTTTCCATCACAAGTCTATTGGACTTAACGTGCAACAAGAAAATGGGATTTACACACATATATTGTATCTAGGTTATACTGTAACACATGTAAAATGTATGGGATTGCCTGTCATCTAGGGGAGGGAGTAGAGGGAGGGAGGGGATAATTTGGAAAAATGAATACAAGGGATAAGGTTATTAAAAAAGTGACTCATGCATATGTACTGTCAAAAAAAATTATGATTATAAAATTAATAAAAAAAAAAAAAGTCTATTGGAATTCTCTCCATATCCTGGCTTCCTTTAAACCTCATCTAGGGGCAGCTAGGTGGCGCAGTGGAGAGAGCACCAGCCCTGAAGTCAGGAGGACCCAAGTTCAAATCTGGTCTCAGACACTTAACACTTCCTGGCTGTGTGACCCTGGGCAAGTCACTTAACTCCAGCCTCAAAAAAAAAAGAAAGAAAGAAAAAGAAAACAGCCAAGTCGCTTTGTCAGTTGATCTTCACCTAATCTTGTTACTTGTGTACGATGATCTCCTGTTCATTTCACTCAGCATCACTTCATGGAAGTCTCTCCAGGCCTCTGAAATCATCCTGCTGGTCGTTTCTTACAGAACAAGAATATTCCATAACATTCATACACACAGTTTATTCAGCCAGAGTGGGCTTGTCCTTTTTGGCCCTGAGAGCTTATTAAATGCTGTGCACTGAGTATACTCCAATCACTAGGAAACCGTGATGTAAGATTAAATCAATGCTAAATTAGATTTAACCATTGTCTCCTCAATTCCACTCAGTACCTTGTTTCAAGTTCTGGCCCATAACAATATCTCCTTGTAGGATCAGATCAATCACACTGAACCATGCTAAAGTAGATAATTATTGTCTATCAATTCCACCGACTTAGCACCTTGTAAGCATCCTTTGTTTCAAGTTCAGAGTTCTGGCCCATAACAGTCATCCACTCAGTTTCCAGTTCTTGCCACTACAAAAGGAGCCACCCCAAACGTTTTTTGCACACGTGGGTCCTTCTCCCTTTTTTGTGATTAGCGAACTCACATTAAGTGCCTGTGTCAGCCAAAGTTATGAATTTTAGAAATGTGCCCGCTGACTTCTTAGGAAGAGATGGATTCTGTTGATGGAGTGGTTTAGGTGGCTTTAAAGTGAGGGCACCAAAAGCTTCCCAATCGCCAGGCTTAAAACGAAGGGATCATCCTTGGCTCCTGCTCTCTCTCACACTGTTCCCTTACCCCCATCCCCCATCCAGTCATTTGTCCAAGTCCTGTAGATTCCAACTAAAGTCTCTTGCAGCTGTCCTGTTACCGGCCTTCACCTCCTCACACCCTCAGACTAAGACTAATGTTACAGCCTTCTGGTTGGCCTTGAGTCTCCCCATTCCAGTCCATCCTCCACTTTGCTATTGAAGTGATCTTCCTAAAGTGTAGGTCTGACTAAATCTTTCTCCCATTCCATAAGTTTTACTTGTTCCTTTTTGCTTCCAGGAGCAAATGTAAAAAATTCTATTTGGCTTTTAAAGTCCTTCTTAAAGTCCTTCCCCCTCCCTCCCCGGCAGTTGGGGTTAAGTGACTTGCTCAGGGTCACACAGCCAGGAACTGTTAAGTGTTTGAGACCAGATTTGAACTCATGTCCTCCTGACTTCAGGGCTGCCTCTCTGCTTTTTTACACCTTTCTCCTTTTCTTATGCCCAATCACTCTGCTCACTTTCTGTTTCTACCTCTAAGACAGTCTATCTCCCAGCTCTGGCCATGTCCATCTGAGATTTCCCATTCCCGGAATGTTCTCTCTCTGTCTTTGTTTAAGGTTTACCTTCTGCAGGAAGAAACTCTTTAATGTTAACGTCTTCACTTTGTCATCCTCTCCAACTTAGCCTTTGGATGTTTGTGTGCATGCCTGTGCATATGTGTGTGTATGGGTACACATATACATGTATTTTTGCATCTCCTCCCATTACTTGATTGTTATCTCCTTGAAACCAGGAACTGTTTCTGCTTTTTTTTTTTTTTTTTTTGTATTCCCAGAACTTAGGCCAGTGCCTGGCTTCTTATGAGTGCTTAGTCAATGTTGTTGACTTGATTTTTTCCTGAAGCATTCAGCAGCCTCCCAGGTTAGAGGATGGAACTGGGTGGGTTGGGTGTTTGGGGGATATCAGAATGTGTATTGAATTCTCCAAAAAGAAGGCAAGCTTTGGGGTGGAGAAATTAGGACCCAGGTGCTCATATTAGATAATTGTAGAAGTGACCTGGACAGGGTCACAAATCCCACTTACAGTTGGAAGGGTCCTTAGAGGACATCTACCATAACCCTCTTATTTGGCTCATGATGCTTCTGTGATTTGCCTTCAATTTACATAGATGATAAGAGCCAGAGCTTCATTTAACACCCAGGTGCTTTAATTCTAAATCCAGCAATGTGCTGCCTCATGGGAATGGGTAGAATGAACCCCAGAGGAGGAGGAGAGACCATGGAGCACTGGTTCCAGAAGGAGTCTTGGAGGTGGTAAGGAATGGGACATGAAAGAGGAGGATTCATTGTCTCATCAAAGAACACGGTTTCTATCAGTGCAACAAGTTGGAAGGAATATGAGGAGAAAAGGGCTAAGATGATGGAAAAATTGCCAGAGATCTTTGGGTTTGTAAAATCCCTAATTAATTTTTTCCCCCAACTATTCTGAAAAGTATTTTGTGGTCATGCTAAAAAAAATTTTGGTATAATTTTTTAAAAAGTGTTTATTAAATGTACCTTGTCTATTATCAACCATTTAGAAAGAAAGAAAAAGAAAAGTCTCTGTACAGACATGTATAGTTAGAATAAATAGTATAGTCAAAATAAGAATCTCCCATAGGATATACCCAAACCAATGTGTTTTGCTTTGGTTTGTAGTCTTTCAAAGGCTGGGCAGCATGTTTCATCACAATTAGAGTTCTAAAGTCTGTCAAAGTTATTTGTCTTAACAATAATAATGTTTACATTGGTCTGATTGTGTTTACTAGGCTTTGCATTGAATATCCATTTGGCCTTGAGAATCCCTTGCTACTTATATTCCCCAAGGTCAAAAGCAGAAAGGTTCCATGTACCAGAAAATTCATAGAAATGCTTTATATAGTATCAAGGAAATGGGAACAAAGTGAGTGTCATTTGAAGACTAGTTAGAGATTGTGAAGGTTATGTACTAGTCTTCACCAACATAGGAACATTGTTGAGGAACATTGCGAGAGAATCAGGGACAAATTAGTATGAACAGAAGACAGCAGAAACAGAAACCGTGAAATATCCTGATAACTTTATGGTAATTTTTCATCATTTTTATTTCCAAATATAGTCTGCTGCCCCTCTCTGTGCCATTTTTTGTAAGAAAGTATACCAAAAGAGAAAGAAAAGGAGACCACCAAATTGACATATCAACATTATGGGCAGTGCTTGCTTTCTTGATTGCTTCCTTTCTTCTCTCCCTCCTGTATTCTCTTTCTCTCTCTATCTCTCTTTGGAGGTAGTTTAGTACAAGTTTTATTATCCTCATTTTAATTCATTTGTTCCCCTTTTCCGTTGGGGGGGGGTCATGAAAAATTGGACACAAGTTAATTAAACAATATACTTTTAATGTATTTGCGTATGTGTGTGTGTGTGTTTTGTTTTGTTTTTTTCTTCAGTGACTTTGTATTTTTTCCATTTAGCCAATTTTTAAGGTATTTTCTTCAGTGGTTTTTAGTGCCTTCTTTACCATCCTTTTTTTTTTTTTTTCATGATTTTCTTATTTCACTCTCATGTCTTTTTCCAAATTTTCCTCTATCTCTATTAGATTTTTAAAAAATCCTTTTTGAGTCTTTCAGTAATTTTTTTTTTTTCTTTTGAGGCTTTCCGTGTAGCTATTTTGACATTGTTATCGTCTGAGTTTGTCTTGCTCTTTCCTGTTAACCATAGTAATTTTCTATGGTCAGGTTTCTTTTTTGTTGTTTTCTTTGGACCAGTGGCCCAAGATTTAGGTTTTTTGTGCTGCTGTTTTCAGAGCTAATTCTGGGGCTCTATAAGTTTTTAATTCCTCCCAGGTGATGATAATCTAAGGCAAGATGTGGTCAGTTTTCCTAACTTGTGCTGTAGTCTTGGAGCAACCACAAATACTTTTTTCTACCCTGGAACTGTGCCCCAGACCATATATGGCCAGTGTAAGAGTGCTACACCTCTCAAAGGATCCCCTATAATTTCCTTCTGACCAATTGTCTGATCCTCTTACCATCTGTGGACTTACGTCTGGAATGCACCATCAATTTAGTTGTCTCCAAAAATCTGCTGCTGTTTTGGCAGGTGTGGCTTGGATTACCCTACTGACAGAGTTTTCCCCGATGACCTTCGACTTATCTTGGGCTGAAAAATTGTTTTTCTTTGATTTTTTTTTTTTTTTGTTCTGCTTCAGAATTCATTTTGAGGTGTTATTTTAATGTTGCTTGGAGGGGAGTTTGAGAAAGTTTAAGAGAGTCCCTGTCTTTACTCCACCATCTTGGCTCTACCACCTGGGCAGCATTTCCTGCCTCAGACCTACAGATAGGAGACATGTACATTTTTTCATCTCTTCTGACACATAATTACATGGCATTCAGATTGTTTTTTTGTCTTCATATTTACATTGTTGTGATTATATATTTTTTCCTACTTCATTTGTTAATGTTTAAGTCTTCCCCTGTTTCCTAGATTTCTTCATGCTTCTTACCAAGTAGGTATAAACAAATTTTTCATTACGTTCATGCATCACAATATATTTTGTGATATTCTCTAATCATTTGACAACTCTGGCAATAATTCTAAGTGCCGTATCTGGCACTTGGGAAGAATTGAGAAAATGGACTTCCTTGTTTGCAGAAGTGGGGGACTATTGTGATGGGATACTATTTATATTGCCAAACAGTATTAATGTGTTTTGCTAAATTGTTTTTTTCTTTTAAAAAAGTTTATACTGGAGATAGTAGAGGAATTTAGTCAAAATTGAATGTGTTATAAAAAATGAAAAGGCTAATTAAGATAAAAATGTAAAGACTCAGTAGTTTGGGAGTCAAGAAGACCTGAGTTCCAATTTGACCTTAGAGACTTGACCTCTCTCTGTGTCTATTTCCTCCTTTGTAAAATGAGGGTGATAGTAGTATTAATAGCACCTTTGTCCCAGAATGGCTGTGAATGATCTGTGAAGTTCACATGGTAAAGCACTTTACAAATCTTAATTTTTAAATCTGCTGCTGCTGAGCTATGGATTGTTGTCTGCCTTTTGTTTTTCATATCTACACTGCCAGGGATAGTGGTAGAGATGTGTACCTTTTTTTTATGTAGATCTGGCTGAGTTACTAGTGACTATTCCCACCTGACCTATCATTCTGGAGCATATCCCCTAGGAGAACTTTTATGGTGGGAGGGTGACAGTGCTATTTCTGATGGCCTAAATTGAAATGCAGAATGGATTTTACAGTAAAAACAGCATTCCAAGTGATAATTTAGTACAGGTGAAATAGGATCTCTATGCTTCAGGGACATTTGAGCTTAAGGGCTTAGTTAGACTGGGAGACTAAAGTCTGTATCGCTCTCAAGTGTAATATTAAAAAAAAAAATCTTTAACATTCATTGTTTTATTTGAATTCCAAATTTTCTCCCCCTCTCCCTTCTTAGAAAGGTAATACCTATTATACATGTAAAGTTATACAAAACATTTCCATATTCGCTATGTTGCAACAGCAACAACAAAAAACAAGAATAAAGAAGGCAAATTAAGATATGCTTCAATTTGCTTTGAATCATGTCGGGGAAATGAGGGAATATGACCCAGCTATTCATAAACAGCTTGTATTGAACCTTCTTTGAAAAGGTAACTCATTCTTAAGTTAATACTTAAGCTATCTCAAGGTAAAGTCTGTACACTAAATCCAAGAGAGGTAAGAATTTAAACAAATTGGAAGTGTATCAGGAAAAGCACTATATTCAGCAAGGAGAGAAAGGCCAAAGTTGGAAGACTCTCAATCTTTCTGAGCCTCCACTTCCTCATCTATAAAATGTGAATGACGCTAGGCTTGCAGAAAGCTCTAATGTAATAATTTTTCCCTTGGCTACTCTACAAGGGGATTTCTCTTGACTTCTGCCCCAGGTCCCAGGAACTTCCCTGTTGGGATAATTTCATCCTGTAAGATCCCATTATCTTGGAGTACAGCCATCTCCTCCTCCCTCTGATTGGAAATGGGATCCTGTTCAGAGAGCTCCGAACTTAGGCATCTCCTACGGGCTTACACTCTTCCCCTTCCACTGTGCCCTGGGATCCGGTAACTCTCTCTCCCCCCCCCCCTTTGCCCTCCCTTTGTGGGTGGTCTTTACCCATAGATTGGAAAGCTCATCCAGGGTAAGGGCTGCCCTTTTGCTTTCATGTTTGTAGCTCTAGCATCATGCTTTGCATGTAGTAGGTGCTTAAGAAGTACTTATTAACTCATCACTCAATTGAAAGTTACTAATGATCTCTTAATTGACAGCCCTGATGCTTTTTCTCAGTCTTCACCTCCTTGGCCTCTGTGAAGGCTTTGACGCTGCTGAGTGCTTTCTCCATCTAGATACCAGCTCTCACACTGCTCTGCCTTAATTCTCTTCCTACCGGTCTGGCTAGACTGGCAGGAGCATCTTCCATGTTGTGCTCCCAAGCTGTAGTCATCCTTTCTGCCTCAATCACACACCCTCATCTCACTTAATTCCCTTTTCCAGCTTCCCCAGCTTTATCATCTCTATGCTGAAGGCTCCTAGGTCAAACTCCCTAGCCCTAAGTTCCTTCCTACTGCTCTCCAGCCTCACCAATTGCCCAGACATGGTTTGAATTGCCTGTCCATTCTGTAGTTCAATGTATCCAAAATAATTCATTCTCTCTTCCTCCCCCTTTTGCCCTTAATCATTTTCTGAATTTCCCCCAAACCCCCAGTTATCTGCTTCCCTTCTAATCTTGGCTGCATTGATTTGTGCAAAGCCATTTAAATTTAATGTAATCACAATTAACTGTTTTGCATCCTGTAATGCTCTGTCTCTCTTATGTGTGGTCTTAAATTCTTGACAGGTAAAATTTTCTGCATCCCTTTAGTTTGCTTATGATATCACCTTTAAGTCTGAAATCATGTGTTCATTTTATACTTATCTTGGTATACAGTGTGAGATGTTGGTCTGTACCTAGTTTCTGCCAAACTGCTTTCTAGTTTTCCCAGTGATTTTTGTCAGATAGTGAGTTCTTGTCCCCAAAGCTTGGATATTTTTCACACCTAGGTTACTATGGTTACTTACTGCTGTATTTTGTGTATCTAATCTTTTCCACTTCTATTTCTCAACCAGTACCAGATTGTTTGAATGATTACAGCTTTGTAACACTGTTTATTCATCTGTGGCTCCTCATGCTCTCTCACCCTGTGTATCTCATCCATTGCAAAATCCTGTTGATTGATTCTATCTCCATCTCTCTCACATCCTATTCTCTGCTCTACTTTTACATGGCTTTCAGCCTAGTTCAGCAATGGCCTCATTGCCTCTGTTTGGGACTTTATAAGCATCAAAAATGGTCTTCCTGCTTTAATTAAGTCTTTCTCCCTCCACTAATCTTTCACATAGCTGCCAGTGTTTTGTTAAAGCACCTCTCTGGCCATGTCACTTCTCTGCTCAAAACACTCCAGAGGCTCCCTGTTCTTGGATCAAATGATAACTTACTTGGCTCCAAGCTACCAGCCTTTCCTTCTCACTGGCTTGTGTGATTTTTGAAAATATATTGCTACCTTCCCCATTAAGAACACAAAACAGAAACCCATCATGCACGGCTAATGGGGGAGGCACCATGCAAATATACAGTAAATTAAATAACGGATAAATAAGGCATTAATAGAAAGAGGCAGGGTTGGGGAAGGCTTCCTGTAAAAGGTGGTGCTTTAGGTGGGACTTGAAGAAAGCCAGGGAGGTCAGTAGTCAGTGCAGAGAAGGGAGAGTGCTGCATTCTGAGGACAGCCAGAGAGAATGCCTGGGGCTGAAAGAAGAAGGGGTTTGGTTCGTTGGACAGCCAGGAAGCCAAGAGGACTTGATGGGAGAGGGAGGCGTGAGGAAGGGGCCAGATTCTGAAGGGCATTGAATGTCCAAGAGAGCATGTTGTGTTTATTTCAGGAGCAATGGGGAGCTCCTGGGGCTGAGGGGTGGTGAGGAGTCCAGGATCAGTTCTGGGTTGGAAACCTGAGGGCTGGTGCTGTCCAGGAAGGTTTGGAGGGAAGAGCAGAAGTTGTGCTTTGGACATGCTGAGTATGAGGTCCTGTAGGTAGCTGGGGATACAAGAGAGAAGGTCAGCAGAGAGTTTGGGCCAGGAAAGTTAATTTGAAAATTGTGGATAGAATTAGAACAAATTTCCACATTGGCAATGTCTTTTAAAATGCCCCTCCCTCAAGGGGGGGGCAGCATTTTTCTTTTTCTTTTTTCTTTTTTTTCTTTTTCTGAGGCTGGGGTTAAGTGACTTGCCCAGGGTCACACAGCTAGGAAGTGTTAAGCGTCTGAGACCATATTTGAACTCGGGTCCTCCTGAATTCAGGGCTGGTGCTCTATCTACTGCACCACCTAGCTGCCCCGGGGGGGGGGGGCAGCATTTTTCACTGTGAGTCTTTGGAGTCCTGGTCGGGGATTCTTCCAGAGAGTTCAGCACAAAAACTAGGCCATCTCATCCATATATTGCACATTGCAACTTGTTCATCCATCCTTTGTTGTATAGCCATCCACCTTGCCCCCTCTGAAAGAACGTAGTTATCTTTGTACATCTTTAGAGTGGTTTTGTTTAGGACCCTCTGGGGTTCCTCCATCTCTCTTAATTCTCTGTTGACTGAAAAGTATTTCTATGGGGCAGCTAGGTGGCCTTGAATTCAGGAGGACCCGAGTTCAAATCTGGTCTCAAGACGCTTAACACTTCCTAGCTGTGTGACCCTGGGCAAGTCACTTAACCCCAGCCTCGGGGGGGGGGGGGAAGAGCATTATTGAAAAGTATTTCTATGCCCAACTATGGGAGGAGGTGGGGGAGGGATGCACAACACACGTTTCTTTACCTCCTAAGATGAGAGTGCATGTGCCCCTCCTTTTTGGTTGGGTGGTTGTCTCCTTGTGCACCCCTAACTTGGCTTTCTTTCCTTGTACACCTTTTCCCCCTCTTTCCATTCTTTTCTTTAAGATCATCAAGACATAACAGAATGACTCCGAAATGACTCTCAGGCCTTGTCTACTTGGGCTCCCTCCATGAACCCTAATGATGAGAAGGATCAGAGGCCACACTTCTGTCACATCTCTGTGTTAGAGTGTAAGCAGTCTCTCTGGGTTTAATCAGTTTTTGTTGGTCAGAAGTTTTGACAGAAGCTTTCTTTGCTCCTTGGTTTCTAAAAGGAGTCCAGAGTTCTTGCAATTCTTATCTTTTCACCAGGAAAAGCTTTTTCATTAAAGATCCATTTCCCCCCTTCTGGCACTATCGCAGGGTAAATTAATTGTTGGCTATAAGCCCACATCCTTTGCCTTCTACCATATATTCTAGATTTTTTGCTCCTTTATGATGGTCATCGTTAACTCTTGTGTGAGCCTGACTGAGGTTCTTGGTGCTTGAATTCATTGCTTGCACTATTTTGTCTTTGACCTGAAGGTTCTAGATTTTAACCCTGATGTTCCTGGGAGTTCTCATTTTGAGATTTATTTTAAGAAGTGACTAGTGCAGGGATTCTCAAACTGCAGCCCACAGGCCAGATGCAGCCAGCTGAGGACATTTATGCGGCCCCACCGGATTATGGCAAATGGGCTGAGGGGTGAAGACAAAGTGTGAGTTTTTGTTTTTACTATAGTCCGGCCCTCCAACAGTCTGAGGGACAGTGAACTGGCCCCCTATTTAAAAAGTTTGAGGACCACTGAACTAGTGAATTCTTTCTGTTTCCATTTTGCCCTTTGGTTCTAAGAGATCTGGGCAGTTGAGTTCTCTCTTTTTTCTTAATTTGAAATAGGATGTCTAGGCTCCTTTCTCCAGTCTTGGCATTCCAGGTATACTTAATTTTTTTCTCTTTGCTATGTTTTCCACGTCATTTGTTTTTGCTGAGATACCTTACATTTTCTTTCTTTTTTAACTTTTTGACTTTGTTTTGCTATTTCTCGTTACCTCATAAAGTCATTAGCTTCTATTTGGTCATTTTAATTTTTGGAGAATTTGTTGCTTGGGCAGGCTTTATGTTTTTTTGTGCCAAGTTGTTAATTCCCTTTCCAATTCTTTTTCCCATAACACTCATTTCTTTTCCAGCGGTTTTTTCCTCAAGCACTTTCATTCTATTTATAAAAACACTTTTGTCTCTTTTTAACCTCTTAAACCTCATCTTTTTTCAGGTATTTTAGTTGAGTTTGTGCCCAAGCTATGTTTTCTCTGAATTAATATTTGTGTGTGTTTTGGAGTCACATTCTTTTGTGTTTGGGTCTTGAGTGTCCCTGTCACCATAATAGTTTTATTATTTTGAGGTTCTTTTTTTCTCAGTTCTTCCAAGGATTGATGTTAAAGCTGAACTCTGCCACACTTCTAGAGGGAAGGTCTGACCTTGTCTGGTTGCTGCTTTAGAGTATTGAGTATTATATTATTCTGAGATCTCATGGACAGCCTGGAGACCTACAGGCTCCTGAAGTGGTCTGATCTAGGGCAAAATCTGATAGTTGTGCTCTTTTTCCCCCAAGAATTCTACAAGCTCCTGACCTGGATTTGGGTCTGAACAAGAGTAGATGCTGTGGATTTTGCTCATATTAACGAACTGGAAAACTACTGGCCCATAGTGGCAGAATTGTAGACTTCCCTTTGGCCTGGGATTCCTGTTCTGGAAGCTGGAAGTTGGATGTGAGACCCCGATCTGCTCTTGGGGGCCTGAACTACACCATTGATGCTGCTGACTTCTGAGCTTATCCTTTCTCCAAATACTGCCTCCTTTCCCAGGAACACCACTGCTGATGGGCTTGTCCCCTTCTTATTCTCCTTTGGATCCACAACCTGGACCTGGAGAGTGGGCAGCAAAACTTCCAGCTGACACCTGTGCCTGTCTCAGGGCTAGGTGTGAGTCTAAGACCTCTTACTGCCCTGGTGTAGCCTTCTCTTGGCACTGGACAGTTTTGTGCAAGCCTGTCTCTCTGCCTTGACTCTGGCACCAGTGTCTACAGGCCTCCTTGTCTGTCCCACTGGATTGAGCTGGATTGGGCAAAGAATTCACAGTGACTTTTTCTGAATTTCTCTGTCAAGAATTGATAGTGAATCTTCTAAACTTGATAAGAGAGTTTGTGGAGAGAAATTCTTTGTATAGCTTCCTGTCCCTCTGTCCTCTTGGCTCCATGTCCATAAAATAATACTTCATCATGGTTTCTATCATAGTGTCAACCTCCACCTGGCAGTGCCCCGGCCACAGCTGGCCTTCACAGAGGGAATTTTCTAAACTACTGAAATCATAAGTCTGGTCCTTGTTCCTCTAGTTTTATCTATGTGGGAATATGTTATATGTTGTTTTCTTTTATCTAATTTAAGTTCCTTAACAGTGGAAACTTTTACTTTTGTCTTTATATATCAGATACCTTGTAGGGATTTATTAGTTGCTTGTTGGATAATTGATTATATTATTGGCTCACTATATTCAACTATTCCCCAGTTGGTGGGTACCCACTTTCCTTCTGGACCTTAGTTACTACAAAAAAAAAAAATTCCAATAAATATTTTGTAAATATGGGACCTATCTTTTTGTTTTTTTCCTTCCCTGAAGTCATATGTCTCATAGTTGGGTCAGAGAATATGTACAGTTGAGTAACTTTTCTAATTTAATTCCAAATTGTTTTTTGATATGGTTTCCTCCCAATTTCCTCCACTGTTAAAATGAGGAAGTTGGCCTAGGTGATCTCTGAGATCCCATAAAGCTTCCTTCTTTAACATTTTAATTATGTGATTTGCTAATGGTGATATAGAAGTTGTTCCTGTTTGGGTCCAGAGCAACCATACTAGGTAACAGAAAGAAGACTAGGGTAAGGTTGGAACCCAAAAAACCACTTAGGAGAATTAAGTTCCTTCAGCATGCAGAGCCTCCTGTCTATAATCAGGAAATCAGGAAGTTCGACTAGATAGCTTTTGGTAGGACTTTTCAGGGTGCAATCCCAGCATCTTAGGAATCCTGAAGGGCCTTCCAACTGGAATCCTTTCTGAAAATCTAACACATCCAGCCATTCCTGAAATTGGTGACATCAGTTTTTTATAATTAATTATCATTAATTAATTAATTAATTATGTCTCTTACAGGTTGCGGGCTTCTCGGGTGCTTCTTGTTGGAATGAAAGGTTTGGGGGCAGAAGTTGCCAAGAATCTCATTTTGGCAGGTGTTAAAGGACTGACCATGATGGATCATCAGAAGGTGAAATTCCACTTTTATTAATCTACATAGCAGTCATCTCATCTGCCTCACCTCCCAGCCAAGATTTCATAGGTTAGGTGAAGCAAGATGCTAGTGTTTATATTAGTGTGAATGGTTAGAGGTCTTGTGCATTGATGGGAACAAAACTGGATTAAGGCCCTAGCTCTACCTCTAAATTGTAGTCTATGTTGTAGTGTTTATTTTTCACATGTCGTGAATTTGCTTCTAGCACCCCACTTAATCAGTGCTTGTTGTTTGGCTGGTTATGCAAGCCTTCTTTCGTTGTTCTTCAGAATGATAGTTTTCTGTACCTAGATCTTGCGCTTAAGAGCAGAGGCTTTGTCCAGTTGTTGGACATTCAGCCTTTGCTCATTGGCCCTGTTGATCAACAGTCTTAATGTAGGGAAATGTTCCTAACAGCAATAACATTTTTCTTAACACAAGGGGGAGCTATTGACCTCTGAATAGGAAGAACAGTTATCAAGTGAAATTTTTCTCTCCTGGGAGGTTGAAGAAAAGAAGCAGGGAATGGATGTAGTTTTTATAGATGTGTTTAGGGTGTATATGTGTTTGTGTATTTGGCAGGGCATGTAGGGTAGGAGAAACCTTTTTTTCCTTTACAATTATTTTTTATTTTTCTGAATTTGACAAACACTAATAAAAACAAGCATTTGCATTTATAAAGAGAAAAAAGGAATGTATATGAAACAAAAAATGTTACTACATGAATTTTTTTAAAGCACTTACTAAAGTTATTTCCAAAGCTACCTCAATTGTTTGCATTGCCCTTTGAACCACCAGGGGTTTTTGTTGTTGTTGTTTGGTTTGTTTTACATACATGTACATTAATTTTTTAAATACACATTTCTGTATGAATTATATTGGGAGGAGTATCCATAAAAATTTCAAAAGTTCATCATAGTATCTTCTGTTAGAGATGTCTTTTGTGCAAAAGTTTAAAATTTTTAAAATTTATTTCAAGGTATCTCCAGAAGACACTAGTGCTCAGTTCTTGATTCCTACTACTGGATCCTCTGGACGAAACCGGGCAGAAGCCTCTTTGGAACGAGCACAGAACCTCAATCCCATGGTGGATGTGAAGGTGGACACAGACAATGTAGAAGATAAACCCGAGACTTTCTTCACTCAATTTGATGCTGTACGTTTTACAGGAAGTCAAAATCTCAGCTTAATTTTTCACAATATGAAAATTTCCCAGCATATCCTTTCAATAGGACCTTCTATTCACTTAGGCCTTTTTCTTTCTTGCTTCTCTTTCTGGCACCAAAGATCATGACATTTTATATTTGTAGGAAGAATCTCTGTAATTGATTTCTTTCCTCCTTAGCAAACATTTGGTTTACTTGTGGCATTCCTTGAATTGTTATTATTAGAGGATCTGGTTACAAGAGCCAAAGTGTCAAACCACTAATTGTGATATTTAGATGTACTGTAAATAGGAGCTGCTGCCGTGTTGCCCATTAGTCTGACCCATTTCCTAATAGAGCATCTGTTTGTGTTAATGGGCCCTCTTAATGAGACAGTGGGGCAGGTTTCTCCTTAATCCCCTTTACACATCTGTTCACTTATACATTTGGGTTTTAAGTTTGTAGTTGTTTGGAGATAGAAGTAGTTTTTGACTAACACACCAACTTGTTTTTCTCTTTTGAAAATGGGTTTATTTCCATTTTTTTAAAGGCTTACAAACTCTATCACAAAATGTGATAGAATATGGACTCAAAAAATTAATATAACATTTGTTTTTTTTTTTTTTTTTTCTTCACATTCCCTTCACACTTTCTTAACTTAGGGGTCTATGAACTTGGTTTTTTTGTTGTGTGTGTGTTTTTTTTTGTTTTGTTTTTTTTTTTTTGGCCAGACTCTTTATTGTCACATCCTTCTGATCCCGATTGATATTATATCCATGTGAACTTGTTTTTAAAGTATATTTTGAGAATTGCATTTAAAGTAAATTGGCTTCTGGTTATTTTATTTTATGCATTTAATACATGATTTTCAGGATTCCTTAAGCTTTTCCTTAACGCCAAGGCGTTCAGAACACACACAAAAAATTAAAAACCCTGCCCAAAAGGAAATATGTAGTCTTTGGAAGCTGAATTTCTTATCCTTGATTTGTTTCTGGTTTAAGTACTAAAATAATATCATGGCCGCCTCTTTGATTTAGTGGAATACAACGGGTAGTCTCAGAAACACAATGATCATCCCAAAGTGAGTCACTCAGTCTTGAGTGAAAGTCACTTGGTTTGAAACCTTTCCTATTGACCATTAATGCAGCTAACATTTCACACCAGATTTTGTGGAAATCCCAGCAGGGATTTGTTTTATTTCTGTTTTCCTAATATCAACCCAAAGGACAGAAAAAAAATGCCAAGTTCTAATGTAAATTGATGATCTCCATGGTCACTTTTGAAAAGTGGTTTTGATCCTGACTAAAGATTAGCAACCATTCAAAATTGGGAGAAACCCTTCTTACATACTTTGATTTGAGTCTTTCATGCTCTTCATGGTTTTTTTCAGTCTATAATTGACATACGCCTTTATTGCAGCCCAAGACTGATCATGTTGGCTGCTTGGCAGTGACATCACACATTGGGCATGGCTGGAAGATGTTTAGAGAGAGAATTCTTCGTACCCTCTTCCTTGTCCTCATCCTCCCTCTTCCTTTTTTCTAGTTAAGTTATCCTGCTGTGGAACTTCTTCATTTATTAACAATGCTTGTGCCCAAAGGGAAGATGATCTAAAGGATGGCTTGTTAAAGTATTTATAGACAAAGGAATAGAACCCATCTTGTTGCAGGGAGCTCAAATTGTTCAGTGTTTTGGGCTTTCTAAATCCCACTTGGGATCAGTAGAGTGAAATTGTATCTTAACATTTCTGAACACTGAAACCTGCCATTCTCCTTGTCATCTTAAAGTGGGATTCTGAGAACCTGTCTTACCAGTTTGAAACTGGTCTTAAACATGTCTGCAGAGCTTGTTCTTTAGGATAATTAAATGTCAGTAAAGTGAATCGTTGATTGCCAAAACTCATGCCCTGCATCTTTCTTTTTCTCTAGGTATGTCTGACTTGCTGTTCCCGAGATGTCTTGGTTAAAATTGATCAGATCTGTTACAAAAATAGCATCAAGTTCTTTACAGGAGATGTTTTTGGCTACCATGGATACATGTTTGCTAATCTGGGAGAGCATGAGTTTGTGGAGTAAGTGCTGGGAGAGGAGTTGAGTTCACAGCATCCTAAAAATGAAGTGGAATTGCATAAGAGGGGACCGACAGCCCCTTCTGCCCCTGCTTTTAGCATTGAGATAATTGAATAACATATTTCAACATGTCTATGATTTAATTCATCCTCTCCGCCAATCACTTCACAACCATAAGAGCAACTTGTGCTCTTAGATCATTCTTTTCCAAATCTTGCTATTCATTCTCCTTAGAAGATCCTCAACCCTATTGTGAGAATTACCAAGTCCTGTAACTGTGACTGTAGCAATTGAGGGGGATCTCTGTGTTCTAGGCTTGGAAATTTTGCAACTCCAGACCAAATGAAAACATTTTAATGTATTTAGAGGTTTAGTGCATATAAGTGCCTGAAAAACCAGTGCTTCTACTGATTTGCAAGAATGAAGAATCTGGACTTCACACCTCAGTCCAAAATGATCCAAGTATATCTCACTTTTTTGAGTGTGACCACTAGCTACTTCCTTGGTTTCAATTAATTATATTCTCTGTGAGCTTACATTATTCAGATCAGTTAAAATCTTGTAAAGAGCAAGAATATCCAGCTCCTCCCCCCCCCCCCCCCGTACAGCCTAGTACAGCACTGGGTGCATGTGTCTGTGAGTATATATATGTTTGGTGATTATTTGATTGGGCTTCATTGTCCTAACCTAAGCAAGCAGCATTGTTTTCTTCTTAATGAGAAGGCCCTCTGTGGAAATGGCATACCCAGAAGAGCCAGGGACAAGGATGGCCAGAACAGATATTGGCTTATTACCAACAGATATTGGTATTCGTTTCTTTATTAGAAAGATATAAGAACATGAGGATGATTATGAAGTGCTCTGAAGGAGAGGATGGGTTGGAATATGTCACTGATTCTCTCATCCATGACATGAAGAGGCTGGACTAGAAGTCAGTGGCCCCTTCCATTTATAAATCTGTGAGATCCCAGCAGTTTTATTTTCTGCGGAGAGGAAAAGTCATCAAGAGGAGCTCTGAAGTGCCTGTGAAGTGGGGGCCATGCTCCTTTTTAGAAATAGAATACCAGGGCCTATTTCAAACAGACATGTTTGAGTCCTGTGAGCTCTGTAGCCATAGGAGTATAGAGCCCTGAAAAACTGCAGGTCCAGTCTTTTGACTGCAGTGTTGGTGCCGCATTCTCTTGGATGCCCGTGCTAAAGTCTCTAGGAGGAGAGAACTTGGGCGAGTTCCTTTGGTCAGCTATCCTGCCTTGGAAGGTCATCAGACTGAAGGTAACATCCAGGTCCCTTTTTTCAGGATGCCCTTCAAAGAGGCCCAGAGGCCCCATGGTTGAGAAACCAGTTGGGGGGGCAATCAAACTAGGGACCCCAAAAGTCCTTCCATTTTTGAGATTCTATGGCTTATGTCACTTTTTAGGGAGAAAACCAAAATCCCCAAAGTCAGCCCAGGAGTGGAAGATGGACCTGACACTAAGAAGGCAAAGTTGGAGGCCACGGAAACAACAATGGTCAAAAAGGTAGATGTACTGCTGTCCCTCTACCCTTGCTGTCTCTTGGCCTGCTAGGAATTGGGTGGGAGGAAGGTGGGGCTGGGCAGCCACATCTAGAAAAAGTGAACTGCCTGGGACAGGGACCAATTTAAACTTAGGAGTTTTCTCTTTCTGTTCTTTTTCCTCTTCTACTTATAATAATCTTGGAAGAAAAGCTGTAATGTTGAAAAGCAGGTCATAGAGTAGACTATAAAAGAACTATCCATAGTCTTACTGACTATTCACGAGACCTGGTTTTAGAAAGGTGGGCAGCAGCAGCGTGTAATGGATTTGGAGGCAGAAGCTTTGGATTCTTTGTCTTCATTTCATTTTAATTGTGTGTTAAGGTGTTGTCATTGAGCCTAAGGATACAATATTAAGAAATAGGCTTTACTCTTAACTTGCAGTCTGATGGAGCTGGGTGGGCTGGGCTGGGAGAGGCAGTGGAAATGAGCACAAAGCAGTGGGCCAGACCAAGTTTTATAAGCACTTGGAGGTGAGGAGATCCCTTTTACCTGAAAAGGTGGCAGGTTGGTGGGGATCATGGGGGGGGGGGGGGTTGATGAAGGAGGCAACATTTTGCTCCTTGGATAGAAATGAGATATGGAAAGAGACAAATAGTCCTGCAAAGGCATGGGGGTTAGGGAGCTCCTGGAGCAGGGGTTCTTTATTAGGAGTCTATGTCCTTACATTGTTGTCCCAGAATCCCTCCTAAACTTCACCAGATCCCCAAAAGGGGTCAATAATCCTCAAAGAATGAAGAATCCCTGATCCAAAGCTTGCCACTAAGCTTGATGGCTTGGGGAAGGCTTTTGCTGAGGGAATCTTGGTTTCTTGTCTTTCAGTCGGGATGGTAATAGTTGACCTAGTACCTGTCACATGAGGTAGCTGTGGTGAAAGTACTTGGAACTATCTCAGTGTGAACTGCTTTTATTAAGATAGTTGTTTTATGGGTTAAAAACCTTAAAAACCCAAGGGGCAGCTAGGTGGCACAGTGAATAGAGCACCAGCCCTTTTGTCAGGAGGACCTGAGTTCAAATCTGATCTCAGAAACTTAACACTTCTTAACTGTGTGACTCTAAGTGAGTCATTTAATCCCAGTTGCCTTGGAGGGGGGGGACCCAGAGTCTAGAGTGGGGTGGGGAGAGGGGGAGGGAGGGAAAGTAGCACATTTGGTTAGTTTCTTTATTGGAAATTGTTTTATTGTCTGGATAGAGATAGGGAGAGGGGTTAGTTAGATGGGGACCAAGAAAAGTTAATGGAGGCAGAGGACAGATCAAATACTGGCTCTCTGGCTTCTCTTTAGTATTAAATGTTGTATGAAAAATAACAGGCAACATAGACATTCTAGACCAGTTTTTGTTGTTGTTTTAATCCCTAATTGCAGAAATCACAAACATGGAACAAACTCTTAAAAGTGTTATGTCTTAAAACCATGGTAAGAAATAAGTCTTGAGGAAATTGTAAAAATCTTTTATCTAAACATCTATTCACAGTAACTTAATTATCCTCAGAGTGTACATTGGTGTTTTGGCCAAAACTTAGCCTTCCCCCATTCCTTTCCCCCCCTCATCCTGCTCGGTAAAGCTTCTTTAGAATAGTAGGGAGAAGGTTGAGGGAGATGAATTGTTAACAAATGCTGGAGTATAAAAGCTGCATTGTGGGTGCTGTCAGTTTATAAATCACACCCTCTTAGCAGGGTGACACTTGGCCTTGGTGAGGAGGGGTTTATGTCTTTAAGGCCTTCTGGAATTGGAGTAGGGCTTTCACATTTAAATAAAGTTAGTGCCCAGCTTTGTTAGCCATTCACAGCTGGAAGCTTGACACTACTCTTAAGTCCTGCCCGAGCCCTGCCGAGTGGCTCTGGAAATCCCCTTGTGGGAGCTACTTTCTCTAACTATGAAGGGAATGTCGGCTGCCCTGTCATGCACTCTGGGGCTTTTGTGTCCCGGTTATCCAGCTTGTCAATTAACAAGCCCTTCTTCCTACCCAGGGCCCAATTTTAAGGTATCAAAATATTCTCCAGCTGACATTGTTAGTCAGCTGTTTCCTTGGACATTTTGAACTAGCACTAACCCTTATCTATTAAGGTTTTGATGTGTGTTCCTATTGATCATCTCCAGAATTCCAAACTTTGATTTTAGGGAGCTTCTCCAGCCAGCCCTATTAGCCTGAGAGTCTGTACCCCTCCATTCTGATTTTATTTTGCCCTGAGTCAGCTCTCAGGGCTTCAAGTAACCCTCTGCAAAATGGAGTGTTTGATGAGAATTAGAAACTCTGTGGCCCTTTTCACTTTGAAATTTGGTGGTTCCGATTCAGACCTTGCCTTTCCGTCTAACTTATAAAGAGTCACCAGTTAGATTATATCATGTATTAGTTCAGTGGAAAGCAGGCACCTCTGGCTTTTCCAGTTGATTCTTGGTGAGGGTTTATGCAGTCCTAACTCGGGTACAGAGCACCCCAAGATAGGCTTTGTATTCTAGGTCTGCCTGCTGTGATGATTAGAAACTTTTTTAAAAGGAAAACTCAGGTGATGATGGATGCCTTTCTGGAGCTCTTGAATACTTTTCTGAAGTCTGGAAAAAAATCAGTGGGAATGATTAGTGCTCAGAGGTAGCCTAGCCTGGCCCCTCTCATTGTAGATGAAGGAAAAGGCACAGCGGGGCCAAGTGACCTTCCTGAAGTCACATGGGGTGAAGGGCAGAGCCAGGTGCAAACTTCGGTTTTGTGTCTCATCTCCGAGACTTTTTCTGGTACACAGGGTAAAGCTGGATTCATCTTCCCTTGGCTTTCCTGTGCAGACTGGGTATCGACAAAGTTTTAGGGCCAGAGTTGTTTGGCCTGCCCTCCTGCACCTTGTGCTTCACCTGCCCATTCCACTTTAGAATCTGTTCCTGGGCATCATAGACTTGCTGCTCTGGTTCTGCTCCCCCTCCTCCAAAGCATCCCCTTGTACATGGGAGCCTGGAGGATATTTGAAAACAATTGTTACCTTCCCCCCTCCGTCCCCACCCAAGTCTACTTTTCTCCAAGCTGATTGGCCCTGGTGTCTTTAGACAATCTTTGGGTTTTGTCTTGATCCTGCTCACCTGCTGGCTGGAGGACTCTCCAGCCTATCAGTATCCTTCATAAAACATGGCACCAGGTGTAATCTTATAGCATATGTAACCTCACTCTGTCCTTACCTCTAGCCTGGCTAGTCCAAGGAGCGCTTTTGGCAGCTCTGGATTTCTTGAGCTTGCAGTCCTCTATAAACCTCAGATCCTTTACAGACAAATTGCCATCTGCAATTTTTTAATTCCATTTTTTAAAAGCCAAGTGTGAGATTTGACATCTATTTCCATTAAACTTTCTCTTGCTAGATTTGGCTCCAAATTCTAAAGTGTGACTTTTTTTTTTTTTTTTTTTTTTTTTAAGACAATCAGGATTAAGTAATTTGGTCACACAACCAGTAAATATCAAGTATCTGAGGTCAGATTTGAACTCAGGGCTTCCTGACTCTGGGGCCAGTGCTCCTTGACAATTTTTCCTCTGTTTTGAATTTGTCATCTACTTGTTACCAGTCTCTTTGATCGTGGTGTGGAATGTGTATTAGATGAACCATATCTTTAGTCCAGGTTCTTCCTAAAAATGTTAAGTAGCACAGCACCAGCTTAGTGCCTAAGCATCGAATTGCTGGGATGACCCTTTGTATCTAGTCATTCGGCTTGCCGTTTTGAATCCACGTCACTACTGTTGTGACCACATCTCTCCATGTTGTCCACAAAAAAGAACACAAGAGACTTTGTCCTATGCTATGCTAAAACCTAGATTAGTTGTGTCTGGGGCATTTTCCTCATTTAAATTTAATAGCTTCATTTCTCCCCCTCCCTCCAAAAAAAGAAAAAGGCAGTGACATTTTTAGTACTGTTATGCTGCCTGTTGCCACCAAATGGTTGAGGAGAGGAACCTAACCAGGATCGTGGGGTGAGGAAGTAACTAGAGACACAGATCAGAATGGGGTCACAGAATTGGAGGGTTGGGAGGGACCTCTAATCCCAGCCTCCCACCCAGCATCGGAATCTGCGTGGTAATGTCCTGAACAGGTGGTTTGCCAGCCTCTTATTGAACGCTTCCAGTGACTCACAACTCCCTCTCTGCCAAGTTGGTTGAATAGCTGAGAGAAAAGCAGAATAGAAAGTTCTGCTCTATATGAGACAGAATGAATCTGCCTGTGAGCGCTCCCCATTGCTCCTGTTCTGTTTCTTAGTGTCCAAAAGAAGTCAAATTCCTCCTTCCCATGACAATTCCTCAAGCATTTGAAAACTGTACATTATCCATGAACTTTCTCATGCTTATTAGGAAATACTTGCCTGTCTTCTTTTGCAGAATAGGAAACTGAGGCCCTGGCTTTCCATCACATCACTGTTTAATGGGTAGAAGCAAAAACTGGATTCCAGGTCTCCTTCTAATCCGGTATTCTTTCTAGTAATAACAATAATAATAATAATAAACAAAATGAGAAGCAGCTAATATTTCTATAGTGCTTTAAGATTTGCAAAACATTTTGGATCTATTTTATTTGATTTCTTAAAACTACATTTATTGTGGCATTTGTTTTATTATTGCTGTGAAGGAAGAAAGTCTGTGCCTTGCTTGCCCCCAGGGTTACATTGCTGGAAAGCTACTTAAGAGGGATATGAACTCTGATCTTTTTGGACCCTCGGTCTAGCCCTTTGGTTGCTATGCCTCCTACCCGCCTTCAGTGTTTGTTGACTTCATTGAACATGCAAATTGTGTAAGTACGTTCCATTTAGTTGATTTTTGAAACTGTTGAGGTTAGGAGATGCAGTCAGACTTTTCCCGTACCAGACCACCAAAATGGTGGCTTTAGGGTTGATACCACAAACGTATATTGGAATTACAAGCCAGTGTTGTAAATTATTTTGAAAGAATTGTAAGCATAGACATCCTCCAAATCAAGGGGCAAAGATTTTATTACACTGCTAAGAGTGGGCCAAATGCATAAAGATTTTTAACAAGTCTAAGAGTTTTAGCAGTGAATAAGAGGGGAGACTAGTTCCCTAAAAGTAATCAGGAAGAAGATGCCATGACATAGGCATACCCCATAGTGGCCTTAACCCTAAAAAGGAGTTTAGTATCCTAAAAGGAGTTAGTGGGGAATTGACCGTATTAGCTGGCTCTCTGATCGGCTATAGTAATTGTGGGCTTATGATGCAAAGAATTCAGCTAAGAATTCTACTGAAGATCTCTACCTGGTGTAGAGCGTAATAAAGTTCACTTAAACAAAAGGCCACCTTAAGGCCATTTAATTTCAGCTCCTCTCTTGCTTGCCTCCTGGAGTAGTTCGACTTCCAGATTTATGCAGTAATTCAGACTTTTTCTGCCAATGCCCATTCAGTTACTCTGGACCTCATCAGAGCCATTTTCAAAATTAATATAATGTCTATTTTCCAAGTTAGTTTAAAATAAGTTGTGAACTTAGGATCGTCCTTGAAACTATTAGTTATATTCTCTGTACCCCTCTTGTGCCTGGCTAAATAGGAGTTACATAATCCTGTAAATACGCCCAAGTGCCCACTCTATTACATACCCAAGAAGGACTTGCTCAGAGAAGATGCCAGCTTGCACCGGCAGAGGGAGTTTGCTCATAGCTACTAAATTGGCCAGCTCTCTCCCTATCTCTGTAAGCCACACTTATGCTATGTAAACTTCCCCTATCTGTCATCTGACCCTTAGATAAATTAGTCTGGCTTTGGTAGAGCTGCTCTGTGAGCACTTCTTGGTGTCTGCCCTGGTCTTTACTGGGCCGAATCAGGCAGCAGGACAATTGGGTTCCTTGCTGTTTCCATGGTGCTTTGTGTTTATTACCTCCTTTAATGACAATGTCCCTCTGAGACAGATCACACCAGTGTTAAATTATTAGTTTACAGCTCAAGCTTCATTTGCTCAAGATGTTTGTCCCCTTAAGTGAGCGGGCCAGGACCTCTGTTCTGTTGAGTGCTGATCTGCTTTATTTCCATTACCACGACTCAGTAGTAAAGACTGGGATTTGGATAGCTTCTGCCCTTTGCTGCAGGTATGACCTGGGACAAACCATCTGCTTCAGGCCTCAATTTCCTCTTATGAAAGGAAGAGGTAAGTTAGCTTTCTAAAGAGCTAATCTAAACTGGCTGATCCCGTGAAAACATAAGCAGTATTTGGAAACGGATAAGTCCCTAAATAAACAATTCCAATATTCCTTCTTTTGTATATGAGGCTGTCGAGGGCAGGATAGGTTCCTTGACTTACCCCTAGTCCCATAGGGCTAATCAGAGCACCAGGATTCAAGACCAGGCGTATTACTGTCCCTTCTACATTCCAGTGAGTGTGATTTGTGGAAGAGAAAGGTAGGGAATGGGGGCTTTAGGGACTTAGATTTACTCTAAATTCTGTCATTACAATAAGTATGGGGGTCTTGATTGAGTGTCTGAAAGATGTACTCGTGTCTAGTAAGAATAGAAATACTTTTTGTTTGCTCCCAAGGGATAGGTGAGGTGGGGATTCTGGAAGAAGGATTTTTCAGATAAAGGTTCTGAGGCCCTGGGCACGTAGTGAAGGGATTTGCCCAAGATCAGCTAGGAACATATGTCTTCTGATTTTGAATACTCTCCTTGAGACTTTCCTAGTATTTGCTGGATGCTGTAGAGGTACTAGATGAAATCCAGCAGTGCAGGGAAACTGCATTAAAAAAGTAGTCACAACAGTAAAAACAAACCTAATAGTAAGATGACTCTTATAGTTTGTTTTTTTTTTCCTTGGGAAAGGGCCAAGTGATGCCTCTGAATTAATGTTCATAGTTTTTTAAGCTTGGGTTGGAGGGCGGGAGAAAGTAGGTTATCTTCCATCTGATTGCATGCCCAGACCATGCAGCTAATGGTTTGGCTGCTCCTGTAAGGCTTCCTTAAGAGCTGTCTGGCAAACTGCTGTAGTGTTCGGCACCACTGGGTTAGCTCTATCTTTTGAGGTTATGCCATTTGCCAAAAGTGCTAGGGCAGCCAAACAATCTATGGTGTGTCATATAGCACTGTTTACAATGTGTTGGAACCACTAGGCAGCAGCTGTGGGAAGGAGGAAACCCATGTTTGTTTAATCTTCTCCAGCAATTTGAACTTCTTTCTGCTTAAATCATCTTAGTACTACTTGGATATTGTAGTTGAGTGGCCTAATATACCAGATATTCATCTCTTTGCATATGTTAACAGTCTTTAAAATTATCTTTTTCATTTTTAAATAGACTGACTCTATGTAAACTTTAGTTAGACTGACTGATAGTGGATTTTGTTATGGTTTAGTTTGGGGCTTGTTTTATAAACCAGCTCTCCAAATTAAGTGACTACTACTTAAGTGGTCATAGGCAAGAGGAGATTTTCAGGTGAAGGCATTGACGTTGTGAAGTAGGTGATTCTGGCAGAGCCCAGGAATAATGAAAGGGGAAGCTTGATGCAGTGGCATTCTGAACCACAAAAGAAGAACTGAGTCAAGGAGTTGAGCAGCCACAGACATAGAAGCAAGATTTTTACATTCCCCAGGCTACTTGGATGTAAAGGAAATGGATGAGGAGTTTGAGGATGGTCTTAGCAGGTCAGCAGAGTGGTGATACAACAGTGAAGGAAGACTTCCTTTTTCTGGGCATCTATTAGACCTTTCTCTGACCAATAGGTAACATTAAATAATTTCTTGGCTTTCCTTAATGGTAATTTTTTTCCTTAGTGGTGAGATCACCTAGGTGAATTGCTATTTTCAGTTTGCTTTTTACCAAGAAATAGGAATTGATTGATTGGGATGGAAGTGATTATTTTGTTGGGGAGAAGTGACACTTTTTTTTTTCATGTGAGATTAAAATTGACTCTATTCTGACTGGGAGAGAAAAAAATTTCATGAGAGTCAGAGAAAGGATTGGGAGGATCCTATGGCCTACAATTTTACAGGGGAAGTCACAATGTGGAATGAGAAGCTCTTAAAATTTACATTTTGGTGCCACAAGGAAACAGTTCTGGTGAGAAAGGAAGAGGAGAATTGCCTAAAAAAGAACAATTTGGATGTCCAGAGAACCTACTCAGATTTTAAAAGCTCATGTACAGAAGAAGCAACCAAGGGAAGGTAACAGGAATCAAATAAAAGTGTGGCCTGGTCCTGTCAGAGTAAAGTTCCTCATAACCTGGTACTAGTAAGGATGCTGAGGGAGAATGGAGAGGAGAATCACAGAATGGCTTGATATAGCTTCTGCTTGGGAGATGGGACAGTTACAGGTGACTGAGGAAAGGCAGCAGTGCATCTGAGGATCTGCTTTTGTCTTCTCTGCTACATAGAATGATCTCTGACCTGGAGGAGACAGAACAGAAACAACTCTTAAGTGGGGAGATTTTAGGAGGGGACCACACTCTCCTAGGCTCTCTCTCCCTCTTTCCCACCCCCACCCCCCCAGCTCAAAAGAACTGGGGGCATATTGTTGCACTACTTGGAGGAGTCCTTGAAAGATCAGGATGTTGTGAGGGGCCACAGCGTTAGAGATGGGGTGACTCGCAGTTTTCAGAAGAGACATGGCAGAATTCTAAACCTTGTTTAAGGGGCTGCTTAAGAGTTAACAAACTTTGTGATGAATTGGTTGTGCCAGACAAGCCTCTTTGATAGAGGTAGATTTAGACTCAGTATAAGAAAAGAGTCCCCCTAGCCAGCATTGAAAGGGCTTCCTTTGGCAGATTGTCACCAAAAGTCTGCAGGCCCAGCCTGGAGGACCGCTGGTTGGTCTGTGGTAGGAGGCCTGGCTGCTTCAGGTCTGGGTTGGCCTCTGAAGGCCCTTTCTCCTCAGTAAGTCTGATGGAGCCCGGGGCCTGTTCCAGTCCATTGTCCATTTTATTTGTAATTCTTGGTTTAATTACATCCAAAGTTATTTGAAATGTAGGGACTCCTAATGGGCATTTGGCAATCTTCATTGTGTTGGCTGCAATTTTGCTGGCTCCTGGAACTGGAAGTGACTTGGAGGTCATCTTGTGTCCCACTCCTTGTGAAAGGAAAGGATGGATGAACAGATGCCTGGGACACTTCCATGACAAATAGCTCACTCCCTCTCAGGAAGTAGCTGGTGCCATTTTCAGCCAAGCCTTATTAGGAAACTTCTGCTCTTTATCTTCTTGTTTTGCTTCTAGTTCTCTTCTCAAGGACCAAAGTAATCAAACCTGTCCTCTATGTTTTATTTGTGGAAGTATGATAAGACGTTAAAGGATTTGGGGCTGAACATGAAACTAACTGTTCAGATGACCATGTAAGTAAGGTCAGAGTCAGGGAACGCTGCTGTTTTTATTTTTGGACTAAAGAAACTGAGGCATGGAGATTTTCTTCATTTGGGAATTGGACGAGACCTTAACATTGCCTGATCAAAGCTCTTTAATTTTACAGAGAAGACATTCATTCCCAGAGAAGGGAAATGAGTTTTTCAGGGTCAATGGTAAGTAGACAGTGGAAACCAAGAATAGAGATAATTAGAGAGGTTTCCCGACATTGTGTTCTTTCTACTGGGCTGGGCTTGCTCTGCTTTCCCCAAGAAGAACAAGACTGTTAAAGGGCCAGAGGTTGAGTATTGGCCTCTGCTTGTCTTTGATTCACATGTCCTGCTTTGGCTTCCTTGAGAGCTGTAAAATAGATTTAGCTGGTGGAGTTGTTCCTTCCTAGGGGAGAATCTGCTTGCATGGATCCCGGCTCATGCATTTTGTAGTTAAAAGACAGCTTTGGTTTTTTATCCCGCAGAAAGTGCTTTTCTGTCCATTCAAGGAGGCTTTGGAGGTGGACTGGAGCAGTGAGAAGGCCAAGGCAGCCCTCAGACGGACCACTTGCGATTACTTTCTGCTCCAAGGTAAAGCCCTGCCCGCCAGAATGGTCTCACTCCTGCTGGATGTGCTTGTCAGCTTGGGACGGGCTTCGTGCAGACACCCTGGGTCCCTAGCAGGCAGCATTCATTTTCTCTCTAACCTGCTGTAAGTCACCTTACTATCTTGCATAGGACATTGGTGTGATCTGTCCAAAAGATGCATTTTTCCTCTTTTATTGACCGCTTACCCTTTGTTCAAAGGAAGTTAGATTCTTCTGTGGCAAATTGTCTCTTTAAAATGGTTTTTGTATTAAAAGAAGGAAATGATCTGTGGGTGACCTTAGAGACATTTAGTCAAACCTCATCATTTTACAGATGAGAAAACTGAGGCCCAAAGAAAGGAAGTCAGGCTGTTTGGATTTGACCTTTTTTCTCTTCCTGTTTGTAGGATTTGCACTTCCACTCATACTGTTCCCCTCCCTACTGCTCAGGAAACTTAAATTTTGATGATACATTTATTCAAGTATTGATGAACATTGGCTAGATGATGTAAGTGTTTCATTTCCGAGTGATGGCTCATGGTATGGTGATGTGGCAGTGACCTGGTGACCTAGAGTGTAAAGTTACAAGGAGAATGCCAGCCAAATCAACTTCAAAGACTCTCCTCCCCACATAGTAGCTGCAGGGATGAGCTTTTTGGCCCAAGTAACTTGCAAACAACCATCTGCGAAGGGGTGAGGAAGTGCAGTTCTAAAGGGAGAACCATCACATCCAGAGAGAGTAATCACACTGGCACAATCAAGTCTTAGTCAGCTAAGTCAGGCCCTTTGATGGAGGCGGAGACACTGAAAACACTGCCTTCAGGGAGCTTCTTTGTTTTTACCTTCCCAGGGTTGGGACTTCTGTGGTCTTTTCAGGCCTTGGCAGATGTGGCAATATCACAAGATTTAGGGCAGGAGAATTGAGTTTTACTATTGTCTGTGACAGCATTAAATTTTCTCATTTTTAAGAATCTAGTAATAAACGGAAAAAAAAAAATCCAACTGAACAACAACAAAAAACAAACAAGCAGCAATAAACTATTTGTAGAATTTTAACCAAAGTAAAGAATTGATAAGAAAAAACTTAGTCTCTCCCCATTCCTACCTATCTTCCACTCACGTTTCCAAAATGATCTTTTTAAAATCCAATTTGTTTTCAGTTCTTCATGCTTTTCCTCCCACCTCTTCTCTGAGTCCATCTCTTCTCTATCTGGGGGTGGAGAGCGTGTTTCAATATGAATCTTCTGGAACTAGTTGCTTCCATCGTCAAGCAGAGTTCCTAAGTTTCTCAGTTAAGTGTCTTTACCATATAATTGGTATCAGTTTGTATTGCAGCAGTTTATGCATAGCTTTCCAGGTTTTTAAAACTCACCATCATTTTTTTTTTTTTTTAAACCATTTCCTATAGCACAATAGCATTCCACCATATAACTATACCACAATTTGTTCAGCTATTTCCCATTCAATGGGCATCCCCTCTATTTCCAATTCTTTGCCACCACAAAAAGAACTGCTATAAACATTTTTGGTTATCTATAGGTTTTTCTCATCTTTTTCTTTTCTTTTTTAGTGGGTCTTGGGTATGGACAGAACTTTTGGTGCACGGCCCAAAATGAGTATTTGTACAGTTTAATAACTTTGGAGATATCTCTCTTCGTTGCTTTTCAGAGTCATCAGACCAGTTCACAGCTCCATCAACAATGCATCACCAGGTCTGTTTTCCCACAGTCTATGTAGCATTTGTCATTTTCCCTTCTGGTCTTGAATTTCTTTGTCTGAAAACTTTGATCATTTATCAATTGAGGAATGGCTCCCAAGTGATCTTAAGCACTGACCATGTCATCCCCCCTACTCTTTTATCTCCAGTGGCTCCCTGTTACCATAGCAGATATCTCTTGTTTAAAATCACGTGGCTTTTAAAGTCCTTCATAACCTTCCCCACCCCCACTTTTCCAGTTCTCTTACACTGCACTCCTGTGTGACCCTTGTTGTCCATTCCCAGAATGCTTTCCCTCCTCTCCTGAAGTCTCTGGGCTTCCCTGGCCATATTCGTTCAGATCCACCTTTCTATGCAGGAAGGCTTCCCACTGGGCACCCCCTAACCCTTTCCCTCTGAGATTACCTTTCTTCCATCCTGGTTGCAGCTTGTTCGCACATAATTGTTTCCCTCTTGACTTTCTGTTAGATTGTGAGCACTTTGAAGGCAGGGATTATCTTTTGTCTTTCTTGGTATCTCCAGTGCTTGACCCCATGGAGCCAGGCTCCTAGATAAATGCTTGTCAGTTGATTGAGAAGGGGCTTCAGCTCATTGGGTGGGCATCCCCCCCCCCCTTCCTTAGAGGAGGCAGGAATGAGAGCAGTGTAATGAGAGCCCACCTGGGGGGAAGGGGAGCCACTAGTTCATTGAAGAAGAAATCCCTACACTGCCTCAGAAGGTGTCAGGCTCATAGGATGTGTAGAAGGGGCTGTGTGAATGTCATTCCTTGTCATCGGATAGGTTCTCATGGCTGTCCCGAGTTTTGGGAAGGGATCGTGCAATCCAGCCTCCTGACTTCATGGCCAGGAAAGCGGTCTGCTGGAAGGATTCAGGGCCTTGTCAGGTATTGGGGGCACAAAGAGAAGCAGGGTACTGCCCCTGATGTCCAGGGGGAGGGACAATGTGCTGACATTTCAGGATTGTGGGTCATTTCAGAGGGAGGCACTGACATTAAGGGGATCAGGCAAAGATATTTGGGAGGGGGTGTCTTTAGTTGAGACTTGAAGGGAACCATAGCAGTCCAGAGGCAGGGATAGAGGGGGGAGAGCTTTGTGAGGGTGCCAGGAGGCCAACACCAGGGACCCAGAGGGCCAAGGGAAGAAGGTAAGGTGAGGAGCAACAAGATTGGAAAGATAGGAAGGACCAAACAGGAGCCTGTATTTAAGCCTTGAGGGGACAGGGAGTCCTGGAGTTAATTAACCAAGAGGAGGACATGGGAAGAATCCAGTAAAGAAAAGTTCAGCGCTTTGGCCAGTAAGTAGTGGGGCTGGTGGACATCAGAGCTGGGCCTTTAGGCGCTCCTCACTGCACACACTGCGTGGCCTGCAGCTCCAGCCCCACCTGGCCCCTTCCCAGGGCCGCCTGCTGGTCTCTTAGCCCTCAGAGCTGTGCAGGATTTGTGGTGCTCTGCCTCTCCTAAAGCAGCCACTCTGTTCTTAGGGTGGTGGCCATTGGGACGTGTTTCCAGTTACCACTGAGATAGAGCGAAGGGCCACTCTCCTGGGGCCTTTTTTCCATTAGATTGTGCCCAGCCCTCTGAGCCAGGGGTCTTGAGCTTCTTTATTATTCTCCCGTAGCGTGTTTCAAAACACCGAGGCCGATCTGGTTTCCTGTGGCAAAAAGTGGACTTTGATTTGTTCTTTTTTGAGGTTACCATGAGTTTATCAAAACAGGAGTGCTAAAAATATCAGTGCTGGTGTGGAAACGTTAACTTACCACAGTGAATAATAACACAATTGAACTTAGAACAAAATAAAATGGACCTTGCTTATCATTGAATGCAGGAAAAATCAGTTCACTTGACTTTTAAAATATTTATTTCAGTGAGCTCATTAAACAGAAGCTATGAGGAAGATGCAGGAAAGTGCTTAGGGAAGAAAGATTTGGGCTTTACTGACTGGTCAGTACAGCAGTCCAGGGCAGTTCCAAAGGGCCCGGGATGAAAAATGCTATCCACCTCCACAGAGAGAACTATTGGAGTCTACTTTTTTCACTTTGTTTTTTTCTTGCAACATGGTCTCATATGGAAGTATGTTTTTTATGATTTCATCTGTATAATTGAGATCATATTGCTTGTTTTTTCAGTGGGTGGAGGAGAGACTGGAGAGAATCCAGAGCTTAAATTAACAAAAAAAAATTTTTTGAAAAATAAATTTATTTTTTACAGAACTGAAAAATTCATCTTTTAACAACTTAATGCAGCTAGGTGGCGCAGTGGATAGAGAGTGCCTTGGTAGGAATCAGGAAGACTCATCTTTCTAAATTAAAATTCAGCCTTAGACACTTAAGAGATTTGAGATCCTAGACAAGTCACTTTACCGTTTGCCTCAGTTTTCTCATGTGTAAAAGGAGCTGAAGAGGGAAATGGCAAACTAACTGTAATGTCTCTGCTGAGAAAACTCAAAATGAAGCCACAACTGAAACGACCGAATAGTAATTTCTTAGTGGGTGCCCATTAGTAGCTCCGAGTTATTTTGATTGGAGTTTTTTTTTGCTTGTTAGTAAATCTCAACACTTTTTCAGATAGTTGCTAGATACTATTAGTAACTAATAGTATCTTTCTTCAACTATATTCATATCAAATCTTTTCATTTATTTTTTGTCATGAATTTGATAGACATCAGTTAATAGACATTTATTTCTCTCTTTTTTCTCTTTGTAAAACTTGCAGTAACAAACAATTATTCCTAACGAGGAAAAATAAGTTGCTTAGGTATATCAGATGTCAGTGGTCCTCAAGCTCCCACACTTCCCCTTTCCCAAGACTTCCTCCATTCCCTCTCAGCTACACCCAGTAATGGCCATGCTTTGTCCATTCTCATGTTCAGGAGCTCCAGAGTTACTCACTGATAACATTTTAGCCTTTGGTTTCTCTCTGCCTTAATACTTCTTCTAATGTTTATCCTTACTGTACCTTTTGATTTCTCCACTCCCAGCACTTCTGCCCATGCAGACCCTTCCCTGAGCCAGTTCATCCCTCGGCTCTCCCTGTTTTTTGGAGCTGTTGCCAGGCACCTCTCGCCATACCCCAGACCTAGTCATTCCCGCCATTTACTTCCTCTGATTGGAGCTATTGGAAGTCATGTCATGGTTTTACCATAAATTTCTTATATAGGCAAGGGCATTCCCAACCAACATCCCTCCTCTGGAGGCAGAAGATCTGGGGTCGGAGCTTATCTCTAGCACTCATTGCCTGTGTGACTGTCAGTGTCAGTACCCAGCCTTCCCCAGGGGTCCTTCTTTGTCCAAGGAAGTCCTTTGGAGAAGAGCCCTCTGGGTGGATGCTCTTCCCCAATCAGTTCTGTGTCCTGCTCCCAGCAGGAATCGTTGCAGGCTGACTTCTCTCCTCCTGCTCCCCACAGCTCTCTGTCTCACCGACTATCTCAGCCAGAGACCTTACCTCATTCTGCATCAGAATATTCAAGCCAGTTGCCACATTCCCTTTTCTTCTCAATTCTATTGCCTATCTCTACTACCCCCAACTTAGACATCTAGAAGCCTATTGGTTAGAGTTGTTGGACTCAGAAGTGGGAGACCTGGAATTAACAGTCTGCCTCAGAAGCTTCCTAGTTGTTTAGCTCTGCATAAATCACCCACCTGTTTCAAAAGATGAGGACCACTGAGATAATAGATGTAAAAGTGCTTTTCTTAAAGTGCACTATAAATGTTATTGTTGTGATAGCCACTTCCTTTTTTCTCCCACCATCTAACAGAGAGTGGTCCACCTATCTACTTCAGCTCAATCCCATTTCCTCCCATCTTCTCAGTCGGGTGCCCGCACTGTCATTCCCTCTCTGGAACCTTCACTGTCTGTTGGCAGGGATCCATTTCTGTCTGTCTTTGTGCCCTATAAAAAGCTGTCACTAAAACTGACCCTCTAAGCTATTGTCCTGCATCTCTCTTCCCTTTCTCAGCCAAACTTGATGCTCATTTCCTTGGCTTCCTTTTCTTACGCAGTTTTTTAAACCCTATGTAGTCTTCCAGCTCGTTATTTTTGTGGAACTGCCCTCACCAAAGTATTCAATGATCTCTTAGGAGTTTTCCCCTTCTCACCATTCTGGATTCCTCTGCAGGATTTTAGTCTTTACATTCCCCCCAGAGGGACTGTCCTCTCTTGACCTGGAGGATATTTCTCTTTCCTGGTTCTCCTCCTGTAGGTCTGCCTCTTCCTTCCAAGTCTGAATCTTTATCTCCTTTTTCTATTTAGACTCACTGGGTGACATCTTCCTGCAGATGATGCTGAGGTCCTTTGATCCAACAGTGTCTTTCTCCTGACTCCACTGCCTTTTGGACATCCACATCTTAAACATAGCTGATCTCAGGCAGAAATCACCATCTTTCCTTCAAGCCTTCCAGTGCCACAGGCTCGTGGTGTCTGTGGCATTCTCAGCCTGGCCCATCCTGTCAGTTGCCAGATTTTGTTTCTGTCTCCAACACGTCTCACATGACATGAATCCCTCTCCTTTTGTTGACACAGTCATCACCTTAATCGGGGCCATCACCTCCTCTTACCTTGATCATTGCTGGCCCTCTTTGATAGTGTTCCTGCCTCAAGCCTCACCACCTTACCCCGCTCTCCACAGAGTGCCCAGTACAGATCTGATCATGTCATCCTTCCCCTCTGGGGTCGGCCACCAGCTCCTCTTTTTGTTACCTGGACAGTAATCAATCCTCTCCCCAGACTCTACAATCCAGCAGCACTGCTCCTTGCTGTTCCTTTACACAATAGTCTTTGTTCTGCGTTGGGTGTTGCCCGGGCTTGGGATGCCCTCCATTCATGCCTCTGCTTCTTGTAATCACCTCAAGAGTTTCTGCAGAAGCTTTCTTCCCATTCTCATGCCCTCAGTTCTGAGCTCCCTTCATGCTCCCACACCTGAGGTTACCTTTCCCCCTTCTTGATAGGTATCATGTATGTACCTATTATTGTAGCTTTTCCATGACTGACATTCTAGTAGAAATGATGGCCTTTGTGTTAGGGAATGCTTATAAGAAATTGTACCCTGCGGCTGGAGCAGAGTTGTTAGCAGGAGGTTAGAGAATAGGTGTCGTACTAGAATTGTGTAGGTCATTTCAGGATGAACGTTCTGTTGGGAGCATGACTGAAAAGGCTCAAAAAGGGGGAAAGCCCTGATGACCGTCCTAGGGGGGCAGAAGAGCCCTGACCGGCCTCACTTCCCAGAATCAGGCCCATTGAAGCATGGTCTCATTTCCACGTGGGCATGTATCTGCCTGTCCCTCGGGGTTCTTTAAGAGTTCCTCACACTTGGCTTCTCCGGTTGTGTTAATTTCTTCAGGTAGGACAGTCCGTTTGATGGCTGAATTCAAAATACAATTAAGCCTGGGTTGCCCTGATCTTGGGCTCTTGCCCAAGGAGGCAGCAAGGTCCAGTGGACGGATGTTCAGTTCAGGTTCAGAGGTTTCTTGGTCTGACCTTTTCTCTCTGACCTTTTGGAAATGTCTCAACCTCTCATCAGGTTCAGATTGTTTCTCATTCACATATGATGGACTCCACTTCAAAGGGCTCTTCTTTAAGCTTGGATCCTCCTACCTTGACTCCCGAGAACTTTGGCGCCAGCTCCCAATTCATTTTGGCAAACAGTTTTTCACAAAGCATTTTTACCCCTCACTGTCACCCTTCCCAAGCTTATATAGATATAGGATGTAGACATGTTGCTCCCAGAGCTTGCCGCTATGATTGGGGAAGCGAGGAATGGAATCAGCTGAACCCTGGCTGATCCGAAGCTGTGACCAAGGATGTTTAAAATGATTCTATTCAGAATGGCAGCGTTTTTACCCCAGCCTTATCACAGATCTGTGGCATCGTGGAGATGGCTGATGTAGAAACCAAGTTTTGTCCCAAGAGACCACAGTCATTCAGAAAGGAAGCAGTCACAGCCACATTGAGAAGGGAAAGAGCAGAACCATGGGCGACTCTCTGCATCCTTTTTTCACAGCCATCACAAAAACCTGCCTTAGTTATCGGCTAGATCCTAGCTGGGGAGGAGTGGATGCCTCAATCCTGCCTCTGGGCCTCTGCTCCTCAGCCAGACAAAGGCGTCACGGGGGAGTCGTGTGCTGCTCGTGGTCATGTGCAACTCAAGTGCTGGGCCTGCGAGGGTCAGCGTATTGTCTGCGTGGTCACCATTGGCCGGTTGGCCCACCCCGACCCCCTTCCTGGCAGGGCTTCTTGTGACTGAGAAAAGCTGCTGCTCGCAATGAAGGGTGCCCTGTTGGGGACTCTCCCTGCGAACAAAAGATACTCTTTGGAAACTGGAGACACTGATGGGACCAGTACTGAAAGGGCTGCTGGGGCCACGTGCCGCCTCCGTTTCTTTTTGACTTTCTCACTTGTAGCAGATGCAGCAAAGAGTGCCCTTTCCTCATGGGGGGGGGCGGGCACAGTGTCATTTGTAACAAGCACAGACCATACGGAGTGAGAGCCCAGAAGGGAAAACAGCCCCTTGCGAGGCCAAACAGCTGGTCTGTACCCTGAAGAGAGAGCTTTCATCAAAGAGGTACCAGAACGACTGGAGGTACTTTTCCCAAAATGTATGTAGGACTTCCCTTTTGCCGTGCCAGACCTTTGTTTCCACGTTTGCTCTTTCCTCAGATACTGTCTTATGGCCACATCCACTTGTCCAATCTGAGAGAATGCAGTGCTGGACACAGGGCAAGACGCTTGTGGGCTGAGTCTTTGGCCGTATGTTCTTTTAGTCTGTCTCTGTCTCTGTGTGTGTCTCTCTTTTTTCTCTGTCCCTCTCTCTCTCTCTCTCCCGCTTCCTGTCCCTTCCTCCCTCCTCCTATCGCTGTGTCTCTTTCTGTCTCTCATTCTTTTCTGACTGTTGCACTGGGGTTCCTCCTAGCCTGTGTCTCTTCTCTGACCATCTTGCCACACGACCCTGCAGCCTCATTGTGTGAGCAGCCAGAGTAGAACAAAGCTCTTAACCAGTTTAAGGTCAATAATGGGAGGATCTTGTGGCAGTTAGGAGACTACTGACTGCCAGGGCCACATATTTCTTTTCCCTCTGTGGACCTATTTTTTTCTTGCTGAAGTGCTGACTCTCAAAAAGAGTTAATATAGCTTTGTTTGCTTTCTTACAAATAAGGGGGTCTGCCTGGCTTCTTTCCCAGAGGCCTGAGATACTTTTAGATGTGGTCAGTGAGGTATGTGTCCGGTGCCAGCCTGCCCAGTTAGGATCATCTCAGCAGAAACTAACAGGCAGGGGGTCCCGGATAAACATCCGAGCCAGCTGCTGCCCGTGCTAGGTCCTCATCTTGTCGCTGAGCTTATTTCTCTCCAGGATGGCAAAGCTTTGGCCTGACTGTTCAGGTTTTATCATCCACTAAACTAATGGATTCTTTGCTTAAATGACCAAGATGTCTCCATGACTTGCAGGGTTCCCCAGGAAGGCTGAGCCAGCACATATGTGAGCAGTTCCTTCTGATTTGCATCTCCAGAACGAGCGAGTAAAAACGTCCACATGGGGATCTCCCAAGAGGTGTCCTCAGCCAGGGCTTCCACAGTTTAAAATTTAGGAGCCCAAGTGACTTCAGCACTTTTATTAGTGGTGTTTCTTCTAGATCAAACTTAGGCTTTGGATTTAGGTTGAGAATCAACTCGACTTCATTTCTTCACTTGAGGATCAAAGATTAGATAGCTTAAATTCTTGCAGAGAAAATCCCTATATAGACATCTGTTAAGTACCTACTGTGTTCTTAGGCACTGATATAGACCTTGGCGATAACAAAGGCAGAAATGAAAGAGTCTTTGCCTTTAAAGACCATCCTGTCTATACAGGGAAACAACATAAATAAACATAAATAAGAGTATACAAAAATAAGCCCCCTCCTCAAAAAAAAAAAAAAAAATACAAGGTAATTTGTGGTATGGGAAATACCACCAGCAAAAGCAATCAGGAGGCCAGACATGGAAGGCATTATGGGAGCATGATGAAGAGTTGGTTGTTCCCAAGAACATGTGGATGTCTTCAACAGGAAGGGGAAATTAGGTTGTGAAAGGGCTTTTAAAAAATGAAATTTTCATTCTGAGCACCACAAAAAAAATTTCCATATATGCAGCAGGAAAATTTAGTGAAACTGTGAGTCTCTTCTATATCTCTTGCTTTAAAAAACAAGTACATAAATTCTCCACCTTGCTTTTGAAGTCGTCATGCCAGCTGGTGCTGCTTTCTGAACTTTCTGCTCTTACTTTTTGATATCTTAAGAAATACTGCAATGCCCTTCTTTTGGGGAACCTCACTCTTGTTAAGCCTCCCTTCCCAGTTAAAAGTGAGAGGAAGGAGGAGGGGAAAAACCAGGAAACCAGGTCGAGAAGCGGTGTGAAGGTCAGCTTTGGGGCTGCTTCCATAGCTGGTGCCTGAGTCTCTGAAACAGTTCTCTCCTAGGTCAGCATGTTGGCCATCCATTTCAAGGTGTCTTGTCTCTCTTCTGAGGTTGCAGGTCTTTCTTCCTCTAAAAGAGGACTTTCTGATCATTTTGCCAGCAGCTCCTTCTTGTCCCTTATGTGTTTTCTAACCCCTGCCCCATCCTCACTTGTTTCCCTGGTGAGTCTGATGGATTATTAGCCTCTCTCCCTTTTGTCTCTTTCAGATAAGAGAGGGTCATCTCCTACTCATCTGGCTCTCAACTCCTGTATCTCCTCTCAATTATGGGAAGCAGCCCTTTCTTCCTTTTTACATTGACGCCTCCCTTTTACCTTCCCTTCTCTTTCTCCTCTTTAGAATCATCAGAAGAAACTAACGTAGCCCCAGCTCTTCTGTTTTTCTTATTTAACTCTTTTACTAGATAGCTCCATGGTACAGTGGACAGAGGGCTAGGCCCTGGGGTCAGGAAAACCCTGAGTTCAGATTCTGTCTCAGACACTTTCTGGCTTTGTGACCTTAAGTAAGTAACTTAACTCTCATTTACCTCAGTTTTGTCATCCGCATATAATAAAGAGAAATCACAGCCTGCTTCCCAGGGTTGTCAGGATAAAATGCAATGATACCTGTAAAGTGCTTGGTAAACCTTAAAGTTCTCTGTAGATGCTAGCTAGCTCTTATTATTATTAATATGACATTAAGATTTTAAAGAGACAGTGAGTTTTTGTTTTGGGGTTTTTTTAGTGTATTAAATGCTAAATAGAATGTATTTGTTCCTAAAGATAATAAAGGGCCACTTTTTTTTTTTTTTAAGAAGAATTGGAGAGGAGGGAGAGACTTGGGTTAGACAGACCAGCTATGGGAAAAGAGAAATTAAGTTTCAACTTCAGAAAGTGCCATCTGCATCCGGAGTGAGAACTGTGGAGACTAAATGTGCATCAATTCATAGTATTTTCACCTTTTGTTGTTGTAGTTGTTTGTTTACTTTTTTCTTTCTTGTTTTTTTTCCCTTTTTGATCTGTTTTTTTTTTTTTTTTTTTTGCATAGCATGACGAATATGAAAATATGTTTAGAAGAATTGTACATCTTTAATCTGTATCAGCTCTCTTGCTGTCTTGAGAAAGGGGCAAGAGAAGGAGAAAAATTTGGAACGCAGGGTTTTGCAAAGGTGAAAACTATCTTTGCATGTATTTGAAAAAACAAAATACCATTAATGTAATTAAAAAGAAAAAGACATTCCATCTTCCATCCTCTCCCCGCCATATTTTCCTCAAACATAGTGCGCCTGAGAAAGGGACAAGGTCTACACAGTATCAGTGGCTCTAAGCTCATCTGGACTTAGCCAGTCATCATTCCCTATTTAGTCCTTGACTTTCAGCCATAAGAATGGCAGTCACCAATTTCCACATGATTAGTCTGAGGTTGCCCCGATAGCCAAGCAGGGATTTGTGATGGAATCTTTTCTAGTGATCAACTAGTGGTCAGGAGAAAAAAGTGAGAAAGGATAAAAACAGATCTGAGCACCTCCTCTGCTTTAGCTACATGGCCAAGTTGCCAAATGCCTTTGCTATAAGATAGTATTAGTGGTGGAAGAGAGACCCCCGTCACCATATGTGGTCATAGGAATTTCTAGCCCTTGTTCTATCATGTGACTAAATATCATTCACCGTGCGATGCTTGCCACCAGCTTGAGGCAAGGGAAGGCCAATATTTAATTCTTTAGTACCTTTAAATCACTTGGCAGACACCAAGAATTGAATGAGTGCCTACCTCTGTGTGCCAGGCACTGGAGCCAAAGAGACCAAAATTAAACTACCTTTGCCCTTATTGTGTTTACATATTGTCAAGAGGAAGCAGTGTGTAGCCATGTGCAAGGGAATCCCAGAAGATGAGGAAGATCAGAAAATGCCTCCTAGAGAGAGGTGCTAGTTGAGCTGAACTTTGAAGGAGGCTTAAGGGTGGGGGGGGGGGGTTGCATTCTGAGTCTGATGGTCAGCTTAGGTAAAGGTATAGTGATCACAGGCAGAATGAGAAGTTTTATTTTGGACTTGTTGAGCTTGAGATAACTATAGAACTTTAAAATGTCCAAGTCAGTGGGTTGTAACAGGCTGGAGCTAGGAACTAACAGGGCTCTCTCTGAAGATGTCACTTTCTCATTCGTTATAATTCCATCCACGGGAGCTAATCTAGACTCCAAGGGAAAGAGTATGAAGTGCAAAGACAGGAGGGGGGAGGGCTCTAGACAGAAAAGGCTACCTGGGGGGCCAGTGTGCATTTAGAAGAGCAGCTTTTACTGATTGGGATGACCGGGGCCTTTTGAGTTGAAATTTAAAAGATGGGTAGGTAATAACAAATAATTGATGAGTAGGTAGGCACTCAGGAAGAGAAGTGACATTTTCAACATAGGGAATGAAGAACAGGCAAGGGGTAGAAGAATATATTATCTCCTCCGGGACCAGAGAGTAATCCAGCTTAGCCGTCCCAGAGTTTGGTAAAGGGAGAATGAAGGGCTAAGGCCCGAAAGGTAGCCTGGTGCTAGGTTATGGAGGGGTAGACGAAGTTCCGGGCATAGGATTTGGAGTTAGCAAGTCATGGAGCACTTGTGATGATTTTGCAGTGGAGACCAAATCTGTCCAGCTCTGCACATGATTCTGGCAGTGATGTGAAGGGGAAGGAGCACCTGGGGAGCCTGCTGCATCCAGTGGAATGGGAGTGAGGGCCTGGGCTGGGACAGTACTGAGCACATTGCAAGGATATGGTAAGTAGTGAGCTAGGAGACGTAAGGGAGAGGCAAATGTGTCCACCAGCTAGTGGTGAGTGAACCATTGGGATGCTCAAAAACCAAGGCCAAGCCTGCCACTATTGCTCATATCGGTCATATTGGTTAGTATTCGCAGGAACAGATCCAGATTGGCAACAATGCTTCTTTAGCTCAGTGTCTGGCTCATAGTAGTCATTGAATATGTATTGACTGAGCAGTAAGGGAATTCTCCCCATGTCTTTGCTAGGCATGTTGAGAGCATATTATCTTGATAGGAGGCACCTGGTCCACGAATGATCCTTGAGCTGGGGAGCAGGGGAAGAAAATCCTCTTCTTTGTAAACTAATAGGTTCCAAAATTAATAAGGCAGGAAGCACAGAAGTCCAAAGACTTAAATTAAAAAGAGCAGTTGCCATAGTGGGTCATAATCCTTCTGGCAATGGCTCCAAGCAGGCACAGGATTACAGAGTTCACCAATATTAGGGTCTAAGCCATATCTGAAATTCTATATTATGCTGTAACTGATGACCACGTACAAATGATCATCTTCTGCCCTTTTGAAAGACCCTCAGGAGTAAAGTAGCCCATCCCACTTCCTGAGGCAGCCTATTCCAATATGGAAAACTTAGATTTTTGGGAAGGTTTTGTGACAAACTTTTTAAGTTTCTGTATGTTGTTGCTGGTTCTGCTTTTCAGAGCCTGGCGGTTCTCTGGGTAGAAGCCCTCCAAATACTTTAGGACCTTTATCAAGTACTCCTGAGTCTTGTAGAAAGATGTCATTCCTTCAGTCTGTCTTCATCTGTCAGAGATGTCCATCCAGGCCCTCAGCTCTCCTGATGACCTTCCTCTTGGACACTGGATGCTTCATTATTATTCCCCTTAAACTTTGATGCCCGAACCAAACACCGTCCTTCAGATTGGTGTCACCAAGGCTGGAGGCTGGTGACATGAGGACTAACACCACGTTACTCCATCAACTCTTGGGGTTGGAGGTTGCGACCTCAGAACATCCTCACTGTTACAGGCTCATGGAGCTCACTAAAACCCTCCAACTTTTCAGACAAATGCTGCTCCTGTACTTTGGCAAGATTTTTGGGCAAGCAAGGGTAAAACTTTACACTTGTCCTTAATTATATTTCATCTTAACAGATTCAGTTTAATGCCTTAGCCTGCCACAATCTTTGTGGATCCTGACCATCATACTCGATATATTAGCTGTCTTTTCTCTGCTTCTTGTTACCTTCAGATTTGATTAGTGCACCGCTATCCAAAAAAAAAAAAACAGCACAAGGCCAAACAGATCCTTGGGTACTACCTAGGACCAACCACTCTTGGAGTCTGGCCATTCTGAATTATCTAATTGGATTACCATCCTAAGGCCCATCTCTCCACCTTTCTCACTTGTGTAGTATAAGATCAAATACTTTGTTAAATCTGTAGACCTGATAGACCAGCTCAGTCTTATAGAAAAGATTGACCTGGTGAAGCTTTCGTGATTGTCCTAGAATTTTCACCTGAAAGGAAAGCATGCTTCAGTCTGTAGACTCTCCAGCTCATAGTATCTGTGCCAGTTTTCAGATATCTCTGGCATGGTTTAGTGATCACACCTGCTGGTTCTTTCAGTAGCCAAAAATATAGTTCATTTGGGTTGGGTGACTAGAATTTATCCAGGGCGACTAGGTGCTTAATTCGATCTTTGAATATTAATTCCTCATTAGTGATTTTTTTCCCCCCTCATTCTCCTTGATGGAGAAAACAGATCTAAAATAGTAAATGAGCATATCTGATTTCTCTTTGTTGTGGTTTATCATCATTCCCTCAGATCCCTTGATTTACTACTTTTCCACATTTCTTTAAGACTTAAGAATTGTCCTTGACTTTCCTCATGCGTCTCAGCTTTAGAATTCCTGGCACTCTTTTTACAAGATTGTGCCCTGTTTTTTATTCATCCTCTCTTACTTATCCTTTTTCTCTCTTCTGCGGGGTCTTTAGCCTGGGTTAATGAGTTCCCTATGTACCTACCTATCAGTCACTACAGACAAACTCCCCTTTTCTCCTCATTAGAATTGTTTTTCTTTGTCTTTAGAATTTCATTCCTGAGTTTCCCATCCCCACTGGATTTATTTCCCCTAAACCATCTAGGGTCCATGCCAGACTGTTTTCTCTCCTCTATCATCGTATCTCAGAAGGAGCAAAAACCTTCCTTCTTCCAGGGACTAAGACTCCTTTCTTCCCTCCCTCTCCTCTTGCCCCCCTTTTCAGTTGCCTTTTGTGTGTGGCCTTCCCCATTCTTGTGTTAAATGTTTTCTGAGGACAAGGCAGAGACCGGCTTTCTTTTTCTGATTTATTCATCCCCTCGCACTTAGTACTGTGTCTTACAGTTAGTAGTTTGTTAAGAAATATTTATTTTACTATATTTCTCCAAGATTCCCATCATTTCCAACCCAACTACCAGATCCAGAATAAAAATTCCATTTGTTGGTTCCTCTACCTTTCGAAGGATAAAATTACATTTCGGCAAGTCATGTAGTTATTCTTCATGTGAAGCATTTTTGAAACTGTTTAAGCCCCATTTTTAGCTTGTATCACTTTTCAGGATGATGAATTTCATACATTCACTCCTTCCTTGCTGAAAAGGTAGGAATATAAAAGTTTGTGGCAAATGGGACTCCAGTTCATCGAAACCTACTTCTTATCTTACATATGGGGGAAACTAAAGGGCTGAAACTCTGAAAAGGTGCACTGGAATCAGACAACCAGCACTTAAGGCTGATTATCTATTGGACAATACTTTATTAGCATATGCTTGGAAAATGGCCCTTCCCACTATTTTGTGCTGGCTCCATCTTTTGAGGTATACAGATAATTATAGGTGGCATTAGGGGGTGTGGAGTAAGACAAGCCAGAGTCGCTTTTGCTGTGGACGAAGAGAAGGAAGTTAATGGGGAATTTGTGTCCATTCCCATCACTACTCCCCCCTAAAGATCAAGGACTTTTGCTTATCCTGATTCTGGCTGATCCTGGGATCAACAGGGAGCTAACTCGAAACTTTCCCAGAACATGGTTACCTCAGGTCTTTTCAAGTGGGATTTACATCCTTGGCCTTTGACCCTAAACTCAGTGCTCTTTTTGACTACTGCATTCATTTATTTGCAGTAAACCTACCCATCATAGATTTAGCAAAAGTACTGACATACAAGAGTTTGGTGCTTTGTCTAGTCATTTAGACAGTGTACCCACTTATTTATAGAAAGCACACTTATAAATCTGAAGCTATAGAGCACGTATTCTCCATTTTTTTTTTTTTCAAACTGAAGATTTCTAATCTATTTAGTCTTCTCGTGTGATACCTCCTTCTTCTGTCCTCATGCTCTGATGAACTAACTCCCTTGAGGTGCCGCAGAAAACATATACACTATCTTCATATTCTGATGTAAAGGGAAGATAATGATGTTATTAAATCATTAAAATGTTTTAATAACATTTTCTGACCTGCGACTGATAAGGTAAAGGATACTTATCACTAGCCCTTCAGCCATCAGCTAATTAGCCTGTCCTCCCATCCTAATAGCTCTTGAAACCATCTTCTCTAGTCTGGCATGATTTCCCACCAAGATGAAATCACACATGTGTCCAAGTCTCTCAGTGGGGCTTTAAAAAATATTCACCAGTTCTTTCCGCTATAGTGAATACACTAGGACAGTGTTTTCAGGAACAGTGTACACTCTCCTTCCAGTTCCTCATTTCCCTTTCTTCAGAATCCCCTTATCCTGTAGTTTGCTTTATTTTTCTCTGGCTGGTAATTACCGTACATGTGCTTTTATTTGAACTCAAGCATTTATTAAGCATCTGCTGTGTGCCAGATTTGGGCAACTGGGTGGTTCATTGGGAGAAACTTAGATCTGGAGTCAGGAAGGTCCTGAATTCAAATCCAGCCTCAGACATTTTTAGCTGTATGAGCCTGGGCAAGACACTTAACCCTGTTGCCTCAGTTTCCTTATCTGTAAAATGAGCTGGAGAGGGACATGACAAGCCTCTCCAGTATTTCTGCCAAGAAAAGCCCAGATGGGATCATGAAGAATCAGACAAGACTAAAACGACAAAACCACTACAAAAGCATACCACATTGTTTTCTAAGCACCACAGATTCAGAGAAAGGCAAGACCAGTCCCTTTCTCAAGGACTTTGCAAGGAGCTTGCAATCTAATGGGGCAGCAGCATGCAAACCCTTACATAGGTACAAGACATATAAAGGATAAGTTGGAAATGCTCTTAGAGAAGACATTCATAAGCCTGAGAAAGGAGTCTCACAGAAGGTGTGGGCCTGTAGCAGAATCTGAAAAGAAGACAAGGTTAGTTTGAGGGCTGTCCTTGTGTTTGAGAAGTTCCAGTTTATTCGGTCTATGTATGTAGTTGACTGGGAACTCCCTGAGAGCAGGGTTTGTTGCCCTTTTTTTTGTCCCTCTGCCCTCCCTGGGGCACTTATTCATGCTTCTTGACCTACCCTAGGAAGGAGAGCACAGGGAAAGGGGCAGCCTGTGAATGATCCTGGGCCTGGAGAAGGCCCTTGTTGGAAGAACAACAAGGAGCCCCGGGTCATTCCAGAACCTCGAGTCACTCTAGAGCCCTGGGTCACTCCAGAGCCTCCAGTCACTCCAGAGCCCCGGGTCACTCCAGAGCCCCGGGTCACTCCAGAGCCTCCAGTCACTCTAGAGCTCCGGGTCACTCCAGAGCCTCCAGTCACTCTAGAGCTCCGGGTCACTCCAGAGCCTCCAGTCTCTAGAGCTCCGGGTCACTCCAGAGCCTCCAGTCACTCCAGAGCCCCGGGTCACTCCAGAGCCTCCAGTCACTCTAGAGCTCCGGGTCACTCCAGAGCCTCCAGTCACTCTAGAGCTCCGGGTCACTCCAGAGCTCGTTCCTCTTGGTTTCTCCAGTGCCCGCAACAGTCTTGTGCAAGTAACAGGCACACAGGAAATACTACTTGAGGGAACAAATGGAAACTCTTTGATATAGAGGTTTCTTATGGTGTCTACCTTTTCTTTTTTTTTTTTTTTTTTTTTTTCCTTAGTGCTTCTGAAATTCCGTACAGATAAAGGGCGGGACCCTCAGTCGGCTACTTATGGTGATGATTCTGAATTGTTGCTTCAGATCCGAAATGACCTACTTGAGTCCCTGGGGGTGAACCCCGATGTGCTTCCTGAGGACTTTGTCAGGTAGGTCTCTCCAACACCACCTACCTCTCAGAAATCTCAGGCCTCGCTCCACACCGCTCCTAGAACTCCTGAGAGCTGAGAGAAGATTGAGAAAAAGTGACCTACCCAAAGTCATTAATGTCAGAGTCAGGGTTCAAACTACCGGCTACTGATTATAAGCCTAGAGCTCTTTCCACTACCCCCACAGTCATCCAGCATTTATCAGGTAGTGACTGTGTGCCCGGCACTGTGCTAGTGCTGAAGATACATAAATGAAACAGTCTCTGTCTACAGTGAACTAATGCTCTTTCAGGGGAACCATATGTAGTCATATGAATAGATTATAACATATACAGAATTTATTTTAAGGTAAGTAAAATGAATTTAATCCCAGATTTGCATCTCATTTGGGCTGAACAAATGCATGGTTTGTAGGACAAACCGTGGAAGAAAATCCAACATAAGATATAGTTGAAGCACTGGCCCACTGGTGGACAAGTATGGACATGTTCCCTATCTCGGGGGGGGGGGGGGGTTCTTGATTTAGGATAATCATAGCCCGTGGACCAGTTCAGAGAAAGGAAGTTGAGGTGGCCAGCTTGGACCCTGCTCCATTCTCGGCCCTGTTCTCCTTAGCTTCTATTTAAATTGGACAAAGTTGTGTTCTTGGAGCAGGGCGTGGGATAGAGAATGGAAAGGAGAGCTTGGCTCTCCACATTTTTTCCCCCTTCTAGGGTAGTCTCCCTCGGTTCAGCAGTGTGGCTTCTTGGGAGGGCAGAGCAGCGGCCACTGAGAGTTCCCTCTGCCTCCCTTCCCTGTTTGATGGGACCTTCCCCAGATATGAAAAAAAAAAGGAATTTAGAAAATACCCCTCCTCCCACCTGTCTCCCCATCATTTTGCAAATAAATTCCCATGAGGGGGAAGAAATGTACTCGATGCCTTGTCACTAATTAGAAACCCAAGCACCACAATATTTCTCTGAAGTTGATACTGCTTTTGCTGTAAAAAATTTGCTGTGAGAATCATCACCAAGAAGCCTTTAATGGTCTTTTGGCACAAGTTCTTGGCTTTCTGGTGAAGAGACAGGCCTAAGGGAGAGAAGATTGTCCTGCGGTGATTCACCTCAGACCCGGCGGGGCTACATGCAGCCAGCATCCAGGGTTTTGGATCCTCGCAGCAGCATTCTTTGTCATTTGAAATTTCCAAATAATCTTGAGAAGAACCTTTGACAAGCCAAGCCTGCAGCTTGGACACACCACAGAGATAATACACTTAGCAAAAGAATGGAATGAGCTCTCGTTTTCCCTGAGAAGGGCAGTATGGGATCTGGCCCATCCTGGCAGGCAGACTCTGGGCAAGTCACGTAACCTGTCATTGCTCCAGGCAGCTCTCAAAGGCCCCTGAGCAGAGCAGGGAGCCTGCCCTAAAGTTTGGTTCCTAAGGCTGGTGAGGTCACTGCTTGGGATCACCACCATGGGAAGGGAGGAAATGGTCTGCCCTGAGAGGGACTGTATCTGGAAAAATGATGCAAGGCTACAAACTCCAAAGATCAGGACTTTTGGGGGTGTTATATCTGCCTTCTCCAGCCCAGCTCATCAGGCTGCCTGGGGGAATACCTGCTATGCTCTACATGGGCTAGGCCCTGGGCCAGAGTCACACGCTCGGTCCCTCTGGGTAAGGACCCCCTAAGAAGCAGTTGGCACAAAAGCTGCCCTGCAGAGCCTGCCCCCAGATGGCCATGCGCCTGCAGTCCATGAAGGGGCAATCTGCAGAAGGAATGTCTGTGACCCTCTCCCCGCCTCCTCCGAGAATGATAAAGGGGGCGGACGGGGAGGGTGCTGGGGAAGGAGCCGGAAGCCAGAAGGGGGCCAGCCTGGCTCTGTGTAACGGGCACTTGAGGGGGCTGGAAGCACTGCAGATAAGGACACGTACTGCCCGCTTTGTTCTTGTGGCGCCTCCCATTTCTGTTGGCCCAAACAGCTTTGTTGGTTGTCGCCCTCACGGGCCTTTTGAGCCCTTTTCTCTTAAGGAGGTGCCAGGAGGTCCCTGAAGGAAGCAGCCCTCGCTGCCCTGACATTAGACAAGTGACATCATCTGAGAAAGGGGTTTTTCCCCCTATTTTCTAGCTCTAGTGAATTTGACCTTTTATCATTGACTTAAAAAAACTGTTGAGAGCTTGGTGACCTTCCTTGTGGTAGGGTTGTGCCGCCCCTGATTTCCTGGGGTGGTGTTGGAAAAGATCTTACCCCCCGGGTTCAAGTCGGACTTTGTGATCCCAGGTACCCCTCCGGGTGTGGGCAGTCAGGACCATTTCCTGTGTTTGTATCTCCAGCCCCCGTGCAGACTCTCCCTACATGTCCCCACAGGCCTGCACCCTGGCATCTGGCCCTGGGGAGCAGATAGAGAATGGCGGGAATGTGACCGGGCCGGGCAGTGTCAGAGGCCCACAGGGCCTTATTTTTAGGAAAGACTGGGGGAGGGGAGGGAGGCAGAGAGCCTGAGGGTTGGTGGTGGTGAGAGGAAGCCCTGCCTTCCCCTGGCGCTGGGGGCTGTCCATTCCCATTGCCTCTTGGGCCCTTGCTCCCCCCTCACAGCCCTTTGGTTTTCTTTCCTTTAGCTGCTGCTTCTCGGAGATGGCGCCAGTTTGTGCAGTTGTTGGCGGGGTGCTGGGACAGGAAGTTGTAAAGGTAATTAATATTGGGGAACGGAGTGCATGAACAGCACAGCTGTCCTAGAGTCTAGCTCGAGGACACCATCGCTAATGTCCACCGCAATCCCCTGTTTTTATATTGACCTCCCTTGGCCTTTTCCTGCACCAGGGTCCTCCCCACACTCTCATCATTCTGTGTGATGGAAAGGGTGTGTCGGGGCAAAGAACCCAGCGGGACTCAAATAAGCTCCTGCTGGCGGACTTTCTTGGACCCACTTGTGGATTCATTCTTCAGAAGAAAAAAGTGACACAGTGATCATGACGCTTCTCACGGGACTGAGAGACGAATGTCTCTGGGTGTTAGGATCTCGGGGCATCCAGGAGTCCAGATCCCGGGGGACAGCTAACGGTGCTGGAGGCCCTGATTTTCATTGACTTTTAGTCCGCTTTGTTCAGGATCCCCAGAGGTTTGAATTGTGCTGTCTGTAGCCCAGTCCTTTCCTCGAACTTGGTGTTGCTGTTGCCCGTGTTCCTCCTCACCTCCTGATTGCTCTCCTGGCCCTGGGCCCATCTTGTTGTCGGCCTCCCCCCGTCCCCTCGGTGCGGTCTGGCCGGGCCGTGGGGACTGTCCCTCCGTACTCTGACTAGGTGAAAGAAAGGAGGTACAGGAGGGGAAGAATGGAGAGGGGAGAGAAGCACCAACAGCCACTGAGGCCATTCCCCCTCCGGCCCTGGCTGAAGGATGGCCCTCCCCTGCGCTGCCCTCGGGCAGGTTGGTGCCCTGGTGCTCTCTGGACATGAGGGTGTCCCTGTCCGGTGCCACCTCCTCGCCGGCTCCTCCTGCCGGCCCTGACAGCTGTCGGCTCGCGTCCTGTTTCTGTTTACCCCAGATGGCCGGAGTAGTCGGCATTCTTGGCCCGGGGTGTGTTTGGAATCCCTGCCTGCCCCGTCCTCGGCGCAGAGGACCTCCTCACCTCTTGCCCCCTCGGCCTGGTGTCTGGCCAAGCTGTCCCTGACCACCCCGCCCCTCATCCCGAGAGCCCCTCAGATAGCTCTGTAAGAGGCCTAGGAGAGAGTGGTCTGGGAGATATTTGTGTACTTGCAAGGGCCACACAAATGGGAGGTGCGGGGAAGGTGTTGTGGGCACATCCCACAGTCAGGGACTGACTCCTAGGGCCCTTTCCTGCTGTTCCATGCTCTCCGTTCTTCCTTGCTCTGTGCCCTCCCTGCCAGCCAAAGTGCCTCTGCCCTCCCTTCCCATGCCCACCCCCCAGAGGAGGATGGCACCCTGGTGGGTGAGCTCTGACCCAGCCTCTGCCCAGGACGCTTCCCATGTCCAGAGATCCCTCAGCCAGATTTGCCCTCGTGCTGGCTGTACCCCTCGGCTTCCTGAGGGCAGGAGGTCCTTGACCTCTTCTGAGCAGAGGGCACAGGTGACCCATTCCTGGCCACACTGCCCCTTCCGAATACTAACGAGGCCATTATTTTTCTAACTCCCCGCAGGCCCTGTCTCAGAGGGACCCTCCTCACAACAACTTCTTCTTTTTCGACGGCATTAAGGGAAACGGGATCGTCGAGTGTCTGGGCCCAAAATGAAAGCAGGTGTTGGGCCCCTGTCTGATGACCCGCGGCAGCCCCCACCCCCACCCCAAGGCCCCAAAGAGAAGAGCCTTCAGCTCCCTGATTCGGCAGGTGCCCTTCTTGTGTCACCGGCAGATTCTGGTCAATACGAGGGGCCTTGGAGATTGACTGTTGGCGTCTCGGCGTGCCCCTGTACCGCACCCATCCTCCCCAGGCAGAGGTCACTGACCCCAGCCGGGCCCCTTCCTTTGCTGGGTCCCCTTGGAGCTCCTCCCCGCCCTCTCCTTCCCCACCTGAAGTCATAGCCTTGAGCTGGGGAAGGAAGGCTCGGCCAGACATATTTAGAATGGCCTTGGGCGGAGCCTGGCAAGGGTGGGCACTGGGGCCTGGCACGGGGCTTGGCGTTTCAGTTTAGAATCCCTTTGGCGGAGAGGCCGTTTGGAATTGGGGCTTATTCCTGCTTGTGCTTAAGAGCCAAGTCACCCACTGAGTAGGACATCACTCTACTCTTTGGCTTCCCGAGGGGATTTGGGCCCTTTAATCATTGTGACTGACTAACAATCGAAGGCATTTTGAGGGAAATCTGGGTTTTAAAAAATGCCCCATCTACAAGCCGAGCCCAGCGCCTGCTCCTGAAGGAAGCCGCGGCGGTGTTCACAGAGCCTCTTCGGACGGGATTTCTCACATTTTTTATAGAGTTGGGGGGGGGGGCGTCAGTGTTTTGTTTTTTAATAATGTGTTGTTCTTTTGGTCATCCTAGAATGGCAGCTGTTGTGTTTCACATGTTTTCTATATTTTCCTGGATTCTGAAAAACATAATAAAATAAAGTCGGTTGCTTGTGGCTTTGTCTTCCGTGCTGGAGATGTTCTCGGGGAAGGGGAATCGCTTCCTCCCAGGGAGCTCGGGATCCTCAAGGAGGCAGCCAGAGGTGCCTTCCCGCCCTTGGCCTTGGATTCTCGCCACATTCCTGGGGATTACGGGCAGGGCCGAGAGTTCCACTGGAGAGTGAGAGGCAGGGGAAGGGGTCGGGATTTGACTGGTGCAGTGCCCCAGAGTCTCATGGGGAAAGGAACTGTCATCTGCTGAATAATTCCACTTAATGATGGCCGTGAGAAAGAGAAGTTAGGAATAAGGAGGAACTGTTGATAGGAGGCTGTGTTCTCGGGCGAGGATTGGCTGCAGCCAGCCCGGTTCCCCGCTCCATCTCTGCTGGGTGTGGGGCTGTACCTTCCCAGGGACAAGGCTCTATTGGCTGCTCCTGTTGTCGGGGAGGCAGAGTCTGCCCTTGGCTGCAGGCTTCCCTTCGCCAGCTTCTGCTCCCCCTTGAGCCTGGATGGGAGAATTCAGTTCAGCCGACACTCGATACCTGCTGTGTTTGCTTAATGGGCTGGGTGCTAACCTTCAGCCGATTGTTGATTCTTAGAAGGCACTCTTGCCGAAGCAGCCTGGAGAGTGGTCCCCAGAGGGCCGGCTCGGAGGCCGGGCTGGGAAGCTCGGGCGGGGGCCCCCAGCCAGGCCTTCTGGAAGCCAGGCTCGGGATAGCCCGGGGGTCCTCAAACTTGCTGCTCTCGGGACTGACCCCCGGAGTCCTCCCCTCCCTCCTTACACGTGAATTTTGTCTGCCTTCACCGCTGGAGATGAAAACATCTTCCTATTATCATAAGTGGTTGTGACCCCTCCCGCTCCCTGCAAATGTCATGAGGACCCCAGACTGAAAACCTCTGGCTTGGAAATGCCGGCTTTGGGCCCGAGGGGCTCCGGGTCCAAGTATGACATTTCGGGGGGCCCCCCTCTGGTGAGCAGCTCCCAGGAGGCAGTGGGGGACGAAGGTGGTCTCGTTGCAGAAATCATTAGCCTTGGGCAACCTTAGGCTTAGGAGCCCCACACTTGGCAGTGTCCTCACAACCTGGCAACAGGTAGAAAAGTAGGCCGGGTGGATTCTAGGAAGTCTGCCTAATGGGCAGCGGTCCTGGCATTGGAGTGCTCCGGCCATCTTCCTCGGCCCCCGGGGAAATAACTAGTGCATCGTGGGCCGTGCCTTGTAGCATCCCCCACCTGGTCGTGTCAGTAGACGGGCCGTGGGAGATTGGAGCACGGTCCCTGCCTCAGAACCACCCGGGGGGCTGCCCTGTGTGCCCAGGGTCACCCCAGCTGTGGCTGCCCCTCCAAGCCCTGCCAGGACGGTAACATTGTCACCCCTGGTCACAGGCAGGCAGGAGCTGTCGGTGCAGGGAGCGATGTGGGAGCCCCCTGGCAGAAAGGACCCCTCTGAAAGGACCACCACAGCCCCTTCCTCCCCCCAGCCCGAGAGGTGGTGGAAGCTCCGGAGGTCACCCCCAGGCTTCCAGTCTGATTTTATCAAGTGCTCGCGCTCGAGGGGAACGCCAGGGAATAAAAGCGGGTCCTGGCGGTGCTGGCCGTGGTCCCCTCCCCACCTGGGAGCGCTTTTCTGTGCCCTGGCCAACCTTCCCGACTCCTAGGGCTGTCCCTGTCCCTGGGCCCAGAGCCTTCACCCACATAATGCCCGGGTCCCGAGGGGTTGCCGGAGGTCGTTCCACAGACTGAGGCTGGCAGGGACGCCCAAGTCCAAAGCACTGGCAGGCCGGGCCCTCGGCTGGGAAGCTCATGGGAGCGTTCCAAAGATGTCTCAAAGGGGGCGGCTGCTGGGAAAATGAGGAGCTTCCTTCTTTCTCTGCCGTTTGTTCCGGAGTTGGAGTTCCAACCAGGGAGGCCGAGGGCTGGGGGGAGAGCACCAAGTCAGCCCCCCCGTCTGCCCCCCAACTCCAGATCCCTTCCTGCCTCAGAACGGTCTTCCCGGATCCGAGGTAAGGCCCCTGGAGGCCTGGGCAGCCCCGCACAGCCCGGCCCAGACCGGTGGAGGTGTTTCTTGAAGGTCTACCAATGCTGGACTCCCTCACCAGCTGCCAGGGCTTTTCCGTCTGCCCCACCCTCCCTCCTCTCCTTATCTTGCACTTTTTGACAAGCCCTCCAGTGCCTCTGCAGAAGTCCCATTCGGGGTCCCGGCTCCTCCACCGGCAGGCAGCTTTTCCCCACTGTCCCCTGCACTTTCCACAGCTCTGCCTTCCAGCCACGGCCCCCACCACAGCCCTGCCCGCATCCTCCCCCGGGCCTGCTCCCCCCCTCGGTCACCTGGAGCAGGCGGCGGCCTCCGCCTCGTCCGGGCCAGTTGGCGCCATCGGGCAGCAAGAGCACCTCAGCCAGGCGCCCGAGATGGGCAGGGGCCGGGCAGTCAAGAAGGGAGCCAGCCTCGGGGGAGCCCAGAGAGGAAGGCCCGGGTGGGGGCTCACTGCCCAAGGACCTGGGTGGGACGCGAAGTCCCAGAGCGGGGAGGGGTCCTTAGAACAGACCCCCTGCGCGGGCGGGCGGCTGCTGGACCTAGAGACTCCTTGGCAGAAGGATGTCTCAGAGATGGAGCGTTACAAAGGCTTACCAAGGAAAGCATTTCCATAAGGTACAGTTATAAAAAGTTTGTAAAGTTCCTTCAGGAGGAATTAGGCTTTATGGCTATTTTTTGGCCAGAAAGTTGGGGTGAGGAGACTTGCCCAGGGTCTTGACTCCAGGGCCGGTGCTCTATCCACCGCACATCTAACCTCCGGAATTGTGGGTTTGAAGTAAAGGTCACCTGGGAGTGGGTGCTAGCTACCAGGGGGATGAGGGATTATTACTAATACAACTTCCTGACACAAGTTAATATATGATCTTAGAGCAAGCCTAACATAATAGTAAATCAATCCAAAGTAATACTACCGTCAATACATAGTAAGTTAACTGGTTGTCTCATAACTCTTTATTCTTTTTTTTAATAGCTTTTTATCTTTCAAATACACACAGAGATAGCTTTCAACATATGCCCTTGCAAACCCTGTGTTCCAAATTTTTCTCCCTCTCTCCCCTCTCCCCTTCCCCTAAACAGAATAATCCAATACAGGTTAAGCATGTGCAGTTCTTGTAAACGTATGTCCACATTTATCATGGCGCACAAGAAAAATCAGAACAAAAAGGGAAAAAATTAAAAAGCAAACAACAAAGGCGAAAATGCTTTGCAGAATTAATTCTTTTATTTATTTGTTTGTTTTTCCTGAGGCTGGGGTTAAGTGACTTGCCCAGGGTCACACGGCCGGGAAAGTGTTCAGTGTCTGAGACCGGATTTGAACTCGGGTCCTCCTGACTCCAGGGCTGGGGCTCCGTCCACTGTAACTCTTATTCTTAAAACATTAACTAACATAACTAAGTCAAACCTCCGTTTTTGCGGTTCCCATGAAATCACAATGATGAGTCAGCACTGCCTGAGTGGGGTATTGTCTGATTTCTCCATCCAGCCCTCACCTCTCTGATCTCCCTGTCTCCCTCTCCCCCTTGGAGATTCAAGTTGTTATCCCAGAGATGTCTTAGATGTACCCATTCTCTTTCCCCCAAAGCTGCCTTTCCCTTCTGGGTGTCTCTTCCTCGTGGACGGGCCCTAAGCTCCCCTGCACGCCAGGCTGCCCTCCGGCCTGCTCACTGCCCCCGCGCCCAGTCTGTGGCCAAGTCCTGCGATCGGCCTCCGCAGCATCCTCTGCCCGCTGCTCCCGCCCTCCCTGCCTTCCGCTCGGTGGTCCGAAAGCTCCGTCTCCCTTCAAGCTCTCCGCTACAAAGTGATGGCGCCTGCAGGACCAGAATGGAGGTCCTCTCCCATCTTCCCTCTGCTTGGCCGTGACCGGCACCCCCTGCTGACCTCCTGGGGGATGGGTCCTGACTGGGCCTTCTCCCTGCCCGGTCTCTTCCCCGTCAGCCACTGCTAGAGTGCTCCCCCTTCCGCCCCTGGCCTCCTGGCTGCCCTGGTTAAGTGCCAGAGGCCTCCCTGGTCCCGCTTCATGTCGGCATCTTCCTTGTGAGGTAACACGTCTTGTCCACATCCTTTCTGTTTTGTTTTTGCCTCATCTTTCGGAGCAGGTAGAGTGGCGTGGCCGGGCCGTCTAGCCAGGGTCGAAGGGGCCATTCGGACTCAGAGCCTCCTGGTGCACTCCCGGCCTGGCTGGCCCCGCTTGTATACGTCCTGTATGTGTGCTGGGCTCGCAGGCCTGAGCTTCTGGGTGGGAACAGTCCTGGGGGGAGGGGTTGCTTTTCTCCCAAGTCCACTACTGGACGTCAGCAAGTCAAAGGAAGGAGGCTCACGGGCGAAGCTCTGGCCACGTCCCTGCGCAGGGAGCTGGGATTCCCTCGTTCCAGGGAGTGGGCTGGGGGGCGTCGAGCCCCCCGTGGATGGGAGGCTCATCAGCCTCTGACAAGCGGGAGGCCCCAGGAAGGACTCGGCAGCGGGGGAAGGCCCCTGGAGTTTGGCGGCCACGGCCGGGACGGCTGCTCTGGCTTCTGAGGAAAACCTCCCCGAGGCTGGACGGCTGGACAGAGAGTGGGACACGGGGTCGGGCCCAGCATGGCGGCCGTGTAAGTGAGGAGGATGGGCGGAGGGGGGTGTCGTCCCAACAGAAGGGAGAGGAGCGGAAAGGGAGCCGAGGATGACTCCGGTTTGTGGATCTGGACCAGGGAGAGGACGGTGGTTCCCTGCACACAGAGGACCTGGAGCAGGGTCCGGTTTCAGGCAGCTGGCTGACACAGGAGGTCAGGTGCCGGGTCTGCCAGCGCGCAAAGACCCGAGTTCAAATCCAGCCTCAGGCCCTTACTGGCTGTATGAGGTCAGGCAAGTCGCCTCCCCGTCGGCCTCGGTTTCCCCGTCATCGCCTTTGCCAGGAGAGCCCCAGCGGGGTCACGGAGAAACGTGCACAAGTTTTGGCAATGTCAGTTTTATGTGGCCAGAATTTGGATGGGGCCGCCTTGCAGGCGGCTGGAGACGGGATGGGTTGGTTCTGGAGCTTGGGGAACAACCGGCCCAGAGATGGAGGCGACAGAAGGGGCCTTTCCCTGCCCCGATGGCTCCTGGGACGGCGCAAGCCGCGTCAGCTCCAGAGACCCGGCTGGGATCTGCTCGGAATTAGGAAGCAAGCAGGGCGTTGGGCATTCATCAGCAAGCATTTATTAAGCACTTACTGGGTTCCCAGCACTGGGCAAAACCAGAATACAGAGAAAGGCCCAAGGAGCCCCTGCCCCAAAGGAGGGAACGAATGACTTTGCACAAGGTCTGCACAGTACAGAGGAGATGACCTCAGAGGGCTGGGGGACCCGAACAGAAAGCTGGCGAAGGAGGCCAGGGAGTGGTGGGCGCGTGCAGGGCACAGACACAGGAATTGCAAGGGGACCGAAGTCCCTGTGCAGAGTCATGGAGACACGCTTGCTAAGGGTGGGGAAAGACTAGGTCATCTGAGCTTTAAATGTCTTTTTTCCGAGTTTGATCCCGGGTATAACGTGGGGCCGCCACAAGGCCGGCACTATTTGTGTTTCTATAGGAGCCCCTCTGCTGAGTGGAGGTGGAAAGGGGCAGTCACAAGGCATCAGGACCGTCTGCAGCCCGAGGCCGGCAACTCACCAGGGATCTCACGGCGAGGGAGTGTCTCGGGTCCAACTGGACCTCTGGCCTCCCGACTCCAGGCCCATCCACCTGCTCCAGGACGGGCAACAGTCTGGTGACACGAATGAACGTGAAGTGTCAAGGACGTCATCAAAGGGGCGGGCCTGAGTGGGTGAGAGAGAGTGTCCTGGTGGGCAAGAAGGAAGTTCAGAACGGGGGTAGAATTAGGGGGAAAGAGAGCGAACCCCGTTTTGGATCTTTTGAGTCCGAGATGCCTGAGACATCCATCCATGGAGAAACGTCCCAGAGGCGCTCGGGAGAGACCGAGGCTGGATTTGTGGAGGCCGACGGAGAAAAAGGAGTGTCCCCGGAGTGTGGGGGAGACCCCCAGGCACGCCATGGCTCCCCAGCCATCCGAAGGAACGGGTCTCAGTAGCTAGGAGGAGTTACCCAGAAAACCCAGACAGGAGCCAGGAGGTGATTCAGTGACCCCGCGAGATGCTTCAGGTCAGGAAGGACAAGGATGGAGAAAGGACTGTGAGATTTGGCACTTAAGAGCTCATTGATCGTTTTGGAGGCCGCAGTCTGAGCCGAACAGCGAGGGCAGAAGAAAAGAGGCTTTAGTGAGAGGAGAGGGAATGGAGGCGGTAAATGGAGACAGCCTTTGTTCAGGGAGTTTAACGGAGAAAAGTCTCTAGAAGGAAGGCTTTACACAGAATTGTTTCGCCCCCCAACCACCCAGCACAACCAGGGAGGTCCCATAATTCCCACCGTTTTGCAGTTGGTTAAATGGAGGTTAAGTGGCTGATGCACAACTCATACACACGAGGCCACATTTGAACTCGGGCCTCCCTGACTCCAGTCTCCGTGCACCGTACATCCTAGTATTATAGGACAAGATCGGAGGGGAGGAGTGACGCAAATGAGGGACTGTGAAGGGTGAGTGTTTGAGGGAGCAGACATGGAGAGTGGGAGGATCCGGGGGCCCCCGGCAGTGAAGTCAGTCCTGGGTACCCTCCCTCAGAAGGGAGGAGGGGCGCCCCTTTACCCAAAGTGGGGGTGAAGGAGGAGGGGAGCTCAGAGCAAACATTCTTCCTTTTTTAGGTCAAGTATGAGGTAAGGTCCTCAGCTACGAAGCGGGGGATGGAGGCTACCAAAGGCTTCATGAGAACAGATGCCATGGGGAGCGGGATAGACTGAGGAAGGCCTGAATTTGAATCCTACCATACATAGTGCCCTTCCTAGTTCTGCGATCCATGTCAAACTGCTCTCAGCCTGGATCTTCAAGACTTTAAGTTGCAGAAAAGGCCCAGATCTGTATCGGTAAAGGTACTTTCCTCACCTGGAACTCCTTCTACCCGTGAAATCTCAGGGCCTCAATAGGTTTTACCTATTTTTTCCTTCCTGGAGTTAAGTGGCTTATCCAGGGTCACACTAATAAGCTAGCAAGTATCAGGTCTCTGGGACTGCATTTGAACTCAGGTCCTCCTGACTTCAGAGCGAGTGCTCCCCCTGAGTTCTATCAGTCTTGATGTTCAAATTATAAGGGAAATCAGAGAGAAGGGGATGTTAGATGGAAGGAAGGCTCGTGGTTTTGACGTACATCCAACGGCAACATTTCCTAGGACATTCTCTGAAGAGCTTGACCAAACCCAATCCAAAAATATGTTCTGATAAGGCAGCCCGGTGGCAACCTGGAGTCGGAAAAGGCCCGAGTTCAAAGGTGACCTCAGACACCTAACACTTACTAGCTGTATGACTCCCCTGGGCAATTACTTCACTCTATTTGACTCAGTTTCTTCATCTGTAAAATGAGTTGGAGAAGGCAGTGGCAAACCCCTCCAGTATCTTTGCCTAGAACACCCTAAATGGGGACACAGAACATCAGCCATGACTGCACTTAGAGGTGAGAGTAGGTAGGGATGCGGAAAATCTGTATCAGGATAAGGAATGAGAGAAACCTAGTAATTGTGGACTCTACAGAAGGCTCAAGCTCTTACGTCATACATGGGTTTGTTTTTCCTCCTTCAAGAAAAGAACCAGAACCTTCTTCTTATACTTGGTAGCAACTCCAACTAGCATTGCAAAAATAAAGCTGATATATTTTATTAATAACTTGTAAGTGAATTATACCTGCATTAATTGTCTGTACTAAACAATTAGAACACTGACTTGTTGGGGCCAAAATTAAAACTAAGAAAACCTAGAAAGAGATTGAAACTAAGATTCCAACCTGACCTATGTAAATAAGATAGCGGTGCTCCAAAATGAGACGTGAACAGAAGAAAGCCTATCGATGCTGATTTCAACAATTATTATGAAAATTTAACCTATGGAAATCGGTTGTCATAATCAGGAGACCAAAAGAACCTAAAAAGCATCTCTTTTTCAGACTTGCTTAATGAACACATGTAGCAACCCAGGGCAAACCAAAATATAGTATAAACTCATTCATAATATCTTACGGAGAAGGATGATGGAAGATTAGAAAGCTTCTCAATAATGAAAACTGGGGAATAAAACTGGTTTAAAAAAAAAAAACTCGGCGAGAGACCCAACAAAACATAATCATTTCAAGGGTATTTGAGAATGAAACTGAAAGGCAGACATTTAAAAAAAAGATGGAATATATATAGTTTTACCATATTTAACCTATATTGGATTATTTGCCATCTAGGGAAGGGGACGGGGCAGGGGGTAAGAGGGACGAAAATTGGAACACAAGGTTTTTGCAAGGGTCAGTGTTCAAACATTATCCTTACATATGTTTTGAAAAGAAAAAGCTTTAATAAAAAGTAAATGAAGAAAAAAAAAGATGGAAAAATTCTGCAGATAGATTTATAGAGGGGCAGATAGATGGTGTAGAAGGCTGAACTCTAGATCTGGAATCAAGAAGATAAAATAAATGAAGGAAAAAAAAGATGGAAAAGATCTGCAGATAGATTTATAGAGGGGCGGATAGATGGTGTAGATGGGCTGAACTCTACCTTTGGAATCAAGAAGATCTGCCTTCTGGTACTAAGTCTGTGGCCATCGGCAAGTCAACTTCTCTTGAATTTGTGTACTGGTCTTGTAAATGAGGACAGTCGTAGTTATCTACCTTACTGGATTGTTGGGTCAATCAAATGAGATTATATATAAAATTATATATTATGTCAGGTTTGTTTTGCAAACCTTGAAAGGCTATTTTGTTATTGTATCAAACCCTTTTTGCCATCAAACATGGTCGGGACACCACACTTGGACTCCAATATCACAGTCCTCAGATATTCTTTCATAGGAGATAGAAATCATACTAAAGAGAACAATTAAAGGAGAAGAAGCTGCTGAACTAGACCAAGTATACGTGAAGTCCTTGGTGGAGTCACCCAAGACATCAAACATTTATTACGTGACTTTAGCTAAAACTTGAAGGAATCTAGGAAACAGAGAGGAAGGAGAGAGTCGCAAGCATGGATCAACCATTAAAAACGCCTAAAGACAAGAGATGGAGTACCTGGTGGGAGGAACAGCAAGGAAGCAAGTGGGATAAGAAGAAAGGAAATGAAGGAAGGGGCCAGATTAGGGGGGCTTAGAAGGTCAGTGCAGTGATGGCAGTGCGGAGAGAAGGAGGTATGGAAAACAGCTGTTGCAAAGGTAGAACTGACAGAACTCGTCAACTGATTGGATATGGGGTGTGAGGCAAAGCCAGATATCAAGGTAGCAACTATCATAGCTCTGGGGAAAGTTCATCTGCCTTCTATTATAACCAGGAGGTACGGAAGAGGGAAGGGTTGGTGGGGGGAATAAAAGATGTTTATAAGTCGACTTATCAGCAGTTGGATGTATGAAACTGGGGGTCCCGAGAGAGGTTAGGGCTGGGATTCATCCACATATGACCACTGAATCTGTGATGGTCAGGTGTTGAGGGAGCCATATCTGAAGGTTTCTGAAAAAGAGTAAGATACCAAAGGCAAGCCAAAAATTGTAGACCTAATTAATACTTACCTTTGAGGGAACGTCAGCCTATGTCTGTTTTCTCCTTTTTATAAATATGACAATATCAATTCATTTTTAGGATAAGATTAGGAACAGACTAGGAGTAAGAAAGGAACAGACAGATTTTCAGAAAGAGGTACTCCACTGTACACGGCAACAACAAGATTATGTGATGATCAAGTCTGATGGACGTGACTCAAACACTGAGGTGATTCAGGCCAGTTGTGATAGACTGTGATGGAGAAAGGACTGTGGGGAATTGAATGTGGATCACAACACAGCATTTTCACTTTTTTTGTTGTTGTTCGCTTGCTTTTTTTTTTTTTCTTTCTCATTTGTTTTCCCTTTTTGATCTGATTTTTCTTGTGCAATACAATAAATGTGGAAATATGTTTAGAAGAATTACACATGTTTAACCTGTATTGGATCATTTGCTGTCTAGGGGAGGGGGTGGGAGGAAGGAAGAGAATAAAATTTGGAACACAAGGTTTTGCAGGGTGAATGTTAAAAAACTATTTTTGCATCTATCTTAAAACTAAAAAGTTGTTATTTAAAAATGGTGATTTTTTTTGGGGGGGGAAGTAGATAGAGTACCAGTCCTGCAGTCAGGAGAACCTGAGTTCCAGTTCAGCTTCAGACACTTAACACTTCTTAGCTGTGTGACCCTGGGCAAGTCACTTAACCCCAATTGCCTTAAAAAAATGGTTTAAAAAAAGAAAAAGAAAGGGGTGTTCCACTGTAGTCTACAATTAAGATCAGGAGAAGGAGAATCTTTTGATTTTACATCAATTATACATTTCCCAATATATCTTTCCCCTAACTTCTTCTTCCTCATTACAGAGTGGGGGAGAGGGGGAGACAGTTCAACAAAACTAAACCCTATCCATCATGTCCAATTAGATCGATGATCCTATGACAGATACGCAGTGTTCTCCATTCACAATTCCCACCTCAACAAAGAAAGGGGAGACAGAGTCTCACATTTCTTCTTCAGGACCAAGTTTCACCATTATAATTAAGCAACTTATTTTTTTGTATATTTAAAGTTTTTTGTTCTTCCCATCTTTGTAGTTCTCATCATTATAGAGGTTCTGTTGGTTCTGTTTATTTGACATTGTGCATCCCTGAAAGAACCACAAAGACAAATAACTTTGTCCTACCCTATAATAATATCAGATAAGACATAAGAGAGGGAGGAAGAGGGATGCTCACCAGAAGAGTCTGCCATTGCCACAGAGGAGCTAACAGTGCAGAGTTCAAATTGAAAGGAAATTTCCTCTCAGTGATGAAGTCAACCAGATGCTCCCGTTTACGATTCATATTGGATCCCGATCCATAGATAGTTAAGTAACTTTCCACATAGGGGAAAAACCAAATAAACAAGTGGAGGAAGAGCGCCTATTGTCCAGATCGTGATCAACAAGAGCTTGTTTATCTTGATAAATACTACAAATGAATAATGAGTTGGGCCCACCATTGAATAAAGCACCGAAGAATTTTCTAATTCTTTTAATGATCCCCAAGTTCTCCCTGAAATAGAGACCTACTTTTTAATAATAATATTCTGCCTGTGTTGTTTGTATGAGTGTAAGTCATGGAAAACTACAGTCGCTAAAACATTAAAAATGAGAATTACTCAGGGCAGCAGATGTGAGCACGAAGGAGTATCTCCTGGAGGGCAGCAGAGGAGGAGCTGGTGGGTGTGAGCTGGCTGCAAGTAACTCATTCTCAACAACACCTTGTGAAGGAGAAATGGAGTAAGGGGAGTCATCAGAGACTAAACAGAAGAAGGAGCAGTCACCCAATGAGAGTGAAGGCCCGAGGCTCCATTGGTACCCACTCTGTACAGGCGGATCTCCCATGGTGAAGGACGTGGACAAGAAGGACACAGAATGGGCAGCCTAGAGACACTCTAATCTGTGACACCGGAAAGAATACCAACATCCACACAATCACAGATCCACCTGAGATACGGAATATCATTTAATAATTGGTGACTTCGATGCAAATGAAGCATGGGGGGAAACGCAGGAAAAAACGTCATTCACGGGTAAGAAATGAGAGAGACCAAAGGCTTGTCAGTTCTACCAAAGCTTCTATCTAGATATAATGAATACTTTCTTCAGGAAGAGAGGACGTGCTGACTGTGGTGAGCATCGCAAAAAATGAAGTTAATTATATCCTAACAAACAGGAGATGACTTATTACAGATATAAAAGTGATTGATGGAGCTGGAGATATTGAGCCTGGAGAAGAGAGCCTGCAGTGGGAGGGGGGTAGGTATGATGACTGTTTTCTAGTACTTGAAGGGCCATCTTATGGGGGAGGGGGGTTCGACTTATTCTGTTTAAATCAGTCAACAAGCATTTATTAATCACTTACTGTGTGCTAAGTGCTGAGGATACAAAAAATAGGTTACAAAAACCTCCCTGTTCTTGAGGAGCTCACAGTCTTCTGGGGGAAGAAATATTTAGCCCAGAGGGGAAATATAGAATGAGAGGAAATGTGGGAGAAAAAAGCCAATTTAGGCCAAGAATCAGGAGAAATTTCCTAACCAAATTCCCCAAATGGAAGGAGGCTGTGTATTAGAGGTGTCATTCTTCCCCTTATGGGAGGAGCTCTTCAAGCAGAACCTTGAGGACCCTTTGTCAGGTGTGTGAAAGTGGGGGAGGATCTGCTACTAAGGGCCCTTCTACTTTCCAAATTCTGTGATTCACTTCTGAATCGACAGTTGGTTTATATTTGGATCGTTGCCTTCTTGGAGAAAGTTTGTGGTCAATACTGAATGAGAAAGAAGAATAAAAATCAGAAGCTGAGTACATCTGAAGCACCTTATTAAACCTATTTAAATTTGCTGCTCACACGGAAAACTGGGAAATGGGTAAAAGAACAGACATCAGCACTGACTAGTACCATTTCCTCCATTAGAGTAACCAACATCATAAATCAATTGCATCCTCAAGGAACCCCCAAAGCACCTGGGAACTGCCTTAGTCAGCAAATCCTTGATCTTGCCAAGCAAAGACACAAGACAGCCAATAGGAAGAGGAATTTAGATTATGAGCTCATTTGTAGAATCTTATAAAGGGGGATGGTGAAAGATGGTGAGCAATGCTGCCTCATAAAACAGTGAGAAATAGAGGAATAATATATAGACAGTCTGAGGAAGGCATGTAAGGAGGATAAAACTAGGGGGGCAGCCAGATGGTGCAATGGATAAAGCAGCAGCCATGAAGTCAGGAGGACCTGAGTTCAAATCTGACCTCAGACACTTAACACTTCCTAGCTGTGTGACCCTGGGCAAGTCATTTAACCCCAATTGCCTCAGGGGAAAAAATGAAAAAATAAAACTAGGACAACAAATACTAAAAAATGGAAAAGATCTCTCAAAGTTTTGATCTTTATTACAAACTTTCCTCATTCAATTCCAGAAGCTGAGAATCTACTATCATAGCCCCTAATATGTGCATAAAACTAAAAAATTATTAAAAATGAAAAAATTATTGCCGTTGGCACTAAGGAAAATGGGAAGAGCAGCTGGAGTCATTAACAAACATTTATTAAGCACCTACTATGCACCAGGCATGATTCTGAACAGTACACGGGGAATAAAAAAAAAGGCAAAAACAGGTTCTTTCTCCTCAAGGAATTTACCATCCATGGGAGAGAAATAAACATACAAAATACAGGGTAAATTGGAGGTAATCACATCGGGAAGGCACCTGTATTAGGGGGCCCAGCAAAAGCTTTTTACAAAAGGTGGAAGGGAAGCTATATAATTTTGAGGGCATTGAGGGACAGGTTCTCAAGATAAGTGATAGCAACTCTTGAAAGAAGCATGGATCACATTTTATTGAATAAAATGGTGGTAAAGAAAATATCAATAAATATCAACTTGTTCCTACTTTCCCATCTCTCCGAAGGGGATATCTACACACTCATGGAAGGCAGCCTTGCTTTCACAAACAATATTTTGCAGTGGACCAACTACGTGTTTACAATTGCTTAGATTTCTAAAAGATATCGAGAATATTGTCTTGTTAGTTGCTGGTTACGGAGGAAAAGACAGAATTTTCAAAAACTCCTGATCTGAAGAATCAAATGTACTCTCTAAGGGCTTTTCTCATAACAAGAGGTCTCTTATAACAATGTTAAAATAATCAGTAATATAGAATTTGCTCTGGGGATAGAAAGACCCCTGCCTTTAGCGAGCTTCCAGTCTGGGGAAGACATCATCCAAGCAACTCCCCACAGATGTGAGCCAGGGACGCTCCAGGACGACCATTTTAAGGAGAATGAGGCGCAATTCTTGGGAAAATGTTAAAACCGAAATAGTTTTGTTTGAGAAATCTCTTCTTATTGCCAATCGGGGCCTAACATATGGAGACAGCTGACCCCAAGCGCTTGCCCCTTTCATGAAGGACATCCAAATGGGAGGGCGATTCTCGATTGGTGGCAAAGCCTCCAGATGTCACGGCTGCGTGGACTGCTGTGCTAGCGGAGTATCGGGCTCTTGAAGAATACAGAGCTGTCTTTAATGAGGTTTTAACTTCACCTAGGAAAAACCAAGAGGAGGAAGGACACTTGTCCGGACTCCGACGTGCAGTGGACACCTAGCTTGGGAATGGACAATGAGCCGCCAGGCCCTGGATGGCGAGCAAGCAGACTAATTGCATTTGGGAAATTGCATAACGCTTTTAATCATCTTCCTGAAATAACGGCCCATCTCTTTTAACTGCAATATTCGAGAGGTGCCACACAGCTGAGTCATAAAATACTAGTGTCTGAAGAATTAGGGCTGGAGTTTTCCCAGAGGGCCAGGGAGAGGCTCAATGGGGGGCTTGAGTAGACCACCACACAGCGCCAAGGAGGAGTTGCTTGGGAAGACTAGGTAAAGAGTATTGTGGAAGAAATAAGCCGGGTGACCTAAAGGCTCGAGGGGACAAGAGAGCAGGAGGAAGGGCCGGAGCATGCTGGGGATGCCCTCGTGGACGGCTGGATGAGAAGGCCCCTCTCAAAGGAGCTTCCCTTCTACCCAGCGCTCCAGGATAGTGACTACAGTGGGTGCCTGCTCTTTGCTGAACTCAATTCCATCTGGGCCGTGGTTTTCCTCCCTGAGTTGTGTCTGCTCTATTTCTATTGCCATTCTCCCTTTGGGCCTTAAGGGCCCCCAAGAAGATACCACCCTGATCACTCTTAAAGCTTCCCTGTCTTTTTAACCCCGCCCCTGAGAGCAGGAACTCAGTCCCCCCCCCCAACTTGAGTGAATGATCACTCGCCCTCCACTGTAAAGGGAAGTCCCACCAGGTATGGACTGAGCCCGGAGTCCCATCACAGAATTCAGAATTAATCTCCCTTCCTCCCCCAAGTTAAATGTCCCTCTTCCTTCATCTGACCACCACTAGGCCTTCTTCTTCTTTATCCCCAAATGGTTTTTTTTCCCCTTTCCCTTTTCCATTGAGATAAAAAGAGTCCAGTCCAGGGATTCATCTTTTCTAAATGGACCCCTTGGGCAGTCTGCTGGAGGCCTTCTCAAAATAACATTTTAAAGGTAAAAATAAAAAGCAAGGGAAGCACGTTAAGTTGAAATAAAGATCACATTTGTCCTATTCGAGTTCACAGCCAGACCCGAGGCTCCCATGTCTGGGTGCAGGAGACGGGCAGCCCAAGACCATGGGTTGAGAGCTGAAAAGGATTTCAGATCATCCATTTCCCTTATGGGGAATCACAGATTGCCCCCATTTTACAGATGAGGAGGACAGCAGGGATTGCTCAGAGGTGTATCAGGTCTCGGTTTGGGCCCACTGAGAACAAGCCAGGGACAAGATGAGGAGGTCCCCCATCCTGCCATCCCTATCTGTGCTCAGGCTGAAATGGGGGGCCCACCCCTTCCTGAGATGACAGGAAGCGATTACCCAGACTCCTCTGCACCCTCCTGCCTCCCCACCTGACTTTCGGTCCAGTGCTTTTTTAGAGGGGGTGGGAGGAAGAAAGTAAAGAGGGCAAACTGTTCCTGCTCAATCTGTTTTATTGAAAAGGAAACATACAAAAATCATGTACAAAAAATTAACCAAACATGTACAGAAAATTCATTCCAGTATCTACAGCACACAGCATCATGTACAGAATATTTACAAGCTAGGTCCCTCCTCCCTCCCTCCCTTTGCCCACCCCCTACCCCAAAGCCTCCTTGTTTGGAGGGTCCCTGCCCTGCCCCCTGGGGGAATGTCAGCCCAAGCCTTCTGTCCAAGGGGCTCCCTCCCTCAGCCTTCCGAGGCAAAGGGAAGGCAGGTGAACCCCATCTTTTCTCTCAGTTCCACAGTGGGGCTGACTCGGAGGGGCTAGAGAGAGGGTTATCCCCCTTTGTTTCCTTCTTAGCCCTAAGAAAATGAAAACTGAGGCAGGCTGGCCTGCCGGCTCAGGAAAGACAGACTGGCTCCACAGGATACAGACTAGCGGCTCTTTCCGTCTGGGAAGCTAGTGGTTAGTTTTTTGGCTCATTCCATCAAGGCAGGGAACAAAGCACCAAAGGCCTGGAGAGAAGGCCGGAGAGGGGGCCCGGCTCAAGCGGGCAGAGCCCCGGCCCTTCCTGAGATGGCAGGGGGCAGCTGTGGCACATGCCATTCCCCTTGGACGCCCTGCCCCCTCCTCTCCCGAGGCCCCCCCTTCCTCCCACCAGGCCCCCTCCTCCCCGAGACTGGGGCCTCAGAAGTTTGGCCCCTCCTTGGTCAGTGTCAGAACCGCCCCCCGCCCCCCCAAACTGTCCTCCCAAGCAATCCAGGCAGGGGCTTTTTCCAGTGCTGGACCCAGAGTCATTCGCCCCCCCAGGGCCCCCCAAAGGGGGCATCTGTGCCCATCTCTGATATGCTACATTTTGCCAAGAGTCCACAGGAAGGGGGGGTTGGGAGGTCCTGCCCTGCAGACCTCCTCCAGCCGCACCCCCCAACACATGGTGTCCTGCCGGGTGAGCGCCGGAGCTTAGTTGGGCTCGATTTCGGGGATCCGGTTCCCTCGGTGGGGGGTCAAGAGCCCTGAGATGAGATTGTAGAGAAACCTCCAGGGTGAGAAATGACGTCTCCGATCCTCCTCTCGTCTCTGTGGGCAAGAAGGGGAGGGAGGGACTGTTAGAGCAGGCAGGCTGCTTCCAGGCGGAGAAAGTGGGGTCACCCCTGGAGACCCGCCTTGTAGGTAGGGCTGCCTCCTTCCTCCTGGGACCCACGGCCAGGACTAGGGGAATTCCACAAAGGATGGAGCCTCCCAAAATTCTGTGCTCAAAGATACCCCAGGAAGACCAGGGCCTTTGGAGGCACCTGGTCTGTGCTGAGCTGCTAGGGATGCGGAGGCCGCCTGAGTCAGGAAGGCCTGAATCCACCTGCAGCCCCAGCCGTGTGGCCCTGGCCAAGTCACCCAACCCTGCCTGCCTGCGTAACATGGGCTCCATGACCCCGGCTTCCTGGTCCGCAGAGTGGGAAAAAGCAGCACCTGCCTCAGGATTTGGCTGGGAGGAGCTCCAGCCCAGGGCCTGGCATCCAGCAGGTGCTCATCCCGAGCCCATCACGGCCCCAGAGAAAGGGGGCCGGTGAAGGTCTCCTCCGAGGGGAGCGGGGCAGGAGAGCACCCCTACCTGGAGCCCTCCCCACCCGCTGCGCTCCCGGGCCTCTCGGGGCCCAGCCCCCAAAGCTCCTCCCCACAGCGGGAGGGCAGAGGTGCCCAGCCCCTGGGGGGGCTTCCCCGGCCCCTCCCCTCGGGCTCAGCAGGGGGGAGGCGGCCTTGTTTGTTCTGGGCAGGCGCTGAGCCAGCATCAGCGGCGGGAAGTGAGGAGAAAGAAGGGGGAGGGAGGGCTGGTGGAGGAGGAGGAGGAGGAGGGAGCTGGGGAGAGGGAGGCAGGCATTTGCCAATGCTGACTCACTCGCTATAAATAGCCCAAGATATATGAGCCGCGGGAGCCGCCGGCCCCTTCAGTCCCAGCCGAAGCCGGCCACGGGAGGAAGTCGGGGCCGGGGCCCCTCCCCTCCCCCACGGCCGGGGCTCCGGCCCTGCTCAGTCCGAGGGGGCAGAGCCCGGCGCCCGGAGCCACGCCCCCGCCGCCCCCGCCCCCCTTAATCCGGGAGGCTAGCTTAGGGGATCTCGGCCAGTGGTGCCACCTTCCCTCCCTGCCTCGCCCCTCCCTCCTGTCCCGAGTTCAACCCCGGCCGGGAGGGGGCCCGGCAGCAGCTGCTGCACATCTGGCGGCGGGGCAGCTGAGCGGGGAAGCGCTTCTCCGGGCTCCCCCTCCCCAGTCACCCTCGGCCTCTCCCCAGGTGTGCGCCCGGGAGTGCAGAGCGCGCAATCCGGGAGGGCTTCCTGGCAGCCGGCCGGGGCTGGGCTGGGGTCCGGCCCGGAAAGGGTCTCTCTGGCTCTCCCCGGCTTTGGGGCGCCCCTTGTTTGAACCCAGTGCCTCGCGCTAGGAGGGCCCACCTGCTGTCCCAGCCACTCACTCACCCGCTGCTCGTACAGAGCATTGAGGTCATCGGCCATCCTCCGGAGCAGAGCGCCAATCTCCCGGTCTTGCTGCTCTCCTCGGTCCCCGTGTTCTGGGCCTAACACCCCCGGGGGGCCACCAGACATCGGGGACGCCACCTGAGGCTCTACCTCCTGGCCTCCCTCCTCCTCTGCCTCGGCAGACCTCTCCCCCAAGGAGGGCTGGGAGCCTTCAGGGGGCAAAGAAGACAGGCAGGGGTCACGGCCTGGAGCCAGACCACCGCCCAGCAAATCCATTCCCAGGCCCAGCCGCTCTCATTGGGCAGGGGCACCTCCCATGGCCCGGTTCTCAAGTGGGGGCGATGAGGCTGGCTTCCCACCCCACCCCCACCCCCACCTCCATCCCCTATTTTGTTTTCTCCAAGATACAAGGTTGAGCAAACTCATTTATTCAACAAGTATTTGGGGGCCAGGAACAAGAACTTCTAGAACTCCTGGGGAAAATCTCCCCCCTTTCCTGGGTGATAGTAGAGCTCAGACCCTCAGAGACAGAAGGGCCTCAGGGCAGAAGCAGAGCCAGGGGGTGAGGCTGGAGTCGGGGGTTCTTGCCTTGGGTGCTGGGAACTTTTCTGAGAACTGGATTTCCATATAACTGGTTTTCTCTCTAAGCCTCCCTATTTTTATACATTTAAAGACAGTCAGAGGTCTCCGGAGCCGGAGAAAGACCCAAGGCTCCTGGTTTACAGTCTCGGTGCTAGTTCCGAGTTCTGTGATCCTAGACTTCTGGGGGTCCCTCGGCCTGGATGGGCCGGCCTGAACAGATACACAAGTCCCTCGGAGAGGGGGCCGGGAGCCCTTCCCGAGGGCGCATGCTCCGTGTGGTGGAGCAGGAGTACCGGGGACTCTGGGCAAAGGCCCCACTCCTAACCCTAATTCCCGAGCCCACTGCCCACCCCTGCCCCGCCGGGATGCAGAAGGGGGAGGAGACAGGAAACCACAACAATTCTCCCTCCCTCCCTCCGAGCAGAGCAGGGAGAGGCGGCAGGCAGCACAGGGTTAACTTCTCTGCAGGCAGGGGACCTTTAACCCTTTCGGGCGAGCTCCCCACCACCAGCCTCTCCTTCCCCCCGGGGAATTTCCAAACCTGCCGGCCCTGCCTCCTAGCCCTACCAGGAAGGGGGAGGGGCACGGCTCCGGAGCTCGGAGCCAGCGCGCCCCAGTCCTGCCAGGACCTGGAGAGAGGACTACTTGCTGGAACCACCAGGAGCACTGGGCGCCCTTCGGGGGTCTGGACCACGCCCTTTCCGGGGACCCGGCCTCCCCTCTCTCCCTCGTGGGTGTCCCCCCCCCTCGCTGTCTCAGTTCCTGTCACTCAATGCTCTTTGTAGCTTTAGGCTCCTGCCCTTCCCTCTTCTCCCTTCCTACCCCCCGGCTCTGCGGACTCCAACCTCTGCCCCCAGTGACTCCGGGGGCTTCCCCTAGGAAAGGGCGAGTCCCAAAGTCCTGCTGCCTGGAACCTCGCAAGGAGAGGATGAGGAAGGAAAGTGGGAGGACGAGAAGGGAGACAAAGTGGAAGAGCCAGACCCCCTCCCCACCCCGCCCCCCGGGCAGATGGAAAGAGAGAGAGGGGAGGGAGGGGAGGGGGGGGAAAGTGCCCGGACTCCCGCGAGCACTCACCGCTCTGGCCCTGGCTGCTGGGGGCTGGGCTCCTGGCCGCCCGTGCCCAGCGGGGGCCCCCATACGGACGGGGCTGGCGAGTGCAGAAGTAGGCGAGGGGCAGGAGGGAAGGGGGGCGCCAGCGCCGGGCCGGGGGCTGGGCACATGGAGTCGCCGGAGGGGCTCAGGCCGGCCTCGCAGAGGCTGCACGAGACCGCGGGGGGCATGAGCCGCCCCAGGGGGAAGGTTCGCGGGCCCTCCCGGGGCAGACCCTCCACTGGCTCAGGGGAGCTGCCGTCCTGCTGTGCTCTGGCCATTCCACACCGGGGAGCCTGTGGAGACAGGTGGGAGGAGCCGCTCAGCCTCGCGCCAGCCCGCTCCGGCCCTGGGACGCGTCTCGGGCCCCCGCGCACATGTCAGTTTCCTGCGGCTGAAATGCCCGGCCGGGCGCTCGGGCCCCGCCTCCCCGCGCCAGCCTCTCCCCCTGCGCCCCGGCCCCGGCCCCGCGCTGACACCTACCCAGCGGCCACCACACACTCTCAGCAAGCTCGGAGACAGCGGCACACTCACGAAACTGCACAAGCAATCACAGAGACAAGCTGCACACACTCACCAATGCGGAGGCAGAGAACGAGACCCTAAAAAAACAACACGCCCAGTCGCACGCGCCACCCACAGCCATGCTCCCGGCCGCCCCGACAACTGCCGCGATCGCCGAGGACGCGGACGCGGCGGCAGCTGCGGGACGGAGGCGCCCCCTCCCCCCAGCCCCGGCTCCCGGGGAGCCGGGCTCGCTCCGGACCCAGCGCATGCACGCCCCTGCACCGCCCCGCGGCCGGGACCAGCCCCCGGCCGCCCCCGCCCCCCCTCCGGGAAGGGGCGGGGGAGGGGCAGGCCCGCTCGGGCCGCCAGGGGGCGCCTTGGGGCCGCACACCCATTGTTTGTAAACAAACCCGCAGCCCGCGCGGCCGCGGTAGCAGCCGCAACACCAGCAGCGGCAGCGGCCGCACCTGCGGCAGCCCGCGCCCCCCCCCGGGGTGGGGGCGGAGGGGGGTGGGAGCCCGAGCTGCGGGGGGGGGGTCGGGGGGGCTGCCCCCTCCCTTGCCGCCTCCTCCAGGGAGCCCCTCCGCCTCCCCGTGCCACCCAGGACCCCCCCCCGTTCAGCACCCTTCCTCACTCACCCCGGGGGCATGAACGCGCCGTCGGGGGCGGGGGAGGGTCGTCGGGGCTGTCAGGCGGGGGCCGGGCCGGGCCAGGGGCGCCTGGCTCCGCGCTGCCTGCTCTCCACCGCCGCCTCTGTTGCTGCTGTCGCCGCTGCCGCCGCCGCCACCGCCGCCGCCGCCGCTCGCCGCTGCTCCCGCTCCCGCTCCTGCTGTGGCTCCCGCGGGCCGCACGCATGTGTCTTACGCCGCCGGCTCCCAGGCTGGTTCTGCCGCGGCCGCCGCCGCCGCCGCCTCGCGCTGCAGCCGCGCGCCCCGGCTCCCGCGTGACGTCACCGGCCGCCCCGCCCCGCCCCGCCCCCCAGCTCCCGCCCTCCTGCGGCCGTCTGCGCCCAGGCAAGTCGAGACTTGCCAGCGCGGGGCTGCAGGCGCGGTCGGGGCTGCTGGGGCTGCGGCGCCTGCTGCGGCTCCCACCTCCCCGCCCCGCCCCGCCCCGCCCCCGGGCCGCGCGAGGGGCTTCCCCGAGCGGGGGCGGGGCCGCTACGCGCGGACCCGCGGAGGCTCGCGGTCACAGAAACCCGCGGACACGCAGCCACGGGCTCGCAGATGCACGCGTCCCACAAACACCCAGAAACACGCGTGGACACGCGCGCAGAGTCTAACACGAACACGCAAATGTCGAGGATCGTGAGTGCGGGGCTGGGGCAGTTCTTTCCCACACCCTGTCATAAGGCATGTTTGTGTCGGACTGTGTGCCTTTACAAAGTGCAAGCCGGCCCTTTAGTGACCTCGCGATCGTCCCGTGCGTGGGCTCAGTCAGTCCCAGAATGGCCGTGGGTTATCTCTCACGCTTCTGTCTCTGTCTCTCCCTCCCTCTGTCTCTCCCTCGGTCTCTTTCTCCTCTCTCTGTCTCCTCCCTGTCTCTGTCTCTCCTCTGTCTCTGTCTCTCCTCTGTCTCTGTCTCTCCTCTGTCTCTGTCTCTCCTCCCTCTCTCTGTCTCTCTCTCTGTCTCTTTCTCCTCCCTGTCTCTCTCTTCTCTTTCTCCATCTCCTTCCCTTTATTTCCCCGTCTCTTCTCCCTTCCCCCTCCCACTATATTCTCTCCGAAGTCTTCATATTGGCTCCCTTTCCCGCTACACCCTCCTCTCTCCTCCCTTCTGTATCCTCCGCCTTCCCCCTCCCCTTTGTAGCCTTCATCCTCCTCTGTTCTTCCCTCGCATCCTCCTCCTCCTGCATCCTCCCCTGTATCCCCACGGTCCATCACTCCTGCCCTCCCACATCGATCTCCTTCACGGAGTCCTGCCTTGCGGCTACAGCTCTTTTGAACTTGGCATTCTAGCTCTTGTGTCTGCATTCGCATCCTGGGGCTTAGCCCCCCATCATTTCTGCCTCTCCCGATCTCCAGCTTCCTTAGAGGCTCAAGTCTGATGCCGGCCACCTCCTCCATCTTCCCCCATTCTGTGTGTGTGTGTGTGTGTGTGTGTGTGTGTGTGTGTGTGTGTGTGTGTACGTACTTTCCAGTTCCCCAAGTCACCTTGCACTGGTTTATCCGGGTACACCTTGTAATCTCGCCAGTGCAACAGTTCTCAGACTTTTGGTCTTCTCCTCTTAAAAATAATTGAGGCTCAGCTCCCAAAGAACTTTTGAGCATGGGGGTTATACCTACCATTTATTCCTTTGGAAATGAAAAGATTATTACAAAAACTCGTTTTGACCTCTCAGCCTCCCCCCTGAAAATGTCTCAAGGACTTGGGGGTCCCTGGACCACGTTTTAAGACTTTTCCCTAGTAGAATGCAAGCTCTTTGAGGGGACAGCCTGTTGGGGGAGAGCCTTAGATGCATGTTTATTAAATACCTACTATGTGCAAAGCACTGCCCTAGGGGATGGGGATATGAGGCTTCTAATGCAGTGCTTTGGACATAGTAGGTATTTAATAAACAGTGATTTAACTGAAATAGAGATCACCTAGACTAAGGGCCTCATGTTCTAGATGACAGAGCCTGAGACTAAGAGCCAGAAGGAAGGTTCTCCCCACAGACACACAGGAGCAGACAGGGCTCTAGGACATTTCCGTTTGGAGCTAGGAGGGATCTGGGCAGTCCCTTTCATTTTTACAGACCAGGAAACTGAGGCCTAGGGAAATGAAGTGACTTATGTAGGGGCACACAGGCATTAAACAGTAGAGGCAACTTTTGAATCTGGGGACTCAAATGAGAGAGAGAGGAGATAGAGACAGACAGAGAATAGAATAAAAGAGACAGAGAAAGAAAGATGGGAGATGGAAAGAAACAAACAGAAAAAAAGGCAGAGAGAGAGAAAGAGGCAGAAGACAGACAGCTAGTTCTCCCCAGAAAGCAAGAGGAGGGGAGTAGAGAACTGGGTTTGATGGGAAGCTCCAGCACAGACTCGCTGGATAGCTCCGCGTTGGTTATCCGCCCTCCCCAAGCCCCCCCCCCCACTCCCCAGTACACTGTTTCCCTCTAGTGCCAGGTAACTCACTCTCTCAGACTCCGAGACTCAGAGAAGGTGCCTGCCCTGCATTGGCAGAACTGGCTCCTCACCGGGAGCTTCTTCCAACCAATGAAATCACGGGTCTGGTCCAAAAAAAAATGTGTTCCCTGAGAGCCCCAGAAACAGAGAAACAGGCAGAAAAGTACTGTTCTCCCAGAGACACCGAGACAAAGCGTCGCAAGACAAAGGCTCCGGGAGGAAAGGCACAGCTGAGGCAGGAGAAATGCCCCCAAGTCTGGCCCGGCCCCCCCAAAGCCTGCCAACTGACAGGAGAGCAGTCCCAAAAGCGATGGGGCCAGAGGCCAGAGGGGCTCCGGGGCGAGCTGCGGGCCGCCCAGCCGGGCCTCACACCCCCATTCCCCCTCCCCACTTCATTGCATCAACTCCCCGAGAGCAGGGGCACGGGGGTCACGAGAGAGAGAGTGATCTCCCCCCTCCCTGTGCCCCCCCCCACTTCTCCATGCCTCAGAAAGGCCAAAGTGTTCAAGGAGGAGAGGGAAGGAGACCTCTCCCCACGCCACCCCCCAATTTGAGAAACTGGCGAGAGAGGAAAGAGTTAATCTGCTTCCCGGGGCCCCAGATACTTGGGTCCTTGGCCCTGGGGGTGGGTCGGGGAGGAGAGCTCAGCCTGAGATGTGCGGGGGAGAAGACACCAGAGAAGTGTCCCTGCCCCCTCCCCGCGCTAAGTGCTTAGAGATCTCCCTCCCCCCAAAGTCCACTCTAGGGCCTGAGGCACCTGGTCCCCCCTCCCCTTTGCTAGGTGCTTCAGGAACTCCACCATCCGGCTACGAGAAGAAAGAACCAATGAGAAGCAGCTGCACTCGTGTCTCTGGGCGGCTGGGGTCGGCTCTGCCCGCCTGGCATTGGGCCCTGGGTGGGCAGTGTTGGGGAGGGAAGGGGGGGGGCCCTGGCGCCTGGTTGGGCCGGCTTGTTGCTGGGTAACCAGGCGCTGAGTCCCCCCCACCCCCACCCTCCCTGCTCCTTGCTCACTGGCTGGGCCGTGCCAGGAAGGGGGGGGGGAGGCAAACGGGCAGCTGAGGCCACAGCAACAGCCCGGGCCCACCCAGCCAACCCCGCTCCCTCCTGCCCAGCTTGCGGAAGCCTCTCCGCTCTGCCTGCCACCCAATAAGGCCCCGCTGGACCCCGGCTCCTCGGCCCTCCCCCTGCCTGCCCCGCCCCGCCAGCTCCATCCCCGCGAAACCTGGCCCCGGAGCTCGGTGCCCCAAGCACCCGAACGCCGGGACCGGGGGACGCAGGCGTCGGAGCCCCCAGCAATGAGCCCCCGGGCATATTCCATCCCCCCCCCCCGCCCTCGGACCTCCCTCGGGCTCGGCTTCCAAGCGATTCTCCCCCCAGAGCCAGGGAGTCAGCTTTCAGTTTGGAAGGGAAAGGACCCCCCAACTCCTATGGTCCGAGCCCTTGGGTACAGATGGGAAGAGGGACGGGGGCCCAGAGAGGGGGAGAGTATGCTCGGAGTCACACAGCAGAGACGGGGTTCTTCTGGATGGAAACCCAGGACTTTTCCCATCCCCAGGATCCGGACCCCTCTCTGTACCCTAGGAGGGGTTGGGGGTGCGTAAGAAGCTGTGTGTCCTCGGGCAGGTGTCTTGAGGTCTCTGGACTAGGATTAAAAACAGAGATGGGGGTCGCAGGGGTGATGGGACAGATACTCTTCCCCGGCGCCTAGGCAACGGAGCCAGGAAAGGACCCAGGCGTTCTCCTCCGGCTCCCAATTCTCTCCCACCCACCCCCAGTGGCCAATAGCAGGAGCTGGGGGCGGAGCCAGGAAGTGGGGGAATTAGTCAGACTCAGGAACTAGGCGATGACATCAGGCTGGGGGAGAGCTGGGGTGGGGGGAGCGCGGGGAAGGGGCGATGACGCAACAGCCGCGGTGACTAATGGCCAGCGGGGCGGGCAAGTTTGCCCGGTAACAGAGGCTCCCGGACCCCCGCCCCATCCTCGGAGCCCTAGCTCGGGCCTCACCCCCTCCCCTCTCCGCAAACACGGACACCCCTCCTCCCCCTCCCCGCTCCGTGCCACCCAGCTGAGCCCAGGCTGCCTGCCTGAACTTTCCCTCCCCAGCGCCCCCCCCCCCGTCAGCCGGGGGAGGGGCGCGCCACTCCTCCCCCATAGATACTCTGGTTCCTAAGGGGAGGCTGTGTTTGCCCATGTGACTCCGTGTGTGAGTGTGCGTTAGTGCTGGGTGGGCGGCTGGCGGAGTGAGGGACGTGGCTGCGTAGAGATGGGGAGAGCTGTCAGCGTGGGGGGAGGGGGAGGGTGCTCAGGGGTTGTGGGTGATTGTGTCCTGGAACGTGAGCGTGATGGCATGTGGCGGGCGCCGCGGCGATGGCGGTGTGTCCGGACGGCTGGGGCTGCCGGGCCGCGGGAGCACCCGCTCTCCTAGTGGGGAGCTGGGGGCCTTCAGGCTCCCAGCAGCACCTGAGCCCAGAGCCACTTGAACCCAGAAAGGGGAAACAAGATGGGAGGGGGGGTGAGTGGGGGTGACGTCTAATGACTGGAAGCCCAAGTATCCCAGTGAGACCCTCTAATGACAGGAAGCCCCGAGTATCCCAGTGAGACACCCTGAAACACCTTTGAGGAGTGCCTCGATTCCCCTCTCCTGCACCTTCCCCACCCTCCCTCCATTCATCCATCCATCCATCCTTCTACTCTTCTATCTCTCCCTCCCTGTCTCTCTCCATCAATCCCTGTACCCTCCATCTCTTCCTCTCTCCCTCCCTCTTCCCCCCCTCCATCTTTCTGTCCATCCACCACTCTACCCATCCATTTATCTGTCCTTCCTTCCAGCCTTTCATCCATTCATTCATCCCTGAACCCATCCTGCACCCTACCCACTCTCCCACATTCCTCCATCCCTCCCTCCTTCCCTTCATCCCTCCATATACTCATCCTTATTGTCTTCCCTTCCCTCCAGCCACCATCCATCCATTTCTCCATCTGTCCATCTCTCCATCCATTCATCCATCCATCCATCCATCCATCCATCCATCCACCCTCCCTCCCAGTCTCTACACAGGGCTGCTTTCTCTCTGTCTTCACATTCCTCTTTATATACAGGATGTCCCAAAAGTCTTAAAGCAGTTTAATCATTAAAAAAAAGAAAGAAAGAAAGCTTGCAGCTGCACTTGGACTTTCGGGACACCCTGTATTTAGCATCCAGGTCTCTGCCTCTTCTTCCTTCCTCGGGGTTGGGGAGGCAGATACCATCTCTGACTCTTCATCACCCATTCAAATTCTACAGCCAGGTTCAGATGAGCTCTAGCTGTGGCAGGAAGGATGGAGGAAAGACATTCTTTCAGACTCAGCTCGGCTCATACCTTTGGCAAGGGGCATTTCCCTGTCTCCCTTATGTTTAATGACATCAGTTGGTACACAGCAGGTGCTTAATAAATGCTCGTTGTTGGACTCTAAGACCCACAGGAACGGGATCCTTCCACTGGGAAGGAGGCACAGGGCAGGAAAGGAGCATGGGGTGGGAATGGATGGGCACACCACTTGTGTAATTGAGATAGCACTATCAAGCTGTGGCAGGCCCCCAAAACTTCCTGTGGAGGATCTCTTAACTGCTCACCAAGAGCTTCTTCCCACCCCTCCCTCTTAGCCCTGCGGGGGTGGGGACACAGGGAGCCTGGCCCCGACCTACCCACCCCCTGGGGCTGAGCTCAGAAATGTAGAGATTTCATCATCTTCCTCCCTCCCTCCCCCCCCCCCAGCTCCCCATTCAGACCTCAGCCAAGCCCTTCTGTCTCTCCGCTTGGCCCCTGCTGCCTCCTAGTGGCCTTGAGGGGAAGCTTCAGCTTCGGCCTTCCTGCCAGCTGAGGGAAAGATAGACCCTCAATTAATGGGGAAAGAAGCAACTTTATTCAGAAAACATTTGGGGCACTTTCTGTCCTCCCAATCGGAAGTGCTCATCCATCTCCCCCTCAAATATCTTTGAGGGTCTCTTGATTCCCCACTTTTGTCCTCTGCTCCTCCCTCTCTCCCTCCCTCCCTCCATCCAGCAGGTTCTGGGACCTACTTTGGTCCAGGCCGTTTCCCTACAACACACTCACTCTGTATGGCAGCCAGTCTGGAGCAACAGCCCCAAACTCTGCATTCGATCTTCTGGTTCAGGCCATTTACAGGTGGGATGCCCCAATCTTTGAACAGTTTCCTCCTGTACCATCTCTTAGGGGCTTCCTCTTTCTTCCTTCAAGGGCAAGATCTAGGATCCTATGATTTATTGATTGAAAAGAATATAAGTACTCTCAAGAACAGCCATCTGAGTTGGGAAAAGACCTCCCCCATCCCAGGACATTGGAAGAGTGAGCTCCCCCTGGAAAGCTGAATATGATTGTTGGGAGACTTCCTGGGAAGGCTGACCTCTGAGAGTGAGGAGAAAATTAATATGGACAGTCGAGAGCCCACCTTCTCCTTCCCCCAGTGCCCTCGGATTCCAGACTGAGAAATGAAGACGCCAGCTTTGTCCAGAATGAGAGCCCCTTCCTAATGGCAAAGCATTCTTCAGATCTGCCCTAACTGGCCAGCACGAGATGGTAGTGGAATACTTAGCATCCAGCGATGGAAACTCTATGGAAGGACTAACGAGCTCAAATGGATCCACTGACACTTTAACATGGATCATAATTAATCCTTTGCACCAGCATCTATATTCATCTGCCAAAAAAAAAAAATTAATCCATGCTCGGGCAAGGCTACGGTGAATTATTTAATGGGATGTTTGAGGGCAAGATGCAGTTTGTAGCTTTCCAAAACAAAGTTAGAGTTAATTTCTTCCAGCAATGACTCCCTCCAGCCATTCTTTTTTTTAAAATTTCAGCAAAAATCATAAATATCTTTTATTTTTCTTCTTTTTTCTTTTTTATTAATTTATAATTATAACTTTTTTTGACAGTACATATGCAGGGGTAATTTTTTTTTTTTTTTTACAACATTATCCCTTGTACTCCCTTCTGTTCCGAATTTTCCCCTCCTTCCCTCCAGCCCCTCCCCTAGATGGCAGGCAGTCCCATACATGTTATATGTGTTATAGTATATCCTAGCTACAATATATGTGTGCACAACCGAATTTTTTTTTTGTTGCACAGGAAGAATTGGATTCAGAAGGCAAAAATAACCTGGAAAGAAAAACAAAAATGCAAACAGTTTATACTCATTTGCCAGTGTTCCTTTTCTGGGTGTGGCTAATTCTGTCCATCATTGATCAATTGGAATTGGATTAGCTCTTCTCTATGTCGAAGATATCCACTTCCATCTTAGTACATCCTCATACAGTATTGTTTTTGAAGTGTATAATGATCTCCTGGTTCTGTTCATTTCACTCAGCATCAGTTCATGCAAGTCTCTCCAGGCCTCTCTGTATTCCTCCTGTTGGTCATTTCTTACAGAACAATAACATTCCATAACATTTATATACCATAATCTACCAACCATTCTCCAATTGATGGACATCCATTCATTTTCCAGTTTCTAGCCACTACAAAAAGGGCTGCCACAAACATTCTTGAACATATAAGTCCCTTTCCCTTCTTTAGTATTTCTTTGGGATATAAACCCAATAGTAGCAATAGTAGCTGGATCAAAGGGAATGCACAGTTTGATAATTTCTCCCCTCCCCCCCAGCCATTCTTAATCCACAGACTGAATCACCTGAGAACCCAGGACATCAGGATTGAGGTCCCTTAAAGCATAGGAAAAGATTGTCAGAGCTGGGAAGCATCTTGGGGCATTAGGAGGGTTTGTTTTCCCCTAAAGGACTGTACGCTTTCTGATGACAAAGGATTAATATATTCTTTATTTTATCCTTAGAACTTAACAGGACTTGGTACACAATAGATGTCTAATAAATACTTGTTTAATGAATGAATGAACCTAAAAGTGCCTGGTACTTAAAGGTGCCTAATAAAAGTTTGTGAATGAATTAATTAATTTAAGTGTCTGGTACTTAAAGGTTGTCCAATAAAAGCTTGTTGAATCAATGAATGAACCCAGAATGTGAGAGCTGAAGAGACCTGAGAAAACTATAATTACTAACTTTTGGAAAAGCTTCCTTATTAGTCACCCTGATTCCTTTCTCTCCCCTCTCCAATGTAGATTACAAATAAGCACTTTCAACAATGTGTATAATGCAAGTTCCAACATATCAGTTCATTTTGCCAAATAGATATTTTTTGGGCCTTTTTTATTGTTTCTTATAAAGGATGGCCCTCTGGAAGAAGAGAGAGGAAGAAGATACATTGGGAAATCTAGGCAATAGAAAAATAAAAAATATTAATTTAACATGAACATTTTCTTTTTTTTATTATTAATTTTATAATTATAAAAATTTTTTTGACAATATATATGCATGAGTAATTTTTTTTATAACATTATCCCTTGTATTCATTTTTCCAAATTTTCCCCTCCCTCCCTCTACTCCTTCCCCAGGTGACAGGCAATCCCATACATTTTACATGTGTTACAATATAACCTAGATACAATATATGTGTGTAAATCCAATTTTCTTGTTGCACGTTAAGTATTAGATTCTGAAGGTATAAGTAACCTGGGTAGATAGACAGTAGTGCTAACAATTTATATTCAATTCCCAGTGTTCCTTCTCTGGGTGTAGTTGTTTCTGTCCATCATTGATCAACTGGAAGTGAGTTGGATCTTCTTTATAACATGAACATTTTCAAAAATTTTCCTAAAGCACAGCTCTGAAAATGTGCGTAACGCCCCAGCTCAGAAATGGTCCATGCCTCTCTATTGCTCCTAAGACAAGATTCAAACATCTCCGGAACGTTTTCAGTGTCGTTTCCCAACTCTTTTTTATCCAGACAGATAGATTCCTCCTTGTTCCTGAGTTCAGCATTACTTCTCTTTGACCTCTGTTTCATGCATAGGAAAGTGCATCCTCCTTATCTGCAGTCTGTTACAGCTCTTCCATTTCCTCAAGAATCAGTTCCCTGTGCCAACTCCAAAGCAAAGGCTTCCCTCCTCCCTTCTTTTGTCAGGGCTCTCTCTCCACAAATTACCTTACATGTATTTAACTGGCCCAGTCAGCCTAGAGTCAGAGAAATCTGAGTTCAAATCCAGCCTCATATGCTTCCTAGCTAAATCATTTTACTTTGACATGCCTTGGTTTCCTCATCTGTAAAATGGGGATACTAATAATAGCATCTACCTCCCCAGGATGTCGTGAGTTTCAAAGGGATTACCAAGTATTTATTACTATGTGACTGGTACATAGTAGGTGCTTGATACATGTAGCTATTTATTATTGCTATTCATATTTTGTTGCTGTCATTTTTACAGTCATGTCCGACTCCATATGACCCCATTTGGGGTTTTCTTGGCAAAGATACTAGTTTGCCATTTCCTTCTCCAGCTCATATTATTATTACTGTTATTATTATTGCTATTGTTATTAATATCATTGTTATTAACTGGGGTAACTGGGGTAATTCTCTCTCTCCCACTCAAGAGAATATAAGCTATCTCATGGCTGGATTGGGATGTTTTTCTGCCTCTAGTGTCCTAATTAGTACAGCATCTGTAAGATTAGATAGGAACTGGATTTACGGTTCAATGGCTATGGAGACTACTACCAGTCAGTCAGTCAACAAGCATTTATTATGTACTTATTATATGCCAGACTCTGGGCTAAGTGCTGAGAATATGAAGAAAGGCAAAAACATAGTCACATTATAATACATAATAAACAGCAAGGTAACAACTCTGTATGTGTGTGTGTGTATTTGTGTGTGTGTGTTTCTGTGTGTGTGTGTGTTTCTGTGTGTGTGTGTGTATTTGTGTGTGTGTTTCTCTGTGTGTGTGTATTTGTGTTTCTGTGTATGTGTGTGTGTGTGTGTGTGTGTGTGTGTGTGTGTGTGTGTGTGTGTGTGTGTTTGCTCAGATTGGACATGAGGGCTGAGTGAATGAGGAATCAAGATTGCTACTGAAGTCCAGACCTGGTTTATTGAAAGGATGCTGATTGATACTCTTAACAATAATCAGTAAGCAGAGAGGAATTGGGGGAAAGATAATGAGTTCCATCTTGGGCTTGATTGAATTGGACTAAAGCATCTTTTCTGATGTTTTCATCTTAAATCAGGGTTCTTCCCTTTTGTTGTATCTTAGTGCCCTTTGACATCTGGTAAAAACTTCTCAGAATTAGGAGAGGAAGTCTTTTTTGTTGATTATATTTCTTTAAAAATATTATAATTGAGGGAAATGCCAAATTTTGGTCTTGAAGATTCTGAAATATCATGACTAATATGAAAATAGGTTTAAAATGATTGTTCATGTACAATCTATATCAGATTGCTTACGGTCTTGGGGAGGGGAGAGGGGAGAGAGGGAGTGAAAGAAAATTTGGAATTCAAAATCTTACAAAAATCAATGTTGTATTTAACATGTATTGGTCAACCTGCCATCTGGGGGAGGAGGTTGGGGGGAAGGAGGGGAAAATTTGGGACAAAAGGTTTTGCAATTGTCAGTGCTGAAAAATTACCCATGTCTATATCTGGTAAATAAAAAGCTATAATAAAAAAAAATCAATGTTGAAAGCTATCTTTACATGTAATTGAAAAAAGAAAATACTGTTTAAAAAAGAAGTACCGGAAAATAAAGACATAATTCTTTCCCAATCTGAGTTCACAGATTAACTCTCCTCAAATTTCAAATTAAGGGTCTTCTAAGACTCAGAGGATTGCCTAAAACACAGAGAGATTCCCAAGGTCACAGTATACGGTTACCTAATTTATTGATGTTACTCCCTATATGGAGGGACTTGGACTTTGAGACATTATACATAGCCTCCATGTCTCCTGCAAAAAGGGAAAAAAAAAGTTTTAAAATAACTTAAAAAATAAAATGAATAAATAAAAGGTCTCTTGCACATTGACGTGACTTACTGCTCAGATAGGGGGCCTTGGACTTGTCTCTCAGTATGCCTCCTGCAGCTAGTCGCTTGGGGGTTTTCGTGCTCAGCTCAGTCAGGAAGGCCAAAGTTCAAATAAAGATACTGTGGGAGCCCGGACAAATCACTTAACCTCTGTTTGCTGCTGTTTCCTCAAATACAAGATGGGGGTAAGAACAGCACCTACCTCTCATTATCTCAAAGGTCAAATGACATCATCGCAGGTTTTTTTTTTACTTGGCCAGCATATAGTAGGTGCTATATAAATGCTCATTCTTTCCCTCTCGACCACATTTAGGATTTTCTTGGCAAAGATACTGGAGGGGTTTGCCATTTCCTTCTCTAACGCATTTTACAGATGAGCAAACTGAGGCAGACAGGGTGAGGTGATTGGGTAAGGTCCCACAGCTCCCTGAAAGAAGCTTCCTGGCTCTGACCCAGCACTCTGTGCGTTATGGCGCCACCTAGCGGCCTTTCAGTGTCTACACACATCCTTTAAATTATATACACAGTATCCTTGAACTTAATTTTGAAACAAAGTATCATCTTTGGTGGGGGGAGGATGCGTTTATTTTCTCTCCCTCCCTCCAATGAAACCAACTAAAAAGAAAGTGATGAAATAAACCCAGCGGCCCGAGCAGATTTCCTGATTGGTCACTTCCAAGCTGCATCTTCCCCCTGTGCCTCTGGACTCCATCCGGCCCTCTTTGGATTCTACCCAATTGGTACCTCGGTGTTTGTGTCTTGGTTTCTCCCGTGGGATCCTCGAGGGTCACGAACCTTTCTTTGTGTTCTAGGGCTCAGGCCTGGCCCTTGCTAAGTGCTTCATCCTAGAAATAGCCAGCTGCATCAATTGCTGTGAAGATCTTATTATAATTTGACTTGGAAATAGCATCGATGGGGGCAGCTAAGTGGCTCAGTGGCTCGAGCCAAGCTTGAAGTCAGGAGGACCTGAGTTCAAATATGGTCTCAGACACCTAACACTTCCTGGCTGTGTGACCCTGGGCAAGTCACTTAATTGCCTCAACAAAAAACAAAAACAAAAGAACAATGTTCATCTCTCTCTCTCTCTCTCTCTCTCTCTCTCTCTCTCTCTCTCTCTCTCTCTCTCTCTCTCTCTCTCTCTCTCTCTCTCTCTCTCTCTCTTTAATTTAAATCTTCTTTTGCTTTGTGGATACAAAAGTCAAAAATTGTGTCGGTTGATGAAGCTTCAGGTTTGGAAAGCTTCTGAAATTCTAGCCCTACTTGAGAAACACCTGTTGACTTACCTCTGACTGAAGCTTTGGATCCTAATTGGATCCTCCCTCCCAAAAATTGCACCTTTACCCATTCTAAAGTCATCCAGAGTTTTTTCTTTAAGATGTCACTGTATAAGCCAGGGAAAGAACTATGGGAAATGAGTGTGGACCACAACATAGCATTTCCACTCCTGTTTTTGTCTGCTTGCATTTTTGTTTTCCTTCTCGGATTATTTTTACCTTGTTTCTGAGTCCGATTCTTCTTGTGCAGCAAAACAACTGTATGGACAGGTATACATATATTGTGTTTAACATCTACTTTAACATATTTAACATGTATTGGACTACCTGCCATCTAGGGGAGATAGTAGGAAGAAGGAGGGGAAAATTTGGAACACAAAGTTTTTCAAGGGTCAATGTCAAAAAATTATCCATGCATATGCTTTGCAAATAAAAAACTTTAATTAAAAAAAAAAAGGTTCTGGTTCTGCTAACTGGTTCATAAAGCTGGAGCTAGAAGTCTGGGGGTTTCATTGACAAAGTCAAGAAGATGACTTTCCCCCTCAGGGTATTAGCTGAGGGGTTGGGGTGGCATATTTTCTTTAATACAATTGATGTGAGTCAGAGATTCGCTAGCAAATGTTTAACAACCAGTTTTCAGAAGAAAAAGAAAGACTTTTTTTTTTGCTTTTTATTTTCAAAATATATACATAAATAATTTTCAACTTTGCAAATTGCAAAACCTTGTTCCAATTTTTTCTTGGGTCCAAATTTTTACTCTCTCCTTTTCTTCTCCTCCCTTTCCTAGACAGTAACTAATCCAATAACCGTTTTTTAAAATTTTCAAAAATTATTGTTGTTTGCTTTTCATTTTATTTTTAAGCTTTTTATTTTCAAAACATACGCATGGATAATTTTCAACATTCACCCTTCCAAAACTTTGTATTCCAAATTTTTTCCCTCCCTTTCCTTCCCCTGGATGGCAAGTAATTCAATATATGGTAAATATGTGCAATTCTTCTACACATATTTCCACATTTATTATGCTGTGCAAGAAAAATCAGATCAAAAAAAGAAAAATAATAAGAAAAAAATAAGCAAGCAAATAAAAACAACAAAAAAGGTAAAAATATTATGTTGTGATCCACATTCAGTTCCCACAGTCCACTCTCTGATGCAGATGGCTCTCTTCACCACAAGACCATTGGAACTGGCCAGAATCACTTCATTGTTGAAAAGAGCCACATCCATCACAATTGATCATAATATAATCTTTTTGTTGCCATGTACAATGTTCTGGTTCTGCTCATTTCACTCGGCATCAGTTCATGTAAGTCTCTCCAGGCCTCTCTGAAATCATCCAGCTGATCATTTTTTATATTACAATAATATCCTATAACATTCATATCCCGTAACTTACTCATCCATTCTCCAATTGATGGGCATCCCCTCGGTTTCCAGTTTCTAGCCACTACAAAAAGGGCTGCCACAAACATTTTTGCACATGTGGGTCCTTTGCCCTAAAAAAGTCACATTTTAAAGTTTGATCTGCATTAACATTTTCTCCATTACTTTCTTAAGTCTAGACAATCAGCAAAATGAAAAGTCAAATCCTGATTTGCAGATTTCTAAATCATACATGCTCTTCTGAAAATTTAATAATAGGACAGCTTGAGCCCACACCAGTGATGTTCCCCCAATTGTGAGGTTCTAGCTCCTTTTAGCTATTTTACATGAATTAATTTTTAGAAAGAGGATATTTTTTTTTCAAGGGCATACTTTCCCCTATACAAGGTGGAAATATCTTCTCTTGGAGGAAAAAAATCAAAGGCAAAGGCCAAGGCCTGAGGCCTGTTTCTTTCCTGGTCTCAAAAAGAGCAGTCTTTCAGACTATCAGTAGACGGCTTTGCTAAGGAGAGAAGGAAACTAAAACACTTGAGGCTGCCTCAAGAAAAAGACATCCTCTTAATGATGTGGATTACTGGCCAAAATCAGCAACCTAAAAAAACCAAACCCAAACCCAAGGAACTTTCCATTCCAAGGAACTACTCCAGCCTCGTTTGCCCAAGTAGACAGAGGTCATTCCAAGTGTTCTGTGAATAAGATAGATTGTTCCTTACGCAGATCTTCCCATATATATTTTTTTAAACTTCGCATTTCTCATGGGAAATATCCCATGACACAGCACATTTTTTTTTTAATTTATAAGACAAAGAAAATAAGAGATAGTAGGAAAAATATTGCTATTTGAAAATAAAACTATAATAAAAATTTCACAGTAACTAATGCCATTGTTCTTGCTTGGAGTGCTAGGTACTGTACTAAGCCCAGAGAATGATAACTTTCCATTGTTGTTGTTCAATTGTGTCCAATTATTCATGACCCAATTTGGAATTCTCTTGGCAAAGATAGTGGAGTGCTTTGTCATTTCCTCCTCAGTTCATTTACATATGAAGAAAATGAGGTAAACATGGGTGAGTGACTTGCCTACAGAGGAAGTGTCTGAGGCTAAATTTGAACTTAGATGGTTCTGACTTCAGTCTCAGTGTTGTCTATTCACTTTATCCCTTAGATTTCCCATCATCCATTTCACTCCTATAAAATTCCTCTCCCCCATGAAGAAGGGAAGTTCTATCATAGTACAGACATTACAGATCCCACAGTACACATTTAGATAATTTTAGGGACATGGACATATTTTTTGGAAATTGCTTTCTAGAATAGTCAAATTGAGTCCCATTACACTAACAGAATATTATTGAAGGAGCCCCTTCAATGTAGATCTTTCTTTTTTTATTAAAATCCTTTTTTTGTTCTTTTGATAAGGTAGAATCTCAAAGATGTTTTAATTTGCATTATTTCTCCAATCATGAATGATTTAGAATATTTTTTATATGGATGTTGATAGTTTTGGGAAGCATCTATTCAGATTTTTTGACCCCTTATCTATTGAAAATGCCTCTTATTCAAATAAATCTGAATCAGATTCCTAGGGAGCTTGGATACCAGACTTCTATCAGAGAAATCTGTTGTAAAGATTTTAACCCAATTCCTTGTTTCCCTCCTAATTTTAATTGTATTGATTTTGTTTGTATGAACACTTTTACATTTTATAGTCAAAATTGTCCCATTTTCTTTTCTGTGAACCCTCTGTCCTTAGCTTTTCCAAGACATCTTTGTATGTTCAGATATCTTGAAAGGCGATTTTTTCCTTACTCCTCAAAAAAGCCACCTCAATCCTCAAGGAGGTTCCATTCTTTTTTTTCCTTTTATATATATATATATATATATATATATATATATATATATATATATTTTTAAGTACACATTGCTTTATGAATCATGTTGGAACAGAACAATCAGAACAAAAAGGAAAAACCACAGGAGAGAAAAAAAAGTGAACATAGCATGTGCTAATTTACATTCAATCTCCACAGTTTCTTTTCTGGATGCAGATGGTGTTTTCTATCCAAAGTATACTGAGATTGCTTTGGATCACTGAACCACTCAGAAGAACCCAGTCTTTCATAGTTGAGCATCCCACATTTTTGCTGTAACTGTGTACAATGCATTCTTGGTTCTGCTTGTTTCACTTGGCGTCAGTACATGTAAATCTTTCCAGGTCTTTCTTAAATAATTTTTGTCCATCTTTTTTTTATAGAACAATAATATTCCATTACATTCTTATATCGCAACGTGTTCAGCCATTCCCCCTAACTGATAGGCAACTACTCAGTTTTCAATTCTTTGCTGCTACAAACATTTTTGCACATTTGAGGAGATTCCATTTTAATGGGGGAAGGCAGTTTAAATAGTGTGAGAAGATAGGATAAGGCACCAGAAGAAACGTAGTAGAAACATCATTTAGAAAGTCAGAAGTTGAGCCAGACTTGAAGTAAGCTTGAATATTGGGGGTCGAGAGTGGGGGTGAGCCATTCCTACCTCAGATGAAAATTCTGGGAAGAAACTCATCAATTAGAGGAAGCAACCTTAGGGATGGAAACATTGCTAATGTGAAAAGACTTCTAGGAAAGTGATGGGGAAGGTGTCTAGAAAGACAGGGGACTATTCGGAATTCAAATTGAGCCTCAGATACTTCCTAGTGACTTAACCGTGTTTGCTTGAGTTCCTCATCTGTAAACTGAGTTGGAGAAACCAACTATCTTTGCGAAGAAAGCCCCAACTGGGTACATAATTGAAATGACTCAACAACTCTAAGTCCTTTTGATGACTATTTCTGTGTAGTATGGTTTTAGATTTGGTCTTGTCAGGGTCTTCTTCCTTCCCATTTTTTCCCCCAGTAAATTTATTTATTTTTAATACACATTACTTTATGAATCATGTTGGGAGAGAAAAATCAGAACAAAAGAGAAAAACCACAGGAGAGGAAAAAAAACAACAGAAAAAAGAAGTGAATATAGCAGGTGTTGATTTGTCTCCTTTTCTGGATGCAGATGGCATTTTCTATCCAAATTCTACTGGGATTACTTTGGCTCACTGAGCCGCTGAGAAGAAACAAGTGTTTTATAGTTTATCAGCGCACATTCTTGCTGTTATTGTGTACAATATATTCTTGGTTCTGTTTATTTCACTCAGCTTCAGTTTGTGTAAATCTTTCCAGGCCTTTCTAAAATCTTATTTTTTTTTTACATGATTTTCCTTGAGATTCTTTACTTCTTGTTCCTCCCGGTGAATTTTATTGTGATTATTTTACCTCTATAAAATATTCTTATAGGGCAGATAGGTGGTGCAGTGGATGGAGTGCTAGACTTAGAATTAGGAAGATGAGTCTTCCTGAATTTAAATTTGTTCTAAATTAAATTTGTCCATTGGGGGGAGCAATCTGGAACTATGACCAAAGAGCTATAAAGCTGTGCATCCAGCATACAGCAGTGTCTCTACTGAGTCTGTATCCCAAGGAAATCATAAAGGAGGGAAAGGGACCCACATGTGCAAAAATGTTTGAAGCATCCCTTATTGTGATAGAAAAGAATCGCAAAGTGAACAGATACCCATCAACTGGGAAATGGCTGAACAAGGTATGGTGATGAAGGTAATTGAATATTATTGTTTCATAAAAAATGATGAACAAGCTGATTTTAGAAAGGTCTGGAAAGATTCACATGAACTGATGCTAAACAAAACAAGCAGAACCAGAAATACACCGTACACAGTTACAGCAAGATTGTGCAATGATCAACTATGAGAGACTTGGTTTTTCTCAGTGGTTCAGTGTGAACCAAAGCAATCCCAATAGACTTTGGACTGAAAATGCCTCTGCATCCAGAAAAAGAACTATGGGTATTGAATATAAATCAACACATGGTATTTTTTACACTTTTTTTTTCCTGTTTTCTTTTTCTCTCCCATGTTTTTTCTCCTTTGCTCTGATTTTTCTCTCCCAACATGATCCATAAAGCAATGGGTAGTAAGAATAAATAAAATTTTTTAAAAAAGGAAAAAAAAAAAAAAAAGAAAACCCCAAATGGAGTCATAGAGAGTTGTTCAGGACTGAACAACAAACACAGAATATTGTTTTGGAATATCTTTGATTGGTATGGCATCAAATAATTAACTTAATTTATGTAGTATCATTGTTTTTTAAAAATTACATTGGCTTAGCCTATCCACAAGCAATTAGTTCCTCTCCACTAAGTCTCTATTTGTCTATGTCATGTTTGATTGTTCAGTCAGATGTTCCTCGGGGAGTCTTGATAAATAGACTGGCAAATATTTAATAAATTCTGTTGTTATTTTGGATGGGATGTCAGAATTAGGAGGGTCCTTGGAACATGGAATGTCAGAACTGGGAGCAAATGTAGAATAGGGATTGTTAGACTTGGGAGGAGAACTATAGTAAGAGAGGGGGGAGCCAGAAGAGACCTAGAGCATAGAATATCAGTGCTGTGAGGTCTTTGGGATAGGTAACGTCAGAGCTGGGAGCAAATCTACAACAGGGGATGTCAGGGCTGGGAGGGGCCTAGAACAGGGGATGTCAGGGCTGGGAGGGGCCTAGAACAGGGGATGACAGGGCTGGGAGGGGCCTAGAACAGGGGATGTCAGGGCGGGGAGGGGCCTGGAACAGGGGATGTCAGAGGTGGGAGGGGCCTAGAACAGGGGACGTAAGGGCTGGGAGGGCTCTAGAATGGGGATGTCAGGGGGGGTAGGGAGGGAGGGAATGGCTCTAGAACAGGGGATGTAGCAGACATGAGAATAAAGAAGACCAGAGCTGGAAAAGATCTAGGGGAGGGCTTTCTTAACCACGTGACAGGCCCCATTATAAGTAACCTAACTCGCTGAGGTTCAAAGTTGAACGCACTTTTTAGGTTGAAGCAGCAACCCAAAGAGGGTGCGGCCCCTTTAAGGCAACTTCCCTCCATCAGAAGGCAAGACCGGAAGTGGTTCTCTTTTCCCCTCCCCTTTCTGGATCCACGTGGTTCTTAGAGGAAGTGACGCGAGGAGAATCCGGGAGCAGTAGGGAGAAGGCGACCGGAGGGCCGCCGGAAGAGCCGCGAGCTTTCCCAGCCGGTGAGCGGGGAGCGGCGGGAGTCCTGGGGCCGCACGAGGCTGTCGTAGGAGGGGGTCAAGAAGTGGGCCAGGGTGTAGGTGTGCAGGGCATGGCCCGGAGGGGGCGTGCCACAGGGGCGGGGCTTACGGAAGCGGGCCTTGCGTGGGGGCGTGGTTTGTCGGGGGCGGGGTCTGCGCGGGGGCGTGGACGCGGGCCCTCGGTGGACGCCGCAGCTTCTCCACGGCCGGGGCTTGCGGGGCTGAGTCACCGCCGACCCCGGCCTGCCTTTTCCCGCAGAGACCCTCGAGCCCACGCAGCCGCTGGGGCGGCCGGGATCCCGGGACCGCCGGGTCAGAGGCATGGTGAGCACTCCGCCGGCGGGTGGGGGGGAGCGGGGGCCGGGAGCGGGCGCCCGTCCCGGAGAGCCAGGGGACCCTCAGGGGGACCCCGAGGTCAGGCGCTCGGTGGGGGAGGGGAGACCTGGGGAGGGACCCCGAGTGCCCGCGCCTCGGGGGAGTGCAAATGTCAGCGGGGGGGGCCCTGAGGGGGAACCCCGAATTCTAGCACCCGTGAGGGAGGAGAGAGCCACAGCGGGGACCCCGAGTGCAGGCTCCCGATAAGGGAGGAGAGACCTGGGGAAGGGCCCCCAGCGACACACGGGGGGCGGGGGACCCCAGTACAGGTGTGAGGGGGATGGGACATGAGGGGGGACCCCGGTATACATGGCTGGGGGTGGGGGTGGGGAAGGGGACCAGGATTGTAGGCCCCAATGGGGGGGACATGAAAGAGACCTCCAGTGCAGGCGCCGCTGGTGGGGGGTACTGAGAGGGGCCCCAGTGTATGTGCCTGGGGGCAAGGGGGACCCCTAGTGTAGGCCCCATGGGGGGTCTGGCCTGGGGGACCCATCGGAGAGCGCTGGGACCCTGGCGGACGGTGCCCGCACAGTGCCCAGCTTTCCGGAGAGGCCCTCAGGCGGGGGTCGGGGGCCCTGGGTGCAGGATCCCCCCGGCCCGCAGAGAAGGGAGAGGGGGCCCTCCTCAGCCCCGTGCTCCTCGCAGGCCACCACGCTGGACCTGAAGTCCAAGGAAGAGAAGGACGCCGAGCTGGACAAGCGGATCGAGGCCCTGCGCAAGAAGAACGCCGCCCTGATCCGGCGTTACCAGGTGGGCGGCCGCCGGCCTTCCTTCCTCTGCCCCCGGTCCCCCGGGGGGGGTCTCCCGGCCTAGCGTCCGTCTGTCTGTCTGCCTGTCTGTCTCCAGGAGATCGAGGAGGACCGCAAGAAGGCTGAGTTAGAGGGCGTGGCCGTGACAGCACCCAGGAAGGGGCGCCCCGCCGAGAAGGAGAATGTTGCTGTGGATACGGTGAGGGGGCCCCCAATGGCGGGGGGGAAGTCCAGGAGCTCTCAGGGCCAGGCTCTGACCACTCCCTCACGTGTCCCCTGCAGGAGAGGAGCGTGGGCTCGGGCCGCCGGCCGGCCGCCCCCTCCCGGGCCCAGGGGAGCACTGGGAAGGGGGGCCGCAACGCCCCCCAGCGCGGAGGCAGGGCCGGGCCGGGCAGAGGGTCCAGGTTCTGGGAAGAAGAAGTGGTGATCTATGTGGAGCCACCGCCAGCCCGAAGCGGAGGAGGCCGGGGCCGGCGGGGCCGGGGCCGAGGAGGGGGAGCTTACCCCGGAGGGAGCAGCCTGGCGGCGGGGGACGCCCCGGTCCCCGACAGGAGGTCCAAGGTAGCGAGCTGGGACGGGGCACCCTCCCCCCCCACCAGGGTCTGTCTCCCTGGCCAAGGATACCCATTTGCCTTTGCCACTGTCGGCCGCAGCCCACTGCCCCTCGGCCAGCCCACTCTTGAGCTCTGCACCCACGCCCGGCCCCCGTCCGTCCGCTCCTCCTCGGTGCCCGGCCCCCATCCGTCTGCTCCTCCTCGGTGCCCGGCCCCCGTCCGTCCGCTCCTCCTCGGTGCCCGGCCCCCGTCCGTCCGCTCCTCCTCGGTGCCCGGCCCCCGTCCGTCCGCTCCTCCTCGGTGCCCGGCCCCCGTCCGCCGCTCCTCCTCAGTCCCCTTGCCCCTTCTCCTGTGGCTCCCAGCCCCTCCACAAAGTGAACAGGGCCCAGCCAGTCCCTTTCTCCCGCTTCCTTTGCTGAGGTTCCCACCACATTTTTCTGGCCGTTCCTTGAGAGTAGCTGCACAGGCCCGCTTTGAAGGCCTCCCTCCCTCATTGGTCTGCACCCTTGCTTGTGTCCCTGCCCGCTGTTCCGGGCCCGAGGAGGTTCCGGCCCCTGTGACCCTGTGGCCCTGTCTGGGGGGGCGCCCCCTTCCCACCTCGTCTCCTCCTGCTGCCTTTGCCGGCTGCCCTCAGGCCCCAGCTTCTAGGAGCTGCCTTCCCAGTTCCCCTTGGTCTTTGTGCCTCCCCTCTGAGACCTCGTTGCCCTGGAAAGTCTATCCTTCTGGGGCTCCTGGTGTCTGTCCTGTCAGGTCGTGAGCTCCTTGAGGGCAGGGCTGTGTTCTCAGGGCTTGGTGTCTGGGGACACCTGAGAAATGACCCCTTCCCTGTCAGTCTGCCCCCGTTCTCCTCTCCTTGTCCCTTCCTCTGGGCTGTTTTTCTTCTCTGTCTCTGGACTTTCTAGGAGTGGGAAGAGCGACGTCGCCAGAATATTGAAAAGATGAACGAAGAGATGGAAAAGATAGCTGAGTACGAGAGAAATCAGCGGGTACGTGGGGCCTGGCAGCGCTGCAGGGGGTGGGCGGCCCTGCCGGGCCTGCTGGGCCCGGCTCACCCCTGCTTACCCACCTCAGGACGGGCTGCCAGAAAAGAATCCTGTCCGGAACTTCCTGGACGATCCTCGTCGCAGTGGGCCTCTGCAGGAGGCTGAGCGGGACCGTCGAGAGGGGAGCCGGCGCCATGGGCGGAACTGGGGTGGTTCTGACTTTGAGCGAGTTCGCAGCGGCCTGGAACACGAGCGTTATGTGGGTGCTAGAAACCGAGTGGGGAGCGGGGCCTGGGAGGACCATAGGGAACAGTGGGGCCCTGGGCCAAGGGTGCCAGGGGCAAGGGGCCGGACAAGGGCCGGAGCTGGAAAGGGAACCCTGGGCTGAGTCCCTGGGTTTGGGGGAGGCTGGCAAGGGACAGGGGATCTGGGAGGATCCTGAACCTGGGGTGCTCAGCAGAGTGTGGCACCCGGGACAGAGGGGTACTGGGCTCCTTAGACACATGGCTCCAGCGATGCTGTTTGTTGGAGAGAGCAGGGTCGTCGGGCAGGACCAGGTGGGGACATGACGCTGTCCATGACGGGCCGGGAGCGGGCGGAGTACCTGCGTTGGAAGCAGGAACGTGAGCGCATCGACCAGGAGAGATTACAGCGGCATCGGAAGCCCACGGGCCAGTGGCGCAGGGAGTGGGATGCTGAGAAGACAGAGGGCATGTGGGTGCTTGTCCCTGCCCCCCCTGAGGGGGCTTCCCGTGCTCCTTCTGCCCCCTGACCTTTTCTTCCATTTTCATCTTCTGGCTCTTTTCTCATCTCCTGGTTGCTTTTTTAGTTAGCTTTTTTTAATCAATGAAAATCTTGCTTCTTGTTCCCCCTTCTTCCCAACTCTTCCCGAAGAGAAAGAAAGAAAAACAAAGCCCTTGTTATGAGCATAGTCATTTAATACAAATTCCTGAATTGGGCATTGCCAAAAACCCTGCCCCCAAACACTTGTGACTCTGCCAAGTCTGGCAGGAGGCATCCTGGGGGTCCGGGCTGGCCTTTGCACTGACCCTGCGGTCAGTGTTGTTACGATATAGACTGGCCTCTTGCTTCTCACTTTGCTGCTTCTTCATACAAGTCTTCCCAGGCTTCTCCAAAGCCATCCCCTTCATCATTTCTCACAGTACGGTAGCATCCAGGTACTGAAGCTTGTTCAGCCATTGCCCAAGGGAGGGTCACCCCCTCAGTGTCTGGTTCTTTGACAGCATGAAAAGAACAATTGTAAGTATTTTTGTACATAATGGTCCCTTTTTCTTCGGGGATTTAGACCTAGGATTGGGTGTATTACTGGGTCAAAAGACACATAGAATATACCTTTGAAGGCGTCATTTCAAATTACTTTCCAGGACGGCTGAACCTGTTCATAGCTCCAACAACAATGTATCAATGGACCAGTTATCCCACAGTCTCTCTAGCATTTGATACTTTCTCTCTCTCTCTTTTTTAATATCAACTTTGGTATAAGGTAGAACCTCAAAGTTATCTTAATTTCACTTTAATTATTAGTGATCTGGAGCATTTTTTCAGATGACTTTTGTAATGTTCTTAGTTTGATTTTCTGGAGGTCTATCTTTTCAGTAGATTAATTAAGGAAAGAATAGCCAGGTGTTAAAGTCCAAATCCTTTATTATCTCTTTCAAAGTCTTATCTCCTTTCCTGGGGCCCTGTTAGCTTTCTTGGAGGCCTTCCGGTGTCTTGGTTTCAGTGGAGAAGTGCAGGAGGTCAGGCCAGCCAAGGCAAGGCCGATGAAGATGACATTGAATCTCTCTCCTTTCCCCCTTCCTCCCCCCCAGCTTAAGCTCCCAGCTTATGTGCTCTACACTGAGTATAAACCAAGCATTATATCACTAGGAAACCATTATTTGTCTTAAGATTAAATCAATCATACTGAACTAGAGAGCTATTAATCACCATGCTATTCTAGAGAACCATTGCTCATCAATTCCACTGACTTAACATCTCCTAAGAATCCTCGTTTCAGAGTTCTGGCCCATAACAGCTACTGATAGCTTGCATTTCTTTTGAAAATTGTTGCTTTGTATTCTTTGACCTTTTGTCATTTTGGAGAATGAATTATTCTTATAAATTTGATACATATCTTAGCATTATAAGCTTTAACAGACAAACTTGCAACAACAACAACAAAATTTTCCCAGCTACCTGTTTCTTTTAATTTTAGCAGTATTGGTTATTTGTGGAAAAACTTTCAGAATTGTATTTCATCAGAATTGTTCATCTTACTTTCTGTGATTCTCTCCTTGTTTTATCGTGAATTCTTCCTCTAACCATGTATCTAACTGATATTTTTTTCCTTGCTCTTCTAATTTGTTTGTGATGTCACCTTTTATGTCTAAATTATGTATCCATTTGGAACTCGGTATATGCTAGGAGATGCTAGGTCTGTGCTTCACTTCTGCTAGGAGGCTTTCCAGGTTTCCCAGGAGTTTTTGACAATTAGTGAGTTCTTATCTTAATACTTAGGATCTGTCAGACCTACTGTGTTTTCTTCTGTGAATTGTGTGTCTCATTTATTCCACTAATTGAGCTTTTTTGTTTCTTACCCCAGGATCATATTGTTTTGGTGACTGTTGCATTGTGGTTTGCTTTGAGAGCTGGTATGGTTAGGCCTTCCTTTTTTTTCCTTCTGTCCCTTGAGATTCTTACCTTTTGTTCTTCCAGATGCACTTTATTTTTATTATTTTCTTTCCCTACAAAGGAATTTTTTGGTAGTTTAACTAATTTAGCACTGAACAAATAAGTCAGTTTAGATAGTATTGTCATTTTTACTATATTTGCTTGTCTCATTTATGAGCAATTAATGTTTTGCCAATCTCAAGTTCTAAATCTAAGTCATCTAAGTAAGATGACTTAATTTGTATAAAGATGTTTTATAATTGTATTTCCACAGTTCCTGGATGTGTCTTGTCATAGGTAGACTCCCAAAGTATTTTTGACTGTAGTTACTATAAATGGAATTTCTCTCTTACTATCTTTTGTAAATAACATGCAGAAATGCAGATTTTTGATGTGGATTTATTTAGTTTTGGATTTATCTAATTTTGCAGATGTGGTTAATTTATTATTATTATTATTATTATTATTATTATTATTTTTGCTGAGGCAATTGGGGTTAAGTGACTTGCTCAGGGTCACACAGCTAGGAAGTGTTAAGTGTCTGAGACCAGATTTGAACTCAGATCCTCCTGACTTCAAGGCTGGTGCTCTAATCACTGTACCACCTATCTGCCCCCCCCCTTTTATTAATTTTTTAATTGCCTCAACTCATCTAAGTAAATCATATCATCTATAAAAGGGGTTAATCTTGTTTCTTCTTTGTCCTTAGTTTTTCACTTTTTAAATTTTACTGTTAGAATTTCTTGCTCTATATCAAATAGTAATAGTGATAATGGATATTTTTGCTTTACCCCTGATCTTGTTTAAAGAGTCTCTAGTTTTGTTATCTCCATTGCATAATGGTTTTAGATAGACATTACTTGTATTAAGGAAAGATTCATTTGATTTTGTTGCCTTCTATTTTTAAACAGGAATGGGTGTCTAGTCAGATGCCTTTGCTGAGTCTTTTAACATAACCATGTTTTTTGTTGTTTTTGTTAATAATATGGTTACTTATATTTATAGTTTTCCCCATATTGAATCAAATCTGTCTTTATAGTATAAATCCAAACTGGTCATAGTGTATCTTTGTGATGTGTTGCTGTGTTCTTCTTGTTCTAATACATTAACAAAATTTTTTTTGTTATCAATATTCATTAGAGATATTAGTTACTGTTTTGACTTCCTGGTTTAGGTATCAAGACCATTTTTTCTATCATAGAAGGAATTTGGTAGAATCTCTTCCTATTTTTTCAATTAGCCTTTGTAATATTGGAATTAATTGTTGTATAAAGGTATGATTGAATTCATTTGTGAATCCATCTGGTTTGCCGAGATTTTTCATTGGGAACTCATTTTATGTTGCTTGATTTCTTTTTTTCTGAGATGTTTTGGTAATCTGAACATTTTAACATTTTTGTAAAAATTCACCCATTTCATTAGAAGGTGAGGGTTTTGTTTTTTTTTTTTAAGTATATTACTGGGTTTCTAATTTCCTTTCTTTCTCATGAATTCACATGAATTCATGTTTTCATTTCTGGTAATAGTAATTTTTCTTTATTTTTAAAAGTCAAATTGCTATTGCTTCATGGTTTATCTTTTATTAGTTTTATCCCTTCAAAAATAGCTCCCAGTTTTATTTAAAATAATAATTTATTGGAAGGTTTTTCTTTCAGTTTTGTTAATCTTTCTTTTTTTCAGAATTTCCATTATGGTAGTTAAGTGTGGTTTTAGTTTGTCAGTTTAAAAAATTTTTTTTAATTGTATGTCCACTTTGTTGACCTCTTCTTTCTTTTATTGATAAAAGTATTGAGATATAAATCTTTCCCTAAGGAGTGCTTTAGCTGTATCCCCAAAATTTTGGTATGTAATTTCATTATTAGCATTAACTTTAGTGAAATTATTGTTTTTGTGATATATTCTTTGACCCATTCATTCTTTTTTTTCCTTTCACAAGACATTCAGGATTAAGTGATTTGCCCAGGGTCACATAGCTAGTAAGTGTCTGAGACCTGATGTGAACTCAGGTCCTCTGTGTTACCTAACTGTTCTTGATCCATTCATTCTTTAGGATAGTTATTTAGTCTCTAATTAATTTTTAATAGTTTCTCCAGAGGCCCTTTTTTGAACATAACAATATATAACAATTAACAATACAGGTTATTTTCCATTTGCTTATGAGATAAATGCCCTAAATAGTCAATTTTTATAAAGATTCCATGCACAGCTGAGAAATCTGTAGACCCTAGTTAATAATCTCCATATATATTATTTCTACTTTTTCTAAAATTCTACTCAAGTTGTTAATGTTTTTATTTTTTGACTAGATTTATGTAGGTCTGAAAGGGGTACATTGAGGATCCCCATAGTATTACATAGTTTATTCTGTTTTTCTTGAAGCATTTATATGCTATGCCATTTAGTTTATATCTCTTTAGTATTAATATTCACTTTCTATATCTTTTAGCAAAATGTCATTTTTCTGTTTATCTATTTTATAAGATAAATAATGTATAATATTATTTTTGATGTTGCCTTGTCTGAGATCTTAAATGCTACCCCTGCATTTTTTACTTCAGCTGAAATGGGATGGAATTTGCTCTTAGTCTTCAAGTCTGTGAGACTTAAAGTATATTTAGAAAGAAAGTATGTTTCTTGGTGAACTCAGCTTCATTCTTTTTGCATTTTATGGGTAAATTTATTATCCCATTTATCTTCACAATTATGATCATTGTTTATTTCTCTCTATTCTGTTCTTTTATACTTTTCCTTTTCTTTATCTTCCTCCTACCTTTATGAAGAAGATGGTAAGAGAGATGTGTTCTGTGCTGAGTGAAACTGACCCTTCTTCCTTCTACTCTGTCTGGTCCACAACCCAGTCACAGATTCTTATCCTTTCTTTTCTTTTAAAAACCCCATGCTTTATAATTAGGGTTTGTTTTGTTTATATTTATTTGGTTTTATTGTGTGTGTGTGTGTGTGTGTGTGTGTTTTCCCTTTTTTCTCCCTTTCCTTTGTTTTTTTAAAGTCATCAGAATATCACAAACACTCCTAGATCCTTTATCTTACATGACTTCTGATAAAAAGGTTCAGAGGACTACTTTTCCATATTAGAATGCAAACATTTTATTTTCACTTAATCTATTATAATTATCTTAATTCCTCTGTTTGTTTTAACTTTGAAGCCCTTTATTGTTCTGTTTACATTTTTATTTTTCTCTTTACTCCTCTATTTTAACTTAAAAGTTTCTACATAATTTTATTTATTTATTTTTTTCATCAGACATGCTCTCTCTGCTCTTTATAGTGATGGCTATTAAATCTTGCGTGATCCTGACTGGTTGCTTTGTATGTGAATTCTATCTGGCTGCTTGTGGTATATTTTTTAAATCCAGTAGAATTTGTTCCATTTTACTGGGTAAGTTACCCTTGGTTGTAAATCTATACTTTTTGCCTTATATAACATCTTAGTTCAAATTTTCCATTTCTTTATAGTAGTGTCTGCTAAGTCTTATATAATCTTATTTGTGTTTCCTTAGTATTTGAATTCTTTCTTTTTGGCTGTTTGTAAAATTTTTATTTCGCTGGAAAGATACGAATTTTGAATGCAGTTTTCCTGTGAATTTTTATTTTGGAGTCCCTCTCCTCCCATTAAATTTTTTTTTTTTTCATTTAGCAAAATCTACTCTCTTCTTTTGAAATTGAACAACCTTCTGTTTTAAACATGTATAGTTAAGCAAAACAAATTCCCAAATTGACTATGTCAAAAAGAAAAAATTCTAATTATGCTTTACCTCTCTGTCAGAAGGTGAATAGCATTTTTCATCATGAATCTTCTGGAATCAAAATTGGCCATTATGCCAATTAGAAATCTTTCAAAGTCTTTCAGAGTTCTTTGTCTTTTAAATGTTGTTGCCCCAATATAAATTGTTGTTTTCCTTACTTTAGTCTGTATTCATTTATTCAAATCTTCCAAGGTTTCTTTGAAATTGTTCTCTTCAACATTTCTTCTAGCATAATAGTATTCAATCAAATTTATATATCATATCTTGTTTAGCTTAGCCATTTCCAAGTTGATGGAAACTTCCTCAGTTTCCATTTCTTTGCCACTGGAGCTACTATTAATATTTTTTGTATATCCTTAGAGTTTGATTTGCTTAGGATTAATCTTTTTCTTAAGCTAATCTTCCTCTTAGTCTTCCTTTTTGCCTTTTTCTTCTGTTTCCCTGTTGAATGAAATGTATTTCTATTACTAGTCGTGTATATGTATGTATCTTCTATGTGATCATATGAATGTGAGGTTCAGGTGTCACTCATTTACCCCACATCTTCCTCATTTGTAGAGACGTCTACTTGTATACCCTAATTACATATTTTTTCCTAACATTCTTCTCCTCTCTCTCCCCATTTCTCCTATTTCTTTTTCCTTCTATTTGCTGTCCTCTTTTAAGATCATTCAGCTATAACAGAACTACTCCCAGACTAATTAGACTCCTTCAGTGATCTCTAATGATAATAGGGTTCAGAGGGAACATTATCCTAATCTAGAATGTACATTTTAATTAGAATTACATTAATTAGGGGGCAGCTAGGTGGCGCAGTGGATAGAGCACCAGCCTTGAAATCAGGAGGACCAGAGTTCAAATCTGGTCTCAGACATTTAACACTTCCTAGCTGTGTGACCCTGGATAAGTCACTTAACCCCAGCCTCAAAAAAAAGAATTACATTAATTAGGATATAAATGGTTTATCTTTATTGTTCCTATTTATATTTTTAATTTTTCTTTACTCCTGTGTTTTAACTTAAAAGTTTCTCTATAGCTCTTCATCAGACATGCACTTTCTACTCTTTATAGTGATAGCTGTTAAATCTTATGTTTGCTTGGTACATTATCTGTACCCTGTAGTACTGCTTGTAATATATTTTTAAATGTAGAAAGAAGGTCTTGAATTTTGGCTGTGATGTTTCTGAGAGGTTTCATTTTGTGATTTTTTTTTTAATAAAACTTTTTATTTTTAAAACACATGCATAGTTTTCAGCATTCACCCTTGCAAAATCTTGCGTTACAAAATTTTCTCCTCTTTCCTCTATCCCCTTCCCTAGATGGCAAGTAATCCAATATATATTAAACATGCAATTCTTTTATATGTATTTCCACGATTGTCATGCTACACAAGAAAAATCAGATCAAAAAGGAAAAGAAAATGAGAAAAAAACAATACAAGCAAATAACAACAAAAAAGTGAAAATACTATGTTGTGATTCACATTCAGTCTCCACAGTTCTCTCTCTGGGTGCAGATGGCTCTCTTCATGTGATGTCTTTTAGGAAGTAACAGGTGGATTCTATTTTCTCTTTATCTTATCATTCTAAGAGATCTTAGCAGTTTTCTTTTATGAGTTCTAGAATTTTGGTGGTTAATTTTTTATTTTTTTGCAAGTCAGGTAGCCCATTGATTCTTTTATCTCTCCTTGTCTGTTTTCCACATCAATTATTTTTGTTATGAAATAAGTTAGACTTCCTTTTTCAACCTTTTGACTTGAATATTTCTTGTGTTCTCATGGAGTAGTTGGCTTCTAGGTCCATTCTTGTTTTGGGGAAGTTTGTTTTCTGGGCAAAGCTTTGTACCTTGTGTCAAGCTCTTAATTCCATTTCCAATTCATTCTTCCATAGCTGTCTTATCTCTTTGATTTATTTCCCTCTCTAGTCCTTTCATTGACAAAAACATTTAAAATCTTTTTCTAAATTCTTGCTTACTGTTGTCTAGTTGAATCTGTGTCCAACCTTTTTTTTTTTTTTTTTTAATCTTTCCTTTTAGACATTTTAGAATCTCTATCTTATGGTTTTATGTCTTGAACCTCCCAATCACCATAATAGCTCAATATGATGAGATTCCTTTCTGTTTGCTTCATTCTTCCAGCCCACTTGCTTTATCTCAGACTGTATGTTGGGGCTAGGCCCTCTGGACTTCTGGAGGGAAAATCAGAGCTGGTCCTGCTGTTGTTCTCTTAGGGGTATTGAGTGTTGTGTTATCCCAGGTTCGGAGAGATGGTTCAAGCCTAGAACCTGTTAAGCTTTCAAAGCCTGCAAAGTGTCTCCTGGTCTCAGTTCTGTATGTTCCCGGATCTGGATCTGAGTTACAGGTCTGTGAGCTTTCTGTACTCATCTTGCTGGTTCTGAGTGACAGAACTGTCAGCTTCCTTCCCTTTGGTGTGGGATTCCTCAGCTGGCTCCAAGTGGGCTGGTGACTGGAACTGAGGTCCTCCTTCTTTCCCGGGATCTGAGCACATAGCTCCTGCTTGTTCGGTATCAGTCCAGGCCCTGCAGCTGCTCCTTACCTTGGAATGCTACCCATGGTCACAGTTCCTCCCTGCAGTCTGCCCTGGATCTGTGACCGTAAGCTGAGATGGCTTCCCCGGTGGCATCTACTCCAAGTTTGGACTCCTCTGAATTATATCTGGGATCTCTTCTTGCCTCGGTGCACAACCTCTGCAGCATCTTGCCTGGCCAGTTTCCATGCCCCGGGGCTGCTGATCTCTTGGTTTCTCCATGCCTACCGGAACTGGAAAAATAACTTTCTGTGATTTTTTTCCCTTTGGATTTCTGGACAGGATTTGTCCCACTATGTCTTCTAGACCTGTTTAAAGGTATTAGGACAGGAAGGAGTTCATGGTTTTCCTTTCTGCTGCTTTGCCATTTGGGCTCCATCTCCCTCCTCTTTTTCCTCCTCAGTCTGCTGATTTTTTTAAAGTAATTTTTTATTGACACATTTTTTCTTTTTTAATACAACAATCTGGTGTTCCCTAGTGTCCCTCCTCTTCTTTCACATAATAAATAGTAGACAAAGAAGAACAAAAAAAAAAATAAAGATAAAGTGGAGAAAAGCAATCAGTCTTACTGATTGGTACTTGGGAAAGTCTGAAGATGTTTCCAAGACACTTGTGGACTTCCTCACTTCTGAAAAAGGGTGGAATGGGGAAGGAATCTTCTTTCTCTACTCTAGGGCCATGCTTGTTCTTGAAAATTTTTTGGTAAATGGTTCTTTACATTTGCAGTTTTATAATCGTTGTGTAATTGTTTTCTTCTTTTCTTTGCATCAGTTCATGGAGAACTTTACATGTTTCTTTATATTCCTCTCATTCATCATTTCTTCCAGCATACTTCTATTCCATTATATTCAAATACCACCAGTTTGTTGGTTTTTATTTTTTCCAAGCCATTCCCTCATCAATGGGCATCAACTTTGTTTCCAGTTCTTTGCTATTTCAAAAAGTACAGTTATCAATATTTTGGTATGAATGGGGATTTTTTTTTTTTTAAATTAATGACCACTTTGGGATAGAAATTTCACAGTGGAACCTCTGGATCAGAGTACAGACATTTTTAGTCTCCTAGATTTTTTTTCAAAATGATTGTATCAATTCGCAGCTTCACCAACAATGTATTAATATTCCTCTTTTTCCACATCCTCTCTGAAATTGACTATTTCTATCATTATTTGTCGTTACTGATTTTCAGGGCTTGAGGTAAAACCTCAAGAATGTTTTCATTTGTATTTTTCTTAATTATTTGGAATATCCTTTCATGTGATTTTTTAATAGTTTGTAACTCTTCTGAGAAATATTTCTTCTTATCTTTTGACCTATTATCCATTGGGAAATGGTTAATTGGGAAGATTGTGGGGGGAACTGTGTGCATATATACAAACCCTTATCAGGGAAAATATGTACAAAGTTTTTTTCTCCATTCTACTACTTCCTTTCTTGTCCTAGATATATTGTTTGTGCTTTTCAGTTTCATGTAAAACAAAGTTTCTTTTGTAATTGCCCCTGTCCTTTAGTTATACATTTCTTATACATATCTGTGGGAGAGATGTTATTTCTCTTCTAAATGTTTTTTATATTATGATCTTTTAATATTATGGTCATGTATCCATTTAGAATGGAGTGTAGAATATGGTATATTGTCCTGATCTAAGCCTAATTTCTACCAGACTGCTTTTTGGTTTTTCCAGCAGTTATTTTTTTTTTTAATCAAATGTAGAATTATTACCTGAGTACTTTGTTTTCCTGTTTATCATAACCCATTGATTTAAAAATTATTAATCTTTTCTGTCTCAATTTCATTGATTTTTAATTTTCTTCTTAAATTGTTTTTTAATTGTTTCTCATATGAAATACCTTACCTTAAATATTCTTTTTTTTCCCCCTTCAGTCTTTTAACTTTTTAAATATATCTTATTGTTTCATGAAGTATTAAAATTTTATTTGGTCTTAGTTTTCAAGGATTTTGTTCTTTGGATAAAGCTTTGAACCTCTTTTGCTCAACTGTTATTTTTCCAGTGGTTTCTTCCATAATTCTAATCTCCCCCTCCCTGCTCCAATGTTCTTATATCTTTTCCAGTTCTTTTCTTTAGGGTTCTCATTTAATTTATAAAATAATTTCAGTCCTTTCTACACTCTTGATTACTATCTTGCAGAAATTCTTGTTGAGCTTGTGCCCAACTTCCTTTTTTCTTGGAGACTTGTTTGTAGATGTTTGACATTTTCTTCTGGGTTTGTGTCTTGAGTACCCTCATAATCGCCATACCTCTTCACGGTGATATATCTTTTTTTTTTTGATTGCTTATTCTTCCAGTCTTTCTGGCTTGGGCTCCTGTGAGGGCTAGGCACTCTGAATTTCTGGAGGGATCATCTTAGCTCTGCTTATTTTGTATTCTTTAGGGTCTTGTCTCAGAGTATTGAGTTTTGTGTTATTTGGGGAGGGTTCAGCTCAGCCTGAGGACCTGCAGTCTGTCAGTGGGCTGACGGTGGTCTGTTCTAGGACAAAGTTTGAGCTCTACTACTTTTCTCAGCTCTGCAGATTCCTACCTAGATTTGCTTCTGAACTTGCCCCTGCTTAGAGTTCAGTAGACTGGCCCAGATCTAATCAGCCCTCTGCATGTTCACAGTGGCAGAATGCAGGCTCCCCTTTGGGGTGGGCTCCCACCCTCAGACTGAACTGGGGACTGGGCCTGAGACCCCACTCTTCTGGCTCAGTGATCCTAGGCTGACCCATGTGTATGAGCCTTGGTCCTCTTATCCTCATGCATATCTGTAGCTTTGGATTTCTGGCCCACCTGGTCACCATTGTCTTGGTCTGCCTTGATCTGCTGCCCTAGGCCGGAAAAATGATTGGCCATCCCCCATCTGGTCTTGGTCTAATATCTTTTATCCAGACCTTTCTGGAGTGGTTGGGGGCAAACTGGGCTGTACTTGAGCTGTTCCACCATCTTGGTGGGTCTCTAGCTCTTCTCACCTCCCTGCCTGTCCCTTGATTTTCTCACCTCGGATCCCTTTTCTCCTCACTTTCCCTCTCGTTCTCTCCTCCTCCTCTCCCTGCTTGCTTCCCTGCTGTCTTCACCTCCTTATTCCTGGCGCACTTTCTACCATCTCCCATGTTCTCTTGCTCTGTCTTGTCTTACCCCCTCCCCCCAACCTTGTCTTGCTGAATTGGACCCTCTTCCACAGGTTCAAGGATGGACCTGCCTCTGTTCCAGAAACACCCTCTCATCATGGTGAGACCTGGGATGATGTCAGAGGGATGGGTGGGGGAGACAAAAAGAGGGAGGAGCCTGTTCCAGGGTGGGGAGGAGGCAAGGTGAGGGTCCTATCTCTACCAGCTCCTTCTTCCCACAGATGAAGGCAGTAGCCGACCCCCCAAACCCCCAACCTTTGGAGACTTTTTGTCCCAGCACAAGACTGCGTCTGGCAGCCGAAGGAGAAGGAAGACCAGCCGGCCCCGGGCCAAAGGCCCACCTCGGGGCTACAGGTGGGAGTCTTTGCCCTGTTGGGGGTTTCTCCCCCTAGGAGCTGGCTAGTCCTTGGGCTGTGGCAGTGCCCAGCCAGGCAGGGGGAGGGGAGAGAAGGGGAGGCTGACAGAGACCCCATCCTTGGTGTGTGTTTCCATCTCCCTCTCCCCTCTTTCCATGACTCATCTGATTCCAGCCACCATGATGACCGGTGGGAGCCCAAGGAACAGAAGGAGCAATTGCCTGCCACGGACCAGGAGAAGACCCCAGACTCGGAGCCCCAGGTAGGGAGGAGAGCGTGCTTGGTGTCCAGATGCTGCCCGGCTGGGGGAGAGCCAGGGCTGGGGCAGGAGGAAGGAGCAGAGGAAGGAGACCCAGGCCTGCTTTGCTCTTCCACCTCCCAGACTGAGACCCCCAGTGCAGCCCCAGAGCCCCCAGCTCCAGATGCGACCCCGTCCACTGCTGATGAGGATGAGGACCAGTGGGAGGATGTGAGTGGTGAGGAGGAGGAGGAAGAAGAGGAAGAGGATGGAGACTCTGGGGAAGAGGAGGAGGAGGAGGAGGAGGAGGAAGAAGAAGAAGAAGAGGAGGAGGAGGAGGAAGAAGAAGATCAGCTGCAAGCAGATGCTGATGGCTCAGGGCAGACCCCAGGACCCCAGGGCAGCTCCACCGAAGCCCAGACGGCCCCCGAAGTCCCGACCAGCCCCTTCTCCCCCTCCAGAGGCCACCAGCCGGTATCCGACTGGGGGGAGGAGATGGAGCAGAGCTCCTCCCGAGCTGCGCTCCCCCAGCGAAGTTCTAGCCCCGGTGCCCCCCCTTCCGGTTCGGGGAAGTGACTGGCCAGAAAGGATGCATGACCTCGACGGAGAGCTCCAGCTCCCCTCCGCACTGACCTTGCTCCATTCCCGGCTTCAGTAGGAGGCTGGAAGGTTTCTCTGGGCTGATTAGGCCCTAGTCCAAGAGTGTGTGGGCGGGAGGGAGTGCTCCTGCAGATCATTCCGTCCTGTTCCCTCCCACAGCCCCCCGGGGTCAGCCTGGTCACCGGTGGGGAAGTCGAGGCAGAGTGGGGGAGGGGGGTGGCGCCCTTAGGGAGCAGGGGTGGTGGATTCATCCCTTCCTGGTGCCGGTCACGTCCCTAATGCTTGGATCCCCTGCCCCCGAGGTTCGGGGAGGGAGCACTCATCCCCTTCCTTCTTCCTGTGTCCCTCCCCTTCGAACCTTAATAAAGAAGCCGATTGTAAATAAGCTTGGGTCCTTCCTCCTTGCTTTGGGGGGCTCCGCGCCCCGATTTCTGCGCTAGGGAGCGGGAGGCTTGGGCCTCTGGCTTCTCTTTGAGTCATTCATTCACACGGCCCGTTTCTACCCGGCCAGCCTGAAGGGAAGCGCCTGGAGCCTGGGGGACAGGTTGGGGTGCTTGGTTTCAGGGACCACCGGGGGCTGTACTGAGGCAGACCCAGGCCCGAAGGCACCCGAGAGGGCGGGCTCTGTTAGGAGGCGAAGGGAGGGGGCGGGGTTAGGGCTCCGGGGGAAGGCCGGGTTTTCAGCCAGGTTTGACAGGGGGCGGGGCGAGCTAGCTTGCGGGTTTCAGTAGGGGGTGGGGTTAGAACGCTGGGCTCCGGGGGAAGGCCGGGTTTGTAAGGCGGCGGGGCGGGGGAGGGGCGGGGCTAGCGTGCCAGCTGAGGCAGGGGGCGGGGCTCGGGGGAGGGCTCCGAAGGCTGCGGGGCCGCGGCATCGGCTTCGGCATCGGCATCGGGCGCGGGAGCGTGCGGAGCAGCGGTTCGGGCTCCCCGCAGGGATGCGCGGCGGCGGCGGCTCGAGCAGCGGCGGCGGCGGCGGCGGCGGCGGGACCTCGGAGCCCGAGCCGGGGTTCGAGGCGGTGGGGAGCGAGGCCCCCGCTGGCCGCTGGCTGCGCCTGGCTCCCGTGTGCGCCTACTGCGTGTGCGTGTCTCTGGCCGCGGCCCTGCTGGCCGCCTACTATGGGCTCGTGTGGGCCCCCGCGGCGCCCACCCGCCTCGCCGCCAGCCCTGCGCCCCCGGGCGCCTGCATCCGCCCCGCGGTCCCCGGGCCCTCCTGCAGCCCCGCGGCGCCCGCCGCGCTCGCCGCCCCCGCAGCAGCGGGCCAGGCGTCCGGGCCCCGCGCCCCCCCGCAGCTGCCGCCCGGGATCCCGCGCCGGAGCCGCCGCCGCCGCCGCTGGAGCCGCCGCGGCCGCGCCACGAGCCCCGGGTAGATAGACGAAGCGGCCGCGCGCGCCCCGGGCCGGGCCGAACCGGACCCCAGCCCCGCCCGTCGCTGCCACCGCTGGACTCCTGGGCCTCGGAACCGCCGGACGCGCGCCGGGACTTCTGCCCCCGATGTCCTCCCCGCCGGGCTTCGGACGAAGGATCCTACGCGCCGCCGGTCTGGAACCTCCCTCCGTCCCTCCAGCGGATCCCCCGACCCTTTCCCAGATGTGCGCCCCACCCCCGGACTCCCCCTCCCCGATATGCGCATCCCACCCCCTCCCAGATACTCGTCTCTCCCTCCCCCACCCCCACACCCCCCGCCCAGATGGAGGCATTCGCATCCAGCTGTGCTCCTTTCTCCCCTCGCCCCCCCAAGAGGCTCTCCCTTCCAGATGTGCCCTTTCCCCCCAACCCCCACTCCAGACGTGCAGGCCCCGCGCAATGGGGGACAGGGAAGGAGGTGGGGCGGCCGCCCCCCGGCCGCTTCCGGGCCTTCGGGGCTGCAGCGGCCCCGCACCTGGGGACTCTTCGCGGCGGCACAGCGGAGTCCCCGGAGCCTAGTCGCTGACCAGCCTCGGCCTCCCTGAACGGGAAGAGGAGCTCCCCGCGGTGATCCCCGCCTCGTCCAGCCCTCCCGTCTGGGGGGGGTGTGTGTGTACGTGTGTGTATGTGAACGTGTCTCCTATTTGGAATAAACTCATCCATTCCCTGGCAGTCCTGCGTGTGAGCTAGCTCAGTATCTGCGCCGCCGGGCAGGGACCCCCCCCCCCCCGCAGGTTGTGCCCCTTTCTGGGGACGAGGTGCCATTTTCTAGTGTTTGGCCTTCGTGGTTGCGCGGGCACCCGGGGTCGCTCAGCCCCTCCCCCCTCGGGGAGCCGGGGAAAGCGAGAGGTGCCCGAGGCCCGCTTAGATCCGGGAAAGCAGGCGGGCTGCGGCGCAGTGCCCGCGGTGGGGGAGACGGCTGACGATGGCGCCAGGCCTGATGGGGGTCGGACAACGAGGCAGGACTTCCGTGTTCTGCCCGGGTGGGAGGTGGGCACGAACGAGCGCCATCCTTCCGAGGCCTCCGGGCTACGCCACGCTGCCTTCCCCGCCGGAGCGCGGGAGCACAATGCGCGCTTGGACGTCTCCAGGCCGAGAGGAAGCCCGGCCGTGCTAAACTAGCCCATCACCTGGCCAGCCCCCTTGCTGGGCCTGCGGGCCCGCCTTGTGCGGATGCAACAGCTGGAATAAGCCAGCAAGCTTTCCACAGGTGTGAGGAGAAACGCACTCCGGGCCTCCCTGGGAAGGTGCGGGTAAGGCTGGAAGCTCTGCCCCTCCCCCCAACACACACGCGCGCGCACACACAGACACAGACACACAGACACAGACACACACAGACACACAGACACACACACAGACACACACACACAGACACCCAGACACACCCAGACACACACACAGACACAGACACACACACACACGACACACACACACAGACACACACACACTGACACACACACACTGACACACACAAGACACACACACAGACACACACACAGACACACACTTACACACAACACACACACAGACACACACAGACACAGACACAGACACACAGACACACAGACACAGACACACACACACACAAGACACACACAGACACATACACACACAGACACACACACAGACACACACAAGACACACAGACACAGACACACACAGACACACAGACACAGACACAGACACACACAGACACACAGACACAGACACACACACACACAAGACACACACAGACACACACCCAGACACACACACAGACACACACACAGACACAGACACACACTGACACACACACACACAAGACACACCCAGACACACACACACAGACACACACACACAAGACACACACAGACACACACACACAGACACACACACACAGACACACAGACACAGACACACACTGACACACACAAGACACACACACAGACACATACACACACAGACACACACACAGACACATACACAAACAGACACATACACACACAGACACACACACACAGACACACACACAGACACATACACACAGACAGACACACACACACAGACACACACACACTCACACACACAGACACTCACACACACACAGACACACACACACAGACACACACACACAGACAGACACAGACACATACACACACAGACACACACACACACAGACACACACACACACACACAGAGTCTAGACTTGTATCACCACAGCACCTCGTCACACATCAGTTGTTTTCAGGGGTAGAGGAGGGGGACAGGAGGGGACCCTTGAAGCACATGGACTGTGGAGCCCTTCCCCTCATCCGATGGATCACTGATTTTGGCTTGGAGAACATTGCTCTTGCCCCTCGGCTCACCTCCGCCCCTCCCCCCACCCCCATTCCTGACGTTCGGAGGGCACGCCTCCGATGACACACTGGGCAAAAAGTGAATTCCATTTTTAAAAAATTTCTTTAAGATGAACATTTGTTGAAGATTCAATCATAAAGAAATTTCTTTTTATCCATCAAACTAAAGGAAAGCAATTTAGTGTCCTATTTCCCCCCTCGCTACACGCGGAAGAATTTTTTGACATTTGCTGAGTTCCAGATTCTCCCTTCTTCCCATCTGCCCTCTGCCCCCTCAGGAAAGCACAAGTAAAGTTATGCAAACCATTTCCATAAAAGTCATAAACAACTGGATTTTTTAAAAAAAGTTAACTAAATTTTATTTAAAATACAAACTTACAATATTGCTCATTTTAGGAAACGATATCAGCGTGCACCTGGATCTAGCTGAGTTCTAGGCAATGGAAAGTTTGTCTCTGGACAGATAAAGCTGCTCCTCCCCACGCACTTTTGTCAAATGGACCCTGGGGTTTCCAGGGCCGGAGTGGGGGCGTCTCCCTTCCAAGGCTCCTTTGACCTCTCAATCTGCCTTGGTGGGAACCCCCTCTGCTCCTTAAATCTGGTAACCAGATTCTCTTCCAGAAGTCTTAGGTGGACTCTCCCTCGGGGAAGGCGGTAAGCCCAGTGGTTTGGTCCCTTTCAGGGTCCCAGCCCATAGCCTCAGTTCAAGGGCTAGTACTTCTTCCACCAGTGCAGCCAGAGGGGGAACTCCCAGACTCCTTTGGGTACTGGACAGCCTAGTTCAGGAGAGCCCCTGGGAGGAGCTAGGCCCGTGTTTCCTCTTCTCCCCCCTCCCCGGGCTGCTCTCCCTCACTTATAAGCCAGAGCAACAGTTGGTAACTTGCTTGGTGAAAACGGAAGAACTGACTTTAGAGCCAGAAGTCCTGGATCGAGATGGAGCTAAGTGAGTTTTCCCCTGCCCCTCAGCATCCCTCCCCTTTTTTCAGCGCCCCCCTGGCCTCGGTCATTGTCTCTCGTTGTCCCTTTGTCTTTCAATCCTCCTCCTTAGCCTCCCTTCTCTGTCTCCTCTCTCTGTTCAGTAATTCCTTTCTGTCCCTTTTCCCTTTCGTCTTCTTTGTCCCTCACTTTCTCCTCTTTGTCCTTTCAGACTCCCCAACTCTCTTCCCCAGCACCCCCTTTATCCATCAGTCTCCCCATCTGTCCCCAATCTCCCCTTGAGCTGTCTCCCCTTCTCTGTTTCCCAACCTCCCCATTTATTTTCGTCTCTCTACTCTGTCCCCTGATCTCCCCTTTATCTCCCAGCCTCCTCTTCTCTGTTGTCTTAGCTTCCCTTTGTCTCTTAGTCTCCCTGTCTTTGTCCCCCAATCTCCCTTTTATGTTTTAGTCTTTCCAGTTCTGTCCCCAATCTCCCCTTTATCTCTGTTTCCCCATCTCTGTTTCCCAAAATCCCCTTGATCCATCTCTCTGTCTTTCCTTCTCTGTCCCTCAATCTCCCCTTGATCTTTCAGTCTCCCCATCTCTGCCCCCTGGCCTCCCCTAGATCTCTGTCTCCTCATTGTCCCTGGTCTCTCTCTATCCACGCCCTTCTTTGTCCCCTACCCCTTCCCTCTCGTTCTTCTCAGCTCCGACCTTCGCCTTCCTTTTCCCTTTCGGCCTGACTTTTCCATTTTAAGCCTCTATCTCCATCCTCTGGTCCCGTCTCCTCCTCATCTGTGCTCCCCCTCCTCCTGCCCTTTCTCCATCTCCCAGTATCCCTGTCTGTCCCTCAGCCTCCTCCCACCTCTGGTCTTCCTTTGCTCCTTCCTCAGACCCTTCTGTTCCTGCTTGTTGGTCCCACATGCCTGTGGCTCCCAGTCTCCCCCAGCTCTGGCCGATGACCCCATGTTCTCTCCCCTTCACCTCCATCATTCCATCTCCACTATCTTTATTTGACTTTGGTGCTTCCTTCTCTCTGTCTCTCCCTTTTAAAAAACAGTTTAATTTCTCTGGACAAGTGTAGATTTTTCAAATATGTAAACAAAAAGAAATAATAGAAATGAAGAAAAGTAGCATGGCTTAGTGGTTAGAGGACCAGCTTGGCCTGGGATGCCCAGTTGTGTGACCCTGGCTGAGTCTCTTTAGCTCTCTGTTCCTCCAGGGTTATGTCTCAAGGAGGAGTGGCTGAACTACCCTATTGGAGGAAACTTTCTCCCCCCCCCCCCCCCAGTTCCCTGAATTCACCAGTATGGACTCCACCCATGATGTAACCCAGCCCATTAACCCTCATTGGGGGAAAAAATATATATATATATTTTTCAAATAAAATAAGAAAGCAATAACCTGTGAGAGACAACCAAGCCATGGACATGGTACATGGTTGTGGAAAGGGAAAAAGGGGAGTATTGGGGGCTTGCTGAGGAGGGGAAAGAGTAGAGGGAAGGAGAGAATTATGCAAAAAACCATCATTTCATCAGCATCCTCTTCCCCCTTCCTGGCAAAGAACCCCGGACTGTCTGATTCAGGAGAAGGGCTCCCCTTTTCCCTGCCCTTCCAAAGCACCTCAAGCTGAGAGGACACGCTCAAAAGCCGATTTTACTCCTACCCAAGCCAGCCTTTTATCTAGGCTGCCGAGTTTCCTCATTAGTTTTCTGTTATTGCACTTTATTGACCATTTCCCCCCCCAAAAAAATACATATTGAATTTCTTGGCCACACCCCAGATCACCCCGGCTTCCACGTCCTTTCTTGCGTGTCCCATTTCACCACAGGTAAAATAAAATCTATATTAAAAAGAAAAAAAAAATAGAATAGAATGGACTTTGAAAAAAAAAGACTTGGGATGTCAAATGGTCAGTAACATTCAGAGTCATTTTCTTCTAAAAGCTTCTTTTCTTTCCTGTTTATTGCGTAGCTTTGATGCAGAAACTTTTTATGTAATCCAACTCAACGTGTATGTGTGTGTGTGTGTGTGTGTGCTTTTCTGGTCCTATCATTTCATCAGTGAAGGAACTTAGGATGTGGAAACTTCCTCGCCTTTTTTATATCAGCCACTGATATTCAAATAATAATCTTAAAATGTTCCTTGTGGGCATTCCCTCTAGCTGCCGTGACTTCTCCTTTACACAGCTGCTGTGTCTGATGGAAATTGAGTCAAGGCCGTGGAGTTCACCTTTGTCAGGTCTCTCTGATACAGCCCCTTCTCTCCCCTGACTCTGCCTTCACCCCCGTCCAGCTCTCACAGCCTCAAGCTGGGACTACTGCAGTGGCTGCTGGGAAGGCTGCCGGCCTCCAGGCTCCCTCCTGTCCAGTCCTTCCTGAGGCCAAACTGACCTTTCCTCCAGAGGCAGGGGCAGACACTCTCACCCTCCTCAGTAAGCTCCCTGACTAACTCTAAATTAAACTCAACTCACCTCTGGTGATTTCCTATTGCCTCCAGCAGCAGCTGTAAAGTTCTCCATTTGGAGTTCCGAGACCTTCTTGACCCACAAGTCTTACACTCCCCCCCCCCTCAACAGGAGTCTCTCCCCCCACCCATGCCATCTCATGACACTGCTCTCCTTGGGCTTCCTCAAGACACTCCATCTCAGGCCTGTAGGCATTCTCCCTGGAACGCCCACCCTCCTGGGCTCTGCTCCTGGCTTCCTTCCAGGCCCAGCCAAAATCTCCTCTCCTACAGGAAGCGGCTTCTGATCCTCTCAGTGCCCTTTCTGTGTCCACGAGTTCCCATTTCTCTTATAAATAGCTGTCTGCCTGCGTCTCTCTCATTACCTTCCCTTTCTGCTAAAAGCACAGAGCTGGCACTTAGTAGGCACTTAATAAAAACTTAGTGACTGACTATCAGTGGAAGTCTTCCTGACACCACATGACACCGCTTCTCTGTGTCCTATTTCTTTTGCTTTTAAATAGCTAAAAAATCAGTTCGCCAAATCCTATAGATCTATGTTTTCCTCCTCCTCCTCCTCCTCCTCCTCCTCCTCCTCCTCCTCCTCCTCCCTCCTCCTCCTCCTCCTCCTCCTCTTCCTCCTCCTCCCCTCCTCCTCCTCCTCCTCCTCCTCCTCCTCCTCCTCCTCCTCCTCCTCCTCCTCCTCTTCTTCTTCTTCTTCTTTTCTTCTTCTTCTTCTTCTTCTTCTTCTTCTTCTTTCTTTTCTTCTTCTTGTTCTTCTTTCTTCTTGTTCTTGTTCTTCTTCTTCTTTCTCTTCTCCTACCCATTCCCCTTTTCCTCCTCCTCCTCCTCCTTTTTCCTTCTTTTTTCTTCTCCTCCTCCTCTATCATCATCATCATCATCATCATCTCCTCCTTCTCCTTATCCTCCCCTATCCTTCTTGTCCTCCTTGTCTTCCTCCTCCTCCTCATCTTTTTCCTCCTTCATTTTCTCCTCTTTTTTGTTCTTGTTCTCTTTCTTCCTCTCCTTTTCTACTACCATCATCATCATCATCATCTCCTCCTCCTCCTCCTCCTCCTCCTCCTCCTCCTCCTCCTCCTCCTCCTCCTCCTCCTCCTCCTCCTCTTCTTCCCCTTCCTTTTAAAAATCCAGATTAGCAATCTATTTGGAATTTATTGTGTCATGTAGTGGGAGACCTTTGCTATTCCGTTATCCGATTTTTTCAACATTTAAAAAGTGAAGGATTACATTTCTCCCCTAATATTTTCAGATCTCAACTTTATCTGACACTATTATATGGTAGGAATTTGCTTCTGATTCCAGATGATCTCTTTTGCTCCTAATTCGTTTTGTTATCTGGTATCATATGGTTTCAAAAATGATCATTGTGTTCCATGTAGTACGTGCGCTCTGGACTTATTCTCCTGATCCCAACCAGTGCTGTTCAGTTGGGAGCTCAAGCACAGCTGGTTCTCCTTTTAGGGGTAACTTTGAGGAATTGTGGATTCATTTTCACTACTGATCTTAAGCCCCCATCTAGAATGTTCTCAATCTCAATCATCAGATCTCTCTCTGATACCGTCAAATCAGTTGATATCTCCTCAGTGTCAAGTAATCAGTTAATACAAATCTACTTTTCAAAAGTGATATAGACTGAGAAAGTATAGCAAGGATATAAATATGAAAACATCCTCTTGACCAGGGTGCCCTCTGCCTTCTACACATCCACTTGATCTCTAAACAATGGATTTCGGCTTAAGTTGGTGACTACTAAATGCTTTACCGAGTTCATTTCTGGGTGGGTCATGCTGAGGGACAGCTTGTTCTAGACAGGGGGGCTCCATCCCCGTGGGTCAGGGAAGACTCCACAAGTGGATTTAGCTGCTGTGACTGCTGATCCGGGCACTGCCATGGACTCTAGTTGCTGAATCCCTGAGGGTTTATCTGAACCTTATAGATCATCATCTTCTGGCTCCTAAATCAGTCGCGTCTCCTAATATGTATTCACTTAAGAAGGGAAAAGGAAAAACACAATGGAGCAAGACACATTGTTACTATGCTTTCGTAACCACATGGTGGCCAGGTAGGAGAGCCAACTCTACCAGGGGTTCTCAAACTATGGCCCGCGGGCCAGATGCGGCCCACTGAGGACAGTTATTCGGCCTGCCAGGTTATGGCAAACAGGCTGAGGGGCGGAGACAGAGTGGGAGCTTTTGTTTTTACTATAGTCTGGCCCCCAACAGTCTGAGGGACAGCGAACTGGCCCCTATTTAAAAAGTTTGAGGACCACTGCTAGGCCCTCTGTCCTCTCCCCACCTAAGGTCTACAGCAGTTAAGAGAAAGAGAATGTTAGTCTGTTAGTTTTTTCTTCGTGTGTATCACCATTTATCAAGCACTTATTATGTTCCAGGCAAAGTGCTGGGTGGGGGATACCAAGAAAGCCTCCTTGTGGTCCTTGGCTTGAAGAAACTTAAGTTCTATTCATATAACTGATTCAGCCACTTAATTAAAGGCTTTTTATTGTCCTTCAGCCAACTGACCAGTGGATTCCTTGAATTGGAAAGGGCCCTTCTATCATACATTATCATTAATGAATTTAAAGGAAGTTCATAGTTCAGGGAAGTAAATACAGTTCAAAGAACTGAGTTTAGAGGCGGAGGACTTGAGATCAAGTGCATCACTTTCACTTCCTCCCTTCTAAATGACCTCAGTGTCCCTATCTCCTTTTACTCCCAAATCTAGGATTCTGGGATCTCTCTGCAGTTGTCCCTGTCCCATCCCTGTTTAGTCCTTCCCAATCCCCGTGTGATACTCTTGTCCATTTCTTCTTCCAGTTATAATTCAAGGTTCCAGAACCAAAACTCTCGTCTCACACAGAACAAATTCAACCTCCAGAGAATATTTCAATAATCATACTCTTTGCTGCATGCCCCGAATTAGAAATCTCTCTGCTAACATTAGAGTCTGATGCTTTCCAAGGTCTCCTGGGAAAACTGTTGTTAGATCCTCTAACAAGTATTCAGATGGACTAAAACATCAAGTTAAGGGTAAATGCTTGTTCCAGAGGCAGCAAACTGGCCCAGTGGATAGAGAAGTAGTGAAGACTTAAATTCAGCCTCAGATACCCCCTATCTGTGTGACCCTCAGCATGCCATTTAACTTCTGTCTGCCTCAGTTTCCTCATAAGTAAAATGGGGATAAATAATAACACCTATCTCTCAAGGATGTTGTGAGGATTAAATAAGATACTATGTCTTAAAAAAAAAAAAGTGCTTAGCCAGTACCTAGCACATAGTAGGTGCTTAATGAATCTTATTTCTTTCATCCTTCCCTTCCTTTCTTCCCCTTTCTTTCTTTTTCTCTTCTTTCCTTTCTCAACCAAAGATTTGTCCCCACACACGTAACAATTGAGAAAATTTCCTTTCTGTCTCCAGAAGGCCTTTGCTCCAAGGCATCCATACTATCTTCCAGACTTCGAATCCCACTATGCATGACATCTTCCCAGGAAGGAAAAGTATTAAGGAAATCAGCTAAAAATAATAGTTTTTTTTTTTTCAAAAATCACATCAAATAGCTGTTTAATGGACAACGGATCTCTAAAGAGATCCTCTGCTAACAAGGATTTAGCATATCCTTGTGTAACTACTTCTGGGAAGTTCTAGAAATTATTTCATAGATTATCACTGAGCTAAATTGTTATCAAATGGAAAGGGAAATGGTCCAGAAATAAAAATTCTGATAGTGCCCTACAACAGGAAGAGATAAACATAAACAATAGTTTGTTGTTATTTAGTAGTTTTTCAATCATGTCCAACTCTCCTTGACCCCATTTGAGGTTTTCTTGGCAAAGATACTGGAGTGACTGGCTATTTCCTTCTCCAGCTCATTTTACAGATGAGGAAATTGAGGTAAGCAAGGGGAAGTAATTTGCTCAGAGTCATGTGTCTGAGGCTGGATTCGAACTTCAGACTTTCTGACTCGAAGAACAGCACTACTCACTGTGTCATCTAGCTTCCCTGATGAACATTATAGAAACTTAGTCAATATTACCTGTCTTACACATTATTTAATTTCCACTTTTCTCTTCATCTGAGACCCCAATATTTTGTTTCCATGTTCTCCTTGGGGTCTTTGATTACCAATTGATCTCTAGGTCAAAGGACATGGATGCTTTAGCTACATTTTCCCATTGGCAAATTCAAATTGCTTTTCAGAATTGTCAATCATGACAGCTCCACCAATAATGTATCAGTGTACCTGTCTTCAGGTAACTCTTCCAAAATACTCTTTGCTTCTTTTGTCACCTTTGCCAGTTTTCTTGGTATGAGGTATGGCTCTAGAGTTGTTTTCATTTGCATTACTCTTTTTATTCACAATTTGGAGCCATCTTCCTTACGGTCACCAATTGCATGTCTTCTGTCGAGAAGTTAGATTCACATCCTCCAATCACTTAATCTTTGGAGAATGATTCTTGATCTTGTATATTTGTGTGAATTCTCTTTTTCTTTTGGAGACTAGAATATTATGGTATATATTGATATCAACAATCATTTTTACTCAATTGATAGTTTCCCTTGGTAGCTAAGTGGAACAGTGGATAGAGTGTTGGATGTGAGTCAGGAAGAACTGAAGTTTAAATCTAGTCTTTGATACTTCTGTGAGGGCAGGAACTCTGAAAAGGTATGCTTAAGTCTCAGGGTGATTGATTTAATCCTACAACAAGATATGAATTCAGTGGAATTGATGAGATAATTGGTTCCCTAGTGATATAACGATTGGCTTATACTCAGTATGATGAATTGATTTAATTTTAATAGAGTATTTAAGAGTTCGGAGTCAGACCTAAGTCAGAGCAGAGACTGAGATGTGCAGACTGCTAACTGGCTGGCTGACTGAGACTGCTAGCACAGACTGGGAGACTGAAGGAGACAGACCAGCCACCACGAGGGTTTTTGGCTTTGAGTCTATGTCTGAGTCTGAGAGCTTGAGCCTCCAGCCTCCAGTCCTCTGTCTTCTCTATCTCCAAGTTTGTCTTCCCTCCCACATCTCTTAGCTCTTATATACTTTATTATAAGGACATCATCATAGGTGTCAATCTTGTAGAACTATACTAAGTACTAAGTAACTAGAGAATCATTATCTCAATCCCACTGAATTAACACCTTTTTAAGATTACTTGTGTCCAGTACACTTGGGCCTCTACACTTCTGGATGACTTTGGGTAAGTCAATCTGTCAACCTTGGTTTCCTTATTTGTAAAATGAGGATAACAAGAGTATCTATCTCATGGGGTTATTATGAGGATGAAATGAGATAATATTTGGAAAGCACTTAGTATGATGCTGTAATATAGTAGGTGCTTAATAAATGCATATTTCCTTCTCTTTCTGCTTACCCTCAATGCCCTGGTTTTGTTTGTGTGAACATTGTTCAGTTCTGTATAATTGCAATGAATCTGTTCTGTTTTTACTCTGGGGGTTCTCTCTCCTTCCCTACTTATTCCCTCAGTCTTTCTCTTTGTAGTTTTTTCTGTCCTTTATCCTTCCCCTCACTCTACTTTGACCCTTAGTTCTTCTGTCCAGCACAGCCCCTCAATCTCTGCTTTCTTTATGTTCCTGTAGTCCCTGTTCCTCTGTCTCTGTCTCTTAGCTTCATCCATTCCTTTCTCTTTCCCCTTTATTTGTCCCTCATTCTTCTCTCTATCTTACTCTCCCTACCTGTTCCCCATTCCTCCTTTCTCCATCCCTTGTCCTTCTCTCCATCCCTCAATCTCTGCCTCTTTGTATCTATCCTTCGAGCTGCTCTATTGGGGCACTCTGGCTGCCCTCGCTTTGTCCCTTTTCCCTCCCTTTCTACTTGATTCTAGCTTTCTCTGATTTCCTTTTCTGCTTCTTAATTTTTGCCCTCTCTCCCCGTCAGCAGCCTTGATTTTACCCCTTAGTTTTTCCTTTCTACTTCCCTCTATCCCAATTTACCCTTTTCTCTCTATCTTATTTTTTCCTTCTTCCATCTATCAATACCAACTCTTCTCTCTGTCTTTTAGTCCCCAGACTGTGGCTCAGGTTTCCAGAAACAGGCTCTCAGATTCAGAGAGGTCCCCCACAAAGGACTCCTCCAGTTTTGCTTGAATTCCTCTCCGGGGGAACTAGAGGTGGGGATGGGGAGGATAGGCTGCTACATTCTAAGTGTCCCGTTCCCTTTTGGCACATTTCATCATCAAGAAGTTTTTTCCTGTCTTCACTTTCCCCCATGGCTCTGTGATCTTGTCCGTGTGGATGTTTAGCCCTGAGGTACATCTGAACCATCCCTATCTGCTCACCATCCTGGTCACAGAATCTCAAAACTTTGGATTTGGAAGGAGCCTATAGCTTACTTCCCCTCCGGAATCATTCTAATTAAAGCATTATAAATTAATTAAAATTTCAATTCAATTATAACTTATAATTAATTTTGAAAGCATTAATTTAATTCATTTTTATTGGTGGTTTAAAGTATTTTAATTAGACAGCTAAATGACTTAGTGGATATAGAATGTTAGACTTAGAGTTGGGAAGTTCAAATTTGACCTCAGATACTCACTAGCCATGTGACCTAGGCAAGTCACTTTTCTTCTGCTTGCCTCAGTTTCCTCATCTGAAAAATAGGGATAATGACAGCACCTACCTCCCAGGATTGCAGAGAGGATAAAAGGAGATAAACCTTATTATGTAAAGGGCAGGATATGTGACTGCCCAGGGTTAAGTATCCTGCCCTTTACAACCATATAAAATGTTTAGCAACTTTTGTAGTATTATAAAAATGCTAGTGATGGTTATGTTTAAAATCTTTTTAATTCCTACCCACAATTACATGTAAACAAACATTTTAACATTATTATTATTTTTCTAATTTTCCATTTCAAACTTCCTCCCTTCCCTCCCTGCCATACTCCCTGATAAGCAATTTGATATAAATTATTCTTGTCACGCAAAACATTTCCACATAAGCCACGATGCTAAAGAAAACGCAAATCCCAAATCCCAAGAATAACGAGGGAAGTTAAAAAAACCTGCTTTGATCTACGTTCAGATGCCGTCAGTTCTTTCTCTGGAGATGGGTCACTAGTTACCACTGATGATCTTTTTTTAAATGAAGCTATCCCTCCTTCCCTTCCCTGAATTTTCCCTCCTGCTCAAGATGCAGTTAAGCAAAGCAAACTAACCCACTGACTGCCTGACAGTGTATGATTCATGTATATATCTCACTATTTCATCATTTGAGGAAAGACGCATGAAAGGGCTGATGTTAGGACATGTTTTTCCTTTCACAGATCTTAGAGTTGCAAGGTGTCTCAGAGGTCATCTGTAGCCCACTCCCCTCATTTAACAGATAAGGAAACTGAGGCTTGTAGGTAAAGTGACTTGACCAAAGTCCCACAGGTAATAATTGACTAATAGATCTGGGATGAAGCTGGCTCTTGGTCCCTTCTTTGCTCCTGGCTCTGCCTTTATTGTTTAAACAGAACAAGTAGAATTCCTCCTTCCACAAAACAGCCAGCCTTGAAGGCCGCTATCATTCCCTCTGCATTCCCCATCTTCCCTCCACCAGATTAAACAGTCTCAGGATTATTTTTCAAGCTCTCCTTATTGACTCTAGACTCAAGTGTCTTCATTGTCCTGATACCTCTTCTCTGCGTGTCCTTAGCATATTAATTTGGGGAACCCCAAGGTGAACCCAATACTCCAAACACAGCTGGTTAACTGGATTACATGATCAGTTCCCTTTTTCTGGATACTGCTTTTCTCTTGTTGACCCTGTCAGAACTCTGACTCATAATGAGACCAAAAATCTGCTTAGTACCCCTCTCCCACTTTTAGCACAGAAACTGCAATCTTGTCGTGTCTCTTTCCCTTGAGTTGAACTGAGAAAGCTGAGTTCCTTAGATCTAAATATAGAACTTTTTATTCATCCCTTTTATATTTTACGGTTTCTTCCTATCTTTGCTCCAAGATTTGGACTATAATTTTCACTTGATTCATCATTTCTTTAATTTCACACCCCTCCAATTTAGTCCATCCTTTGAACTTGTCATTTTAGATACTTTAGATTACTTACAATACATTATCGATCCTTCCAGATCCTGATCACCTGCCAATTTGATAATTGCTGTCAAGGACAGATTCCTGGGCTTCCCTCCAAGCTGATATTAATCTATTATTACTATTCTTTGGGTCCAGTCCCAAGCTGGCCAGTTTCAGATACTCATAAATATCCAGTCCACATTTCACATCATCCATAATGAAAGGATGTGAAAGGAAATGAAAGAAATGCAGAAGGAAAAACCAAGGACATTATTTTCCTGAAACCTCCACAAACTGTCTACTGCAGTCATGGAATCACACAATCCTATTCATGATAATTTGGAACACTTTAAAATTTAGAAGGAATATTTGAGATTATCAGAGACAGCTAGGTGGCTCAGGGGATAGAGTGCTGGTTTTGGAGTCAGGAAGAGTTAAATTGAAATCTGGCCTCAGGCACTTATATCTGTGAACCTGGATAGGTCACTTACCCTAATCTGTAAAACAGGAATAATATTGTTGTAAAAATCAAATGAGATAATATTTGTTAAAAAAACAAAACAAAACAAACCAACCAAAAACACTCAGAACAATGCCTGAGGTATAGGAAGAGCTAAAGAAATATTTATTTTACGCCTTAATCCAACTCCTGTTTTTACAGATGAGGAAACTGAAAAATAGAGAGGTCCAAGGTCACATAGATACTAAGTGCAAAGTCAGGACTTGAACTCAAGTCCCATTACTGCAACTGTACCTCTCCTTTTAACAATCATCCCACTTCATTACGTTTACTCACACTTTGTTGTTAATGTTTTGGAACTCTTTTGAAAATCATTTGACCACTTATCTATTCAGTGATAGCTGTTAGTCTTACATATTTATGTCAATTCCTTATATATCTTGGATATCAAAATTTTATCAAAGTTGATGCGAAGATTCTTTTTTACTCAGTTTTTCTTATTTTAGCTGCATTGATTTTATTTATGCAGAAATACTATAATTTTATGTAGTCAAAATTGTTTACTTTATCTTTTATGACCCCTCCACTCCTCATTTAGCTAAGAATTTTTCCTCAGTCACAATTATGAAAAGGATGCCCTTCCATTTCCCCCAATTTAAAAAACAAATGACTTGGCTGTTTACATTTAATTCAACTATCTAAATGGATCTAACTGTAGTATATGGTGTAAGATGCTAGCGTAAGCCTAATTTCTGCCCAGTTGTTTTCTAGTTTTCGTGTAAGTTTTTGATGAATAGAGAATCCTTTCGTGTTTCCAAATGTTTGAAAACTAAGATGCTGAGTTGGATAATTCCTGAGACTTGCTTCTCTGGTGTTTTCTACTTATGACCTATTTCTGATGAAACCAAGCTTTGTCATCTCTGCTTCCTCTTCTGTTTGTTCACAAGCCATGCCTTTAATCTTTCTTATAATTTTGACAGAGAATAAAGCCAAGTTTACTGGCCTATAATTTAAAAACTCCATTCCTTACTTCTTTTTTTTTTTTTTGGAAATCAAAGCAAAAGTTAAACCCTTCTCCATTCCTGTGATAATTCTTCAATTCTCTGTAATCTTCCAAATATCAGTGGTTTTCAAATATTAAATCATTATGGCTCAGCAATCACATGATGCTAATTTTTTCAGGACTCAAGGATGTAATTCCTCTGGGTCAGAGGCTTAAACTCATTAGGGGTTTCTACTTCCTTTTTTTTTTTTTTTTTTTTTAAAACAGATTCCTCACTTATTGCACTAAAACTTTTGGTACCCTCAACGACGCACATGTTTTTCTTCCTCTGTTGAAGGAAAACTACTTCTTGTTCTTTCTGTTTGTTTATCCAAAAATTTCCTGTTATGTTTCCCTCTTCTCATTCCTGGATTTCCTCATCTTATTCCAAGAAAGATTATTGTGAGACCCAAATGAGATAATTGTTAAGTAACGAGCGATACAAATTCCAGTTTTAAATTATTATTATTACTTAATCTATAGTCTGAGCATGCCTTCATTCCCTGAGCCTTCTCCTGTATTTCTATTGATAATGTTTATAAAACAATACAAGAGGGTACTGGTAAATGAAATAACCAGGCTCTTAGGAAGTGAAAGGGAGAATTCTGCACACACACTTTTAAGTTTAATCTGCATTATTTTCATACTTTCTTAAGTTTAGGCTATTAAGAAAACAATAAATCAAGCTCTGGTTTATAAGGATTAATGATTTCTGAGGTGTAAATGCTTACAATATGTAATCAATTCTGGTAAAGCTTCTTAAGCTGATTCCAATACACCCCTAATTACAAGTACATCTATTCTTATAACTCAAAACTACCCATCACCACTTTTCCTTTCCTCTTTGTTTTGATTGAACTTAGAAATACAGTACAATCTAGAATTATATTCTTAGTACCTTGCACAGTTTTTTGGAACATATAATACCTTTTATAGAATATTTTAAAGTTTCATTGGATCATCACAACAGCTGTGGCAGATAGGTGCTATTATTATCCTCATTTAACAGTTAAGGAAACTGAGGCAGCCTTAAGTGACTTACACAGTATCACACAGCTAGAAGTGTCTGAACTTGGATTTGAACTCAAGTCTCCTGAGTCTTTCTATCCCTATATATACCCTAGGCTCTTACTAAATGATTGTTGGTTGAATGGATTAATTCAATTTCCTCATGGAAACATATTAGCCCTATTTCATTAATATCTCCTCTTCTTGCTTGTTATCTATACATGGTACATACATTCATATAAGAAAAGCTGAGGCCATGAGTTTTATTGCCACCTTTCTTCTTGAATTTTATCTCTTGTGAAATTCTAAATGTTCTTACTGCTATTCTTTCTTTTTTTAATTTACTGATACATTTAAAAGTTTTAATTACATCATTTTCCTTTCAAAATATATACTTTTCCTTTCTTTCTCTTTCCCCTCGATATCCCTTGTAAGAAAGAATAAAAAAAGGAATATAAAAGCAGTCCAACCAACCCAACCACAGATTAATAGTGCCTGACAGTATATACAACAGTCCACCCTAGTGGTCCCCCACCCCTTCCAAGATGGGAGGGAAGTACATTTCTTCAAGTCTTTTCTCTTGGGCCAAACTTGGTCATTATAATCCCACACTGTTCTTTGCTGTTATAATGGTTGTTGTTGTTTCTGCTTCCATTGTGAGTTTGGGTAAATTATTATCTGGGTTCTCCTCATTTCATTTTTGTATCAATTTAAATAAACCTAACCTGGAGAAACAGCTACTAGACCCACAAGAGTGTGCCTTCATTCTATTCTGTACTCAGGTATGTGATGTGATTTAGACTGGATTCAGTTCTGGGGAAATCTGTCTTTAATGAGACAGGGGTTCTTTTTTTACATTTTTTTTGTCTCACCAAATCCCTATTTGGTGCCCTAGATATAAATTTACTTATAGTTTAGGTTGTGACTCATGTCAAGGGTCTCCCCCAAAAAGGAGGAGTAAAAAGGGGTTCCACATGAATCAAGTATATGATAGGTAAATTTTCTCTAACCACAAGAGAAATGCTAAAAAACCAGAAAAGGTTCCAAATCTGCATTAACAGAATAACTCAAAACAAGATTCAGTAATTTATTACGACCGTTATATTCCAGTACAATCACCAGAACCTAGCAGTGTTGGCAGAATAACTAAAGAGGCACTTGCCCAAATTAACTCCTGATACAGGGACCTCTTCTCTTGTCTGTGGCCATGTTCTCTGAGAACGCATCAGTTCCTGCCATTTTTGAATTCATAAGATCGTTTCCATCTTAGGATAAGTACTTGTTTGCCAAAGATCAAGAAAGAACAAACACAGAAGTAGAAAAGGAAGGGAAGGGTAAAAGTACAAGCTTCTTCTTCCTCCCTCTCCCCTGCCCACTGATCTACTGAAATCCACAAAACCAAACTCTCCTTATGGGAGAAGGATGGGCAGACAGTTGCTTGTCTAAGCAGAGATTTGGGGGGTTTCTGTGGCTTGCATTTGCTTGTGGTCAACATGATACTGGAGTGGAGAAGAGCTAGCACTTCCTTACTCTTTACTGGAAATCTCAGGGCTATATGATACCCCTTGGAGAATTGGTGAGCCATGGAAAGATTCTCATCCCTTCTCCTAACTGATGAAGTCCCAGGTTTTAGGGTAGGGGAGACTAAGGGACCACTCAGGGCCTGCCATGTCATCACAAAACACAAGGTCCTTTCAGCATTGGGTCAACATCTGGCTGGAAGCTGGTCCCGAGGCTCCCTTGAAGTTGACCAGAAAAGGAAAGTCAGCTCTTAAGTGTATTCCATGGGATAGCAGGAACTGCCAGTCCTTTTCCATGATACCCCAACCATACGCCAATCTTTGCCCTTTTTGTCTCTCAGTCCCACGATGTCTTTTGTTTTGTCCTTTAGTCTTCTCCTAACCTTGTTCCTCAGTCTTCTTCTCTTGGGCCTTTAGTCTTTCCATTTTCTTTCTTTCTTAGTCTCTTATCTTTTCTTTCCCTAGGTGTTGTCTCTTCTCTATTTCTCAAGCTCCATTTTTTTTTCCTCTTCAGTCTTTTCCCTTTCTCTCTATACTTCCAAGTTATCCCCCTCCCCATTTTTGTTTCTTGGGTTCTAAAATCTCTGTGATTGTTTCTTCTTCTCTTTGTTCCTGTCATGGCTGTTCACTAATTTCCTACTTCTTTTTTTTAAAATTTTTTTATTAATTTTTATAATTATAACTTTTTTTGACAGTACATATGCATAGGTAATGTTTTTTTTTTTTACAACATTATCCCTTGTACTCCCTTCTGTTCTGAATTTTTCCCTCCTTCCCTCCACCCTCTCCCCTAGATGGCAGGCATTCCCATACATATTAAATATCTTATAGTATATCCTAGGTACAATATCTATGTGCAGAACCGAATTTTGTTGTTGTTGTTGTTGCAAAGGAAGAATTGTATTCGGAAGGTAAAAATAATTTGGGAAGAAAAACAAAAAAAAAAATGCTCACAGTTTACACTCATTTCCCAGTGTTCCTTTTCTGGGTGTAGCTAATTCTGTCCATCATTGATCAATTGCATCTGAGTTAGATCTTCTCTATGTTGAAGATATGCACTTCCATCAGAATACATCCTCATACAGTATCATTGTCGAAGTGTATAATGATCTCCTGGTTCTGCTCGTTTCACTCAGCATCAGTTGATGTAAGTCTCTCCAAGCTTCTCTGTATTCCTCCTTGTTGGTCATTTCTTACAGAACAATAATATTCCAAAACATTCATATACTATAATTTACCCAACCATTCTCCAATTGATGGACATCCATTCATTGTCCAGTTTCTAGCCACTATGAAAAGAGCTGCCACAAACATTTTGGCACATACAGGTCCCTTTCCCTTCTTTAGTAGTTCCTTGGGGTATAAGCCCAGTAGTAGTATGGCTGGGTCAAAGGGTATGCACATTTTGATAACTTTTTGGGCATAATTCCAGATTGCTCTCCAGAATGGCTGGATTCTTTCACAACTCCACCAACAATGCATCAGTGTCCCAGTTTTCCCACATCCCCTCCAACATTCATCATTATTTGTTCCTGTCATCTTAGCCAATCTGACAGGTGTGTAATGATACCTCAGAGTTGTCTTAATTTGCATTTCTCTGATCAGTAGTGATTTGGAACACTCTTTCATATGAGTGGAAATAGTTTTAATTTCATCATCTGAAAATTGTCTGTTCATATCCTTTGACCATTTATCAATTGGAGAATGGCTTGATTTCTTATAAAGTCAATTCTCTGTATATTTTGGAGATGAGGCCTTTATCAGAACCTTTAACTGTAAAAATGTTTTCCCAATTTGTTACTTCCCTTCTAATCTTGTTTGCATTAGTTTTGTTTGTGCAGAAACTTTTTAATTTGGTGTAATCAAAATGTTCTATTTTGTGATCAATAATGGTCTCTAGTTCTCCCTTGGACACAAACTCCTTCCTCCTCCACAAGTCTGAGAGGTAAACCATCCCCTGTTCCTCCAATTTATTTATGATCTCATTCTTTATGCCTAAATCTTGGACCCATTTTGATCTTATCTTAGTATGTGGTGTTAAATGTGGGTCCATGCCTAGTTTCTGCCATTCTTCTTTTTTTTTTTTTTGCTGAGGCAATTGGGGTTAAGTGACTTGCCCAGGGTCACACAGCCAGGAAGTCTTAAGTGTCTGAGGCCATATTTGAACTCAGGTCCTCCTGACTTCAGGGCTACTACTCTAGCCACTGGTCCCTGTTTATCTTCCAAGCTCCCCCTTTCTCTGAACTCCAATATCTTCTTGTCAAATGGTTCACACATTCTGAGCTGGGAGAGGTTTTGGCTTCCATCCAATTCAAACCCCGAATCACGATCAGATTTGGATTCAGGAAGGGACCCTAGTAGATGTCTAGTGGAACACAAACCTGAAAGGAATTCCTGCTAGAACCCACCCAATAATTGGTTGTTCAACTTTAGCATAGAGACCCCCCCTTCTAGAAGAATCCCATTCCACTTGGGCCTCTCAGAACGCTTTTTCCTGACATAGAGACCAGTCTGCCCTTTGCCATTTTAACCATTGTTCCCAACTCAGTGCTCTGGGCCCAGACAAAGCAGGTCTAATCTCCCCCCACCCCGTATATAGCCCTTCAGATATTGGGAGGCAACAATCATATTCCCCGCCCTGAGCTTCCTCTTCCCCAGCTCCATCAGCCAATTCTTATGTGACATGGGCTCAAGACCCTTCGCCATGTTGAGTGTTCTCTTTGGGAGGCTCTACAGCTTACCAAACTCCTTCCCAAATGGAAAGCCCCCAAACTGATGACATCTGTCCAGTGCTGCTTACAAGGGACCATCCCCTCCCTATGCCTGGAAGCTCTTCCCCTCTTAGTGCCCCATTACATGGCTGTTTCATAGTGTGCTTATGGGCCACTTTTGTTGGGACTCACGGGAGACCTCAAAAAAGTTGGGGTGCCGCGATGTTTCTCAAAAGAATTTGCAGCTCAGACCCATCTCCAAGTTAAGGGGCAAAGTTTATTATAATTGTAATACCAACTAAAGTGGGCTAAGTTCCAAAAGAAGTTAGCAAAGAACTAGGAGAAAGAAGATACATTTATAGGACAAAGTCAGAGAGACTAGGTGCTTCGTGGCACTGATAGACTCATTTTATGGCTTAGAGGTGGAGTTGAGAAGTGGTTCAATTTTGATTTTGTGTAAGACCCATCATTCTCTGGGGGGAGCGCAAGGGGAAAACCTTCTGTTTTAGACCTGAAATGTCACTAGGTCACCAATTGTGTTCTGCGCCTGCGCCAATTTTAAGCACTTTATTATTGTTGCTCATTAGTCTCAAAAACTGTATTAGAACTGACCAACAGGCTGTTAACTGACAGCCAACAAGATTTGTAGCCATAGCATCCTGCTCTATAGAGTAAACAGGGACAAGATAACCTAGGGGAAGAGATATATCATCTCCAACTACATCACTCCCAAGGTCAGGTGACGTTGGGGGTTATTGTTACATCTTCCCTAGAAACTGCCCCACGTCACTCTGACCCCTGATGTTTTCAGAACAACTGTCATTTATCTGTACCTCCCCCCTCTTCCACTGGTGACCTGATTTCTGAATCCAGGTTTAAGACTTCACTTGTATCCCTATTCTATTTCTTATTAGATTAGATCCAGCCCAAATCCATGGAATTGGCCATGGGTTCTGATGGCCGAACAGGGTGTTTCCCTGACTTCCTCTAGCTTGACATCATCTGCCAGTTTGAGTAACATGCTATCAGTGCCTCTGTCCAAATCATAGATAAATTAAGACTAAGAGCAAAACCAAAACCAAGCAAAGCTCCATGGGGCCTAGGATGTTCTGTTAGAGATTTCTCGCCACAGGGACTTTGAGACCTTAACAGCTACTTTTGAGTGCAAAGACACTCAGCATTCTGGGTAAATCCTAAATCCCCTTGAAACCCCCCAGGGAGAGGCAATCTAAAAGCTCCCAAGGCAGCCCAGATCTTAAGCCTTAATATGTCTCTTTGAAAACTTCCCTCAGTTTCCAGTTCTGCCTTCCAAGATCTATTTAAGTGACTAAATTGGCTCAAAGATATAACTTCATCAGAGGCTAATTATTAACAAAGACAAATTCATAATTTTTTCATAAGTGATGGTCAAATAATCTCCACTGAAAGTCGTACTTGACACAACCTTGTAAATTTCCCCACTTTGGCTTGGAGAGATTCCAATTTCTCAAAATTGAGCAATTTAGAGGTCAGCAAGACTGAATAAGACTATGACTCTGCCCCAGAAGAAAGTCACAAGGAGCTAAAGATACTTCAAAGGGACTTTGCTACTTTTCTCCCAACAGTAAATTATTATTGTCCACTTTAAAGCAAAAGATAGCTCGACAAATAAGGTTTTACACATTTTTATCATATTCTTTTAAGAGCTCAATTCATAATCCAAGAGTGATAGAAAGGGAAATTACATTTAAAAAAATAACAGCTTTTTAGTTTTCAAAATACATTCAAAGATAGTTTCAATATCCACCCTTGCAAAACCTTGTGTTCCAAATTTTTCTCCTTTCCTTCCTCCTCACCTCTCCCATCTCCTAGAATGCAAGTAATTCATATATGTTACATGTGCCATTCTTCTAAACATATTTCCACATTTATCATGCTGCACAGGAAAAATCAGATCAAAAAGGGAAAAAAAAGGAGAAAGAAAACAAAATGCAAGCAAACTACAACAAAAAAATGAAAATACTATATTTTGAGCCAATTCAGTCTCCACAGTCTCTCTCTGGATGCAGATGGCTCTTTCCATCACAAATCTATTGGAAGTGGCCTGAATCACCTCACTGTTAAAAAGAGCCAAGTCTTTCGCAGTTGATCATCACATAATCTGCTGTATATAATGTTCTCATCCTACCTTCTTAGAAGTTAGCATCGGTTCATCAAAGTCTCTCCAGGCCTGAGAAATTACATTTTTAACAGCTTTTCTGAAATTTTACAATTATATGAAAAAAAAATTAGAGACATAATAATAACATACACAATATCCTGAATTTAAAACATTAAACAAAACTCATTAGCAGTTAGGTGACATCAATGGAGTAGAATGTAATTCCAAATTTCTTACGTAGAAAGTTTTTCATTGGAGCAGCTGGGTGGCGCACCAGATAGAGCACCAGTTCTGAAGTCAGGAGTTCAAAATAGGTCTCAGACACTTAATTTAACACTTTCTAGCTGTGTGACCCTGGGCAAGTCACTTAATCCCAATTGCCTCAAATTAAAAAAAAAAAAAAAAAAGAAAGAAAGAAAAGAAAGTTATTCATTGACCACTTTTGACACTGTATACTAATCACACCAAAACTCAGTATAGAATAAATCAATATGGAATAATGACCTTCAATTAAAAAGAGTAATAATTAACATTAACATATTGCTTATTATATGCCAGGCACTGTGCCAAACCCTGTACAATCAGAAGATCCTCACAACAACCCTGGGAAGTAATAGTTATTTTATACCCTTCTCAGATTAGAAGACTAAAGTAAATAGTCACATATAATTAATATTGGATTTTAATTTAGTCTTCCCTGATCCATGCATTTTTCAGCATATAGCTAAAAAGCAAATGTATTTTGCAGCAAGCTCTAATTTATTATAATTTTCCTAATAAGAGAAGACATTTCATTGTAAATGAGACCACATAATTTAGTTTCAGGACAGAATTTTCAACAACTCAAGTTTGGGGTTACAATCTTAAATGGTGATATTTAGAATCTTGACTTTCCCAAGGGCTCTCTACTATTATTCTTCACGCTTTAGAGTTCACTGTTTTTCAATTAGTTCATGTTTATTTGACTTCATAGTGGCATTTAAAAATAAATCACCCAATGAATCAAATCAATTTTATTTATTTTCTTAATATACCTCCCCTCTTCCATACTGTCAGAGGGAGAATAAAGTGAATGTCTAAAATTTTCCCTGATTTATTCCCTGTTTATTCTTTTCAGTTTTAACCCTGGGAAATCTTCACCCTTACATTCCCATCCTCCTGTTTCAGTTCTTGGGAGGTCCTAAGGTATGAGGCTCATCCTTTCAAAGAGAAGAGCATCAGCTAGCTTATCCAAATAATTATATGCTGCAAATTTTTACTTCTAAGAGTTTCCATTTGGTAAATGTTATATCTTGACAAATTACTGTCTATTTGAAATTGTCAATGGGCATTTCTCTACAAAGTTTTTCAAATCCTTTTTTATCTCAATGGGATCAAAAACTTCTTTCCAAAAACTAATTGATTTACAATGCCATAAATTTCTGCAGACTGGAAACAAAGATTTCCTTCCTTCTTATCTGTTTCTCTTGTCGACCTCTCCAACTTAGCCAGAGTTAGAAAGACACAAAAAAAGCTTCCTTTTTGAAGACTATGAAAGGTTTTTGATTTTTGAATTCTATTTTCTTTGATCAGATGGCAGGAAAAAGTTTAATTTACTAAGACATGAAACATAAATAATATGACAAAACAGATACATAGAAACAAAGTTTTTCTTCTTATCTCTCACTGAAAGTTTAATCAAATAGTTCATAAGAATATTTTTCTGCTTGATATTATTGATAATTGGGAGAGCTGTTTTGAAACTTTACACTCTTTTCTGATTTTTCCATACAAAGTAGTTTCTTTCAATTGCCAGTCTTTTCTCTTTGCTTTCTGCCTCGTCTTTTGTCTCTGTCTCTGTCTCTCTTTCTTTACCTTACCCTCCTTTTAAAATTATGCCTTATATATTGCATTCTTTAGAACAGAAGCCCCTCCAGAAGGACTTTTTAATTAATTAACTAATTAGGTTGCTTTTTATCTTTACATCCTCAACAACCTGCAGGCCTCTGGGCAATAGGTGCTTAAATGTAAGCAGATTGGCTTTCATCCATTTTTATTTAACTTCTGGTTGCCTTCCAGGGGGTCTCCATCTTTCCTAAAATATGGTAGCCAGAATTGAATAAAATTCTCCAGATACCAACTGACCAGGACAATCTAGACACAGGAATTCAGTCATCGCCCTTACTCTAGATATCCATTTTCTCAGATGTTCCTGCTCCTTGGTGGGGGGAATGTATTTAAAATATTAAAACATATGTAAAATATTTAATATAAGCAATCATATTTAAAATATTGTTTTAGTTCTAGCTTATATAGAATATATATTATATAGAATATATAGAAATGACATCGATTTTTAAATTGTTTTAATATTTTCATTTCTAAATATATCACTCCCTCTTCCTCCATGTTCTGAGCCATTCTTTGCATCAAAGAATGAAAAAGAAAGGAAAAAAAATAGTTTAGTAAAACTAAACACCAGACTCATCCACGCCTGCCTTAGTTTAAGCCTCATCATTCTGCAGTCTGGGCTATTGCAAAAGCCTCCCAACTCTCTCAGTTTCAAGTCAGACTTCACCCTGCAGCCAAATCCATTCCCCTTCAAAAAATTTGTCCTTCTACTCAGCAAACTCTAATCTTACTTAATAGTATTTTATTTTTTCCCAATTATATGTAAAGATGGTTTTTAACATTCATTTTTATAAGATCATGAGTTCCAAATTTTTCTCCTTTCCTCTCTTCCCTCCCCCTCCCCAAGACAGCAATCTCATTATACATACACCATAATCTTAAATATATTTCCACATGTTGTGAAAAAAGAATCAAAACAAAAGGAAAACACCATGAGAAAGAGGGAAAAGTGAAAATAGTCTGTTTTAATCTATATACACAGTTCTTTCTCTGGATGTGGATGGCATTTTCCTTCATGAGTCTTTTGTAATTGCCTTGAATCATTGTATTGCTGAGAAGATCCAGACCCATCCAAGTTGATCATCACATAATCTTGTTGTTAATATGTACAATGTTCTGGTTCTGTTCACTTCACTCTGCATCAGTTCATGTAAGTCTTTCCAGGTTTTCTGAAATGCATTTGCTCATCACTTTCTATAGCACAATATTATTCCATTACATTCATGTACCACAACTTGCTCACCCATTTCCCAATTGATGGGCATCCCCATAATTTCCCATTCTTTACTACCACAAAAAGCTGCTATAAATATTTTTATATAATGTGCCCTTTTCCAATTTTTTTTTAGTGAAAATAATTGTGGGGAGGAGGACTAGGCAACTGGGGCTAAGTGACTTGCCCAGGATCACACAACTACGAAGTGTTGAGTGTCTGAAGTTGGATTTGAACTCAGGTCCTCCTGACTTCAGAGCGGGTCCCCACTGCATCATCTAGCTACCCCCCTTTCCAGTTTTAAATCTTCTGTTTGGGATACAGACCCAATAGGACTCTGTTGGACTAAAGGGCTCACCTGCAGTGGAGAATCCCTGATCCTTGGATGACTTCAGCTCAAGTGCCGCCTTCTCAGAGAGGTCCTTCTTGGCCTTCCCAGCTGCTGATGCCCCTCCTTTAGCCCCACCCATCCCCCAATTTTGTGTGTGTGTTGTATGTACCTGTTTTGTTATCTCCTCCAGTAGAATATAAGCTTCTTGAGGACAGGGACCATATCACTTTTGTTTTCGTATCCCAGGGACACATACTAGATGCTTTCATAGTAATAAGAGCTAGGATTTATATGGCAATTTAAGATTTGCAAAGTGTTTTACACATAGTTGATTCAGATGGCTTGTGAAGGATGTGTTATTACTGTTACTATTTTTTTATTTGCTACCTAAAATAAAACCCATGGATTGCAAAGGAAATTAATTATATTGGAATATAAAATAATATAGAAATTACATTTATATATTTATTATTTAATAGTAGCATAAGTATTTATATATTTATTCGATAGAGATTATATATATTTACATATACGAATATATTTCTTCGTAAAAATTAATATTATTTTATTTAATATATAAATTATATTTATATAAAGTAATATATACATTATATGAAATATTTAAAAATAAGTTCACTTTAACATATTAGTTATGTATTAGTCAACCTTCCATCTAGAGGAGAGGCTGGGGGGAAAGAAGAGAAAAATTGGAACAAAAGATTTTGCAATTGTCAATGCTGAAAAATTATCCATGCATATATCTGGTAAATAAAAAGCTATCATTTAAAAAAATAAAAAAAGAAGTTCATAGATCCTAGGTTAAGAACCCTTGAAAGAACCCTCTGAAAAGAAGAGCTAAGTTTGAATTCTGTATCAGACATTCACTAGTTATATTAACATAGAGAAATGAGGGACTCTGAACCTCAGTTTTCCCATCTATAAAATGACAACATTAATATCATCAATTTTAGAACACTTTTTATGAAACTCCAATGAAAAAAAGCCTTTTTAAGGATCTATATGGGGCAGCTGGGTGGCGCCCTAGTGCACAGAGTGCCGGTCCTGGAGTCAGGAAGATTCAATTTCCTGAGTTTGAATCCAGCCTCAGACAATTCTTAGTTGTGTGACCCTGGTCAAGTCACTTCATCCTGTTTGCCTCCGTTTCCTCGGATGTAAAAAGAGACGGGGAAGGAAATGGCAAAGCAGTCTAGTGTCTTTGCCAATAAAACTCCAAGTTCCAGTCAAGTCGTGACTGGAACCAACCAAAAGGTGCTATTACTAATCAGCTAATTAAGCTGCTTATTACTAATGGTCCCATGTTCAATGTTTGCTCCCTGCTAGGCACCGTGTTTCCCATAGGTGATGGCTTTACAGACTACCCAGACTACTTAGACTATGAAAACTGGACCCAGACTAACCGTATAGATGGGGAGAGTCCATATACAGCTTCCGAAGTCATCTCCCTCCTGGTTTTTTCCGTGGTCTTCCTGGTGGGCGTGCCAGGTAACGCTGTGGTGATCTGGGTGACGGCGATGGAGGTCCACAAGACGGTGAACAGTATCTGGTTCCTGAACCTGGCCCTGGCAGACCTGCTCTGTTGCTTGGTGCTTCCCCTGTTGGCCGTCCCCATCATTCGGCATGGGGACTGGCCATTCTCTGAAGGTGCTTGCCGCTTCCTGCCCTCTGTCATCCTCCTCAACATGTACGCCAGCATCCTGCTGCTCACGGCCATCAGCATCGATCGGTGTATGTTGGTCATGAACCCCATCTGGTGCCAGAACCACCGGAGCTTGTCTGTGACCTGGTTTGCCTGCTTATTGGCATGGGCCCTGGCCTTGGTCCTGACCATCCCTTCCATGCTGTACCGCTATCTGGAGCAGGAGTTCCTTCCTCCCAGCTGGTCTTGTGGGGTGCTCTACAAGAATAAGTCAGTCGAGGTTGGCGTGGCTGTCTCCCGCTTCCTTTTCAGCTTCCTGGGCCCTCTTATCATCATCTCTCTGTGCTACATCCTCCTGCTCGCCCGACTATGGAGCCGCCACGCCACTCGCTCCCACAAGACCATCAAGGTGGTGGTGGCCGTGGTCGTGGGCTTCTTCCTCTGCTGGACCCCCTATCAGATTGTGGGCCTCATGCTGGCCTTGAACCGCAAAGGCTCCAGACTCTACTCCGGGGCAGAGCGTTTCGACAGCCTGAGCATCTCTTTGGCTTACATCAACAGCTGCATCAACCCGGTCATCTACGTGGTCGCAGGCCATGGCATCAAGGGCCGCATGATAAGCCACTCCATCTGCACCAAGCTCCGGAGTGCACTGACCGAGGACTCGGTGGGGCGAGACAGCAAATCCTTTACCCGTTCCACGATGGGGTCTACAGCAGTCCCCGAGGAGAAGTCGAGCAGCGATGCAGTCTGAGGCACAGCGAGGCCCGCTGCCTCCTCTCAATGGAGGGGTGGCTAGGCTGACCCCACGGACTTCATTTCTTCCCTTTCTACTAAACCGCTGGCCTCCTCTAATCTCCAGTTAGTTTAGTAGCTTCCAGAGGGCAGAAACCATTTTTTTGCCTTTTCTTTCTATTTATCACAGTGCTTGGCACATGGGACTAATAAATGGGACTCCCATTGCTCGCAGAGTTCTCCATGGCTGCTTTGCCTGAATGCTTTCAGCGCCCAAGGAGACCCATTGCAGAGATTCTCCAGTGTCCTCTTTCCTTCATTCTCCAGAAAATCCTCCCATATTGCATCCCTCTCTGTTCCCCTCACCCCCAACTAGGAGCTCTTGAACCTTTCCCACTTTATTCAATACATCTTTAAGAATTTAAATTGGTTGGAATTGAATGGGAGTACATATAGGTGGAGAGTACGTACAGGTGGACTTTGTCCAGCGTTCCATCAGGTTTTGGATGTCCAAGTATGGTTTATTTTTTTAATTTTAATTTTTTAAATTAATTTTTATAATTATAACATTTTCTTTGACAGTACATATGCATGGATAATTTTTTTTTTACAACATTATCCCTTCTACTCCCTTCTGTTCAAAGTTTTTCCCCTCCTTCCCTCCACCCCCTCCCCTCGATGGCAGGCATTCCCATACATATTAAATATCTTATAGTATATCTTAGGTACAATATATATGTGCAGAACCACATTTTGTTGTTGTTGTTGCAAAGGAAGGATTGTATTCGCAAGGTAAAAATAATCTGGGAAGAAAAACAAAACAAAACCAAAAAAAAACACAATGCTCACAGTTTACACTCATTTCCCAGTGTTCCTTTTCTGGGTGTAGCTGATTCTGTCTATCATTGACCAATTGGAATTGGATTAGCTCCAAGTACGGTTTAAAGATGACTACTTCCTGAACCAGGAGAACATTGTATATAGTAACAGCAACGTTACATGATGATCAACTACGATAGACTTAGCTTTTCTCGGCCATACAACGATCCAAGGAGATTCCAATACACTGTGGTGGAAAAAGACATCAAAATCCAGAAAGCAAACTATGAAGGCTGAAGACAGACTGAAGCACACTATTTTCACTTTTTTAAAGAAAATTTCTTTCTTATGGTTTTTCCCATTTGTTCTGATTCTTCTTTCACAACACGAATAATATGGAAATATGTTTAAAATAGTTGTACATGCCTATATGATATTGCTTGCCTTCTTGGGGAGGGGGGAAGGAAGGAGAGGAAAGGAGAAAAATTTGGAACTCGAAATCTTATAAAAGTGAATGTTGTCTTTGTGTATAATTAGAAATAATAAAATGCTATTAAGAGAATTTAAAAGTTCAAAGAATGTGAGCCGGTGGGTTGCGTGGTATGTCACCAGTCACCAAATTCATCTCAAGTTCGATCAAGGTTTCCCAAATTTCATTTTGTTGAATCAGTGTCTTAGGAAAATAGAAGAAGAAAAAGAAAAGAAAATTGAAATAACTGGGGTGGGGGTGAAAGAGGGGGGAGTGGGAGAGGAGAGGGGTTTTTCAAGAAAGGGAAATTAGTTGTAGTTTCAGTTCTCAAACTTCTCTCCAACATCCCCATTTTTTTGCTCCTTTCTACTCCTTCACCAAAAAGCCCTTCTAGATTAACCTATTCTTTCATGCTCCCTCCCTTAGCTGTCCTTTCTCTCTCCCCTTCATTGACATTTAGAGAAACCAATTCATCTTATGGAAAAAGTATGATTAGACAATAATATATTTGGGGGAAAAAAAAGAGGAGAGGGATGGACTTAGCAAATTTGCAAGTTCAAAATGAGTCAACTGGATAGTGGAACTGCTAGAATTCTTTTTACCACCTTCACCATTTGAGGGTTTTCCCTTATCAGACCGGAAGAACATGGAGCATAGGCCCTCTGTCTCTTGTTCTACACCTGGTTTTATTTGATTTGGATCAAGTCTGTCTGTGTGCCTGCCTCTTTTTACCTGCCTCTGGTTCTTGCCCCAGCTCCTGAGCCATGGGGATTATGGTCCTAAACCTTACTGTTCATTTTTTCCTATCTCCATTCTCCCATCTTGGTCCGAAAAGCTTCTAAAGATCAGGTGAAGAAAGCACATATGAACACTCTAGGAATCCCAAGACTTTGGGGATGGTCAGGGACCTTCAAAATAAGACATAGACTTTTAGAGGAACCTAGAACATTTGATTCACAGGATCCTAGATTCAAAGTTGGAGGGGATCTCAGGGGTGATCTACTTCAACCTTTTCATTTTAGAGGAACCTGATTACCCAAGGTAACATGGGTTGTATATGGCAGGGCTGGGTTTTAACTCAAGTCTTCAATAGCCCATTTCCCACACATTTTGCCCTGAATCCTTCCCCACCTGTTGCTTTCCCTGTAGCAAACAGCCTCTAGTCTAATGCAGTCAACTCTTATTAAGTACTGTTTTCCACAAGGCCTTATGTCAGAGCTGGAAGGAACTTTAGAATGGGGGGCTTAATCCTTTCTTACATCATGTACCACTTTGGAAGTCTGGTGAGATCGGTGTATCTCTTTTCAGAATCTTTTTTAATTCATTAATGATGAAAATGCTCAATTTCAGTCTGAGGGGAGTAAAAAGTCTGGGGAGGTCAATGGATCTCTCCTCAGAATTAAAAAAAATTAATTAATGATGAAAATGCTCAGTTCCAGTTTGAGATGAGTAAAAAATCTGGGATGATCAATGGATCTCTTTTCAAAATATTTTTTAATACATTAATGATGAAAATTCTCAATTTCAGTTTGAGGTCAGTAAAATGTCTGGGGAGGTCAATGGATCTCTCCTCAGAATCTTTTAAAATTCATTAATGATGAAATGCTCAATTTCAGGTCAATGGATCTCTCCTCAGAATCTTTTTTAATTCATTAATGATGAAAATGCTCAGTTTCAGTTTGGGATGAGTAAAAAATCTGGGATGATCAATGGATCTCTTCTCAGAATCTTTTTCTTTTTTTTTTTTAATTCATTAATGATGAAAATGCTCAATTTCAATTTGAGATAAGTAAAAATAAATGTGATTTTTCCCCCATTGAAGTTCATGAATCCCCTGAAATCTACCCAGAAGGTCCAAATTAAGAAACCCAGCCTTATATATAACATGTAATGTCAAAGCTGACCTCAGAACTAGCAGCAGAAAGGAAGTTTAAGCTTAGTGTTGGGAACTCTAAAGGGTTAGCTTTGTCCCCAGGTGGAACGGGAGCAGATAATCGATGGTATTTGGGGGGGAATTCCTTTGTGAGGCCGTCCAGCTCTAAAATTCCGTAATTCAGTGAATGTGGAGATTCAAGAGCTGGGAGGCTTTTAGCTAGCATTCCACTCCTGTTTTTGTAGGGAGGTAACCTGAGGTTTAGAGGAGAGGACACACTTTCCTAAGCTAACCAGAGCCAAAGAGGCACACAGCCAATTGTTTCTTCATTTGAAAACATTCCATGAGCTAGGATTATGGGGACTAGAGGACTCAATAACCTGGTCTCTGCCCTTGGGGAGATAAGCCCTGAATAAACTGCTCGATAAGGCTTCCATCAGGGCCCAGAAAGTCAGAGTTGGAAAGCTCTGAGGGGGAGAGGGAACTGAGTGATGGGAGGGCTTCTGCTACAAGGAAAGGCAGAAGGAAGGAGGGAAAGAGAAAGGGAGAGGGATCAAGATTCACCTTTAGGAGTGTCCCCCAGATGCAAACACAGAAACCAGAGGAGCAGCAGGGGGAGACCCTTCCCCAAAGGTGCCTCCCAACCTGGAAAGGCCAGGGGGAGCTAAGAGCCGGAGGAGAAAGACTGGGGGGCCTGGACTGAGGGATTAGAGCACGGTCTGGGACCCGGGTGGGCAGCCTTAGGAGGGAAGGGCTCAGGATCTTTCTGGTGACTTTGCCTGTTCTGGTTGCCTGCCAAGCCCTTATCCTGTTCCCCAGTGGTGAGAGGATGGGTGACTCATGGGGAAGAAGGGGGCAACCACACCCTGACTGGCACTGGTCAGCAAGTTGTCATCTTGTAGCCCTTCCCATGGGGTGGAGAGTGTGTGAATGAGTGTGTGCAGACTCAGCACCGCGGAGGGCGCCCGGGAGGGGAGCAGCCAGTCACCCTAGATTCCAAGGGCTTGGGGGACCATTCTACGCATGTGAAAGGGGGTAAGGCTGATCTGGTACAGTGGGGGAAGGGAGGGAGGGGAAATAGGGTGTTGAAATCTCCCCGGACTTCCTCTTTCTCCCCCTTTATGCCCCACCTTCTGCCCAAACCTTTCCTGTTGGCCTGCTCATGAGACAGCTCTCATTTGCGTTTGGAACCCCTTAGCCCCAAAACAACCCCAGCCCCAGCCCCCAAGTGGCACCTCAAATAGAGAACTCCCTATTCAGCTGAGGCAGCAGCTCCTCAGTTCTTCCTCAAGGGAGTCTGTCTTGATTAACAAGAAGTTTTGTCTTATCTGAAAGTGGAGAAATTAAACTCCCTGCAACTTCTTCCGTGGGATGGCCCTTCAGAGGGGTCAGCAGACATTTGCTCTGGATAAGTATCCCTGGTCCCTGCAATATAATTTCCTATGGCAATGTGAAAGGTTAGAGCTGGGGGGAAGGCGTTAGAACAGGGGATGTCAGAGCTTGGAGGGTCTCAGAACAGGGAATGTCAGGGCTGAAAAGTGCCCTGGGATAGGGGATGTCAAATGTCAGGGCTGGGAGGCCCTTAGAACAGGGGTTGTCAGAGCTGGAAGAAGAGATATTGAATTATGAAATGAGGCATTGGCCGAGATGGTCTGTGAAGTCCCTGCCAGTTTTTGTTCTATGATTCTCCTTCTATGTTTTTTGATCTTCTATCCTGTGCTTATTCATCTGGGGGTACCTCATATTGTCTTTTATTTTTTGCTGAGGAAATTGAGGTTAAGTGACTTGCCCAGGGTCACACAGCCGGGAAGTGTTAAGTGTCTGAGGTCAGATTTGAACTCACGTCCTCCTGACTTCAGGGCTGGTGCAGTGGATACTGCACCACCTGCTGCCCCTACCCCATACTGTCTTTCCTAACATGTGGTACCCAGAACTAAACACAATACTTCAGGCAGACTTGGATGGTCTTAGTGAAACTAATAGCAAGGGGCAGCTAGGGGGCGCAGTGGATAGAGCTCCAGCCCTGAATTCAGGAGGACCCGAGTTCAGATCTGGTCTCAGACACTTAACACTTCCTAGCTGTGTGACCCTGGACAAGTCACTTAACCCCAGCCTCAGGGAAAAAAAAAAAAGAAAAAGAAATTAATAGCTTCCTCTCTTTGAATACTTTATTACTATTTTTCAGAATTCTATTTTCTTTTCTTTTCAAGTTCCCATTTTGTCCCTCCTCCTCCATCCAAATCCCCATGGAGAAATCAAGAAAAAAATAACCCATTATCACAATGTATGATTGTACATGACAAATTCAAGTGCTAATCATAACTCCAAATTTATACTTCGAGTCTTCATACCTGTTTTCATTTTGAATCCATCACTTCTCCATCAGGAGATGGGCAGTGTTAGGATTCTTACAAGGTGCTAAGTCATTGGAATGGATAGAGACAATAATTATCTAACTTAGCATGGTTCAGTGTGATTGAGCTGATCCTACAAGGAGATGCTATGGGCCAGAACTTGAAACAAGGTCCTGAGTGGAATTGAGGAGAGAGTGGTTAAATCTAATTTAGCATTGATTTAATGCTACAACAAATAATGGTTTCCTAGTGATGTGATGTACAGCATATAAGCAAGAAGCTCTCAGGGCCAGACCCACAAGCCCACTCTTGGAGGCGGAGTCAGATTCATCCCATTTTCCACCTTTGTGCTGGCTGGAGGCTGAAGGACAAACCTTTGGATTCAGAGACAATTGGAGGGAGCTCTTGGAACCCAGGAGAGAGATAGGCCTCTATTAGAGCTATCCGAGCCCCAGGAAAAGAGACAAGAATTAAAAGGAACAATAAAGGATTTGGACTTTTTAACTCCTGGCTGAATTTGAGGTGATTATTAAACTGAACTGAAACGAAGGCCGCTCCCAGAAGCTCCCCAAGAAACCTGCTCACAGAGAACATTATATTTTAGAGAAGAATATTACAGGGTAGGATGTTTCATCATGAGTTCTTTCAAATTGAAACTTATTTTCAATTAAGGCAACCCAAGATTATGTTAACCGTTTTGCTTATGACACCACACTGCTTATTTTTTTCTTTTTCTTTTTTTTTTTTTTTTAAGGCTGGGGTTAAGTGACTTGCCCAGGGTCACACAGCTAGGAAGTGTTAAGTGTTAAGACCAGATTTGAACTCGTGTCCTTCTGAATTCAAGGCTGGTGCTCTATCCACTGCGCCACCTAGCTGCCCCTCACACTGCTTATTTTAATCATGGTTATGGTTCCACTAAAACTCCCCTTTCTTTTTCACACAGGGGCTATCCAGATACATCTTGGCTATCCTACCTTGGGAACTCAAGTATAGGCTTTTACAATTAGGGACAGAATCAGCGCTCTAGCCCATCTTCTATGCTCCTTAGATGGTACTTTCATGGTTACTCATGGCTCAGATCTTTTGGGATTTAGTTTTGTGCCTGAATGATCGGAGAAGTCCCTTTCTCTTCACCACTATTAAAGGAAGACCTCACACTTAATAGTCTGAGAGAACCATTCTAGTGGTTCCAGTTGGTGACTCTTTTTTTCTTTTACTCAATCTTTGATCTCTTCCTCCCTGCATCATAAATTCATTCATCTTCTATGTCTTCATCCAAGGCCAGACGGACTTCACAGAGATGATTCGGAAAGAAATATGTCACCGATATAATTAGATTAGGTGACTTTTTAGGTTCATCTAAATCTGAGATTCTATGATTCTAGTAGATTCCTAATGTAGTTCCATGCCTTATTTGCTAGAGTCTAAAGTAATCTCCATATGATTTTCGTTTCCTCTCTCAGGTTCCCTTGGGTGCTGTGCACATGACTGAAATGGAGAATGCCTCAATAAGCTATGACTATGAGGATTACAGCCTGGGTCCTCACCTGCCTGTAGACTGTGAGCCAGGTGGTTCTTGTGGCTCTTTGAATCCTCTTTGGCTCTCTCCTTTGTTTCTCTATGCTGCCGTTTTTCTAGTGGGCGTGCCAGGAAATGTGATTGTGGCTTGGGTGACGGGGGCCACAGCACGGCGGTCAGCCCCCTCCATTTGGTTCTTGCACTTGGCCATAGCTGACCTGCTCTGCTGCCTGTCCCTGCCTCTGCTGGCCGTACCGATCATCCGTCAAGGAGACTGGCCCTTTGGCGCAGCTGCCTGCCGCCTTCTGCCCTCAGCCATTCTGATCAACATGTATGCCAGCGTCTTGCTCTTGGCCGGTGCCAGCATTGGCCGATGTCTGGCTGTGCTTCGGCCTGGCAGGGCCCAGGACCGTCTGTGGCCAGCGTGGGCGGGCAGCGGAGTTGCCTGGGTGCTGGCGCTACTGCTCACTTTCCCCTCCATGTTGACTCGACGACTTCACCAGGAATACTTCCCAGAACGATTGGAGTGCGTGGTGGATTATGGTGGGTCCCGTGGGGTTGAGGGAGCTGTGGTTGGCATCCGCTTCATTGGCGGTTTTCTTGGGCCGCTGGCAATTGTGGCCAGCTGCCATGGAGTCCTGCTGATTCACCTGAGAGGGCAGCCCAAGCCCCAGACCTTGCGACTCTTGATCTTGGTTGTGATTGGCTTCTTCCTCTGTTGGGCACCTTACCACGTGGTAGGGCTGGTGATTGCGGCTGCAGCCCCTCACTCAGCGCTCCTGGCCAGTGTTCTCCAGGCTGAGCCCCTCGTTATAGGTTTAGCGATGGCCAACAGCTGTCTCAATCCCACCTTATTCCTGGTCTTAGGCCGGGCTCGGCTCCAGAGGTCCCTGTGGGCTGCCTGCCGCCTGGCTCTGGGTGAGGACACGCAGGAGGATGGCGCAAACAGGCCCAGAAGTAGCAAGTCTTCTAGCGAAGCATTCGTCTCAGAGATGGTCTAAATCGAAGAGTGTCTGTTTGAATCTTATACCGACTGCTTGCTAAGTGAGTGACCTTGGCCAAATTCCCAACACCTCTCAGTTTTCCATCTGCAAAATGAGGGTTCGCGAAAAAGTTACCGAATTGCACATGCCAGCCAGTCGAGGACAGAGGGCAAGAAGCCACGTGTACAACAACATGAATATTCCGGTGTGTTTGCCATTTCTGTCATGACCTGGAACTGGTGACAAGCGAGGCATATTTCAGTGGGGGAACAACTGACCCGTCATGCTGTAGAACCATGGTGGGACTTATTTGTTTCATAAGAAATGAGGAATATGACAGATCCAGAGAAATATGGAGTCACATATGAACACAGTGAAGTGAGCAGTCAGGAGAACTAATTCCTTAATGGCCAGAATGATTGTTTGAGGGGAGATAGCTCTAAAAGATCTCAGAATCTGAGGCGGGGACCATGAAATGAACCTTCTGGAAGGGTTTGGGGAGAAGGCAGATAGTATCAGAAATGGGGAAAAAATAATCAAAAATGCAGCGGATGCTATGTATGCATAGCGGATGCTATGGCTCACTCTCCAAACTGCAACTGGACTAGCAGGGCAGGTCCGCAGAGAGTGGCTACTACTTCTCCTTTCCTGATTCCTTGGTAGTCTTGAAGAACTGTAATTTCTAATAAAGGCTACTCATGAGCCCCCATCGGGTGTGTTCCCCTTAATATCATATAATCAGTTTTTTTCTCCTAATATCAATTAGCTTTTATGAAGGGATATTTACCGAGAAGCAAGGACTAAAGTACAACCATCCTTTTCCCTTCCCTCCATCTCAAAAGCCTTGTTTGCAGCTACATGGAGTATCGGATAGAGTGCTGGAAGACTTGAGTTCAAAGCCTCAGATATTTACCAGCTGAGTGATCCTGGGCAAGTCCCTTAACTTTAGTTTACCTCAGTTTTCTCAAGTGTAAAATGAGGATAACAAGAGTACTACTTACCTCTAGGGTTGTAGTGAGAATAAAATGAAGTAATGTTTATAAAACCAAAGTGTCTAACACATAGTGGGCATTTTACATATATATATATGTATGTATACATATACATATATAATATTTGTACATTTTTTATTCATTTTACATTTAAATAAAAAATGAGAAAAGGAAGAAACATTTCCAGGTACATGAAGAATCATTATAAAACAATGTTTCCATTTTAAGAAAACCTATATAATAAATGCGATGCATTGTTTTCAAAGCTACCCAGCTTTACTTTGTTTACTTTTAGGTTTCCTTTTATTCTCTATGATGAAGTAAACTTTATTTTCTCGGTTCTTTTCCCACTCCTAAAGAAGGCGACAATTAAATATATATACAGATATATAAATATACGTATTTATACAAAATATTTCACATACATACTCATACACATTCTAGTCATATTTCCATTTGTCATCTCTTTCTCTGGAGGTATTTATCATCTTTCTTCAGAGGTCCAGGTTTTTCTTTGTTGTTGTTGTTGTTTTTTAATCAGCCAACTCATCATTTCCTTTACCCAGCAGTATTCCTAATACAATCACATCCTTTATGAGAAACTGGCTATAAAATTTCCCTCCCAATTTTCTGCATTCCTTCCACTCTTGGCTATATTGGTTTTATTTATACAAGACATTTTAAATTTAAAATAATCAAAATTATTCATTTTACACTGCAACGATGCTCTTTCCTTATAATATAATTTAAGGTCTGATACTGCTGATTCTCCTTCTTTATTTCCCTCCCTCCCTCTTCTCCCTCCCCTTTTTCCTCCCCCCCCCTTTCTTTGAAATTCCTGACCTTTTGTTCTTCCAAATGAATTTTGTTATTATTTTTCTAATTTAGTAACATACATTTTTAATAATTTAATTGTAATAGCATTAAACAAACAGATCTGTTATTGTCATTTACTATATTGGCTTTATCTACCCATGAATAATAAATACTGCTCCAATTATTTAAATGACTTTATTTGTATAAAAGTACTTTATGTTTACATTTGTATAGTTCTCATGCCTATTATGGCAGGTATGCTCTTAGGTATTTTATATTGTCTATTTATTTTAAACGGTCTAAAACTATTGAATAATATTGATAGCCCATACTGTAGTTTCCCTATTTTCTTCTTTGATTATATTTATCTTAGCTTCAACTGCTTTTTTTTTTACATAATAAAGTCTATTCAAGCCTTTTATCCGGTCTTTATGTGTCTCTCTCATTTTTATTATATTTCCTGATAGCAAGATATTATTGAATTCAAAATTTTAATCTGTTGTTTCCATTTTATGTATAAATCCCATTCACATTCTAAGCTATAATTACTTGCTCTGTATTTTCCTCCTATTTTCCCTTACTACCCTTTTCACTCTGTTTACCCTATTCCTCCTCTAATTTGCTTTTACCCACGACCTTGACTTCTTATTCCTTAAACTACCCACCCCTGTAAGAGTTCTCATCCTCTCCCCCAGCACTATTACTTTGACATCTTATTTCTTTCACACACACACACACACACACACACACACTCACACTCACACTCACACACACACACACACACACACACACACACTCACACTCACACTCACACACATATGTTCGTTCCCTCTTTAAACCATTCCTGATGAGAATAAGGTTCCAGCAATACCCATCCTCTCTCCCTGACTTGCTTCTTCTGTATCAGTCCTTTCAGGCCTAATTTATTCTCTACACAGCTTTATTTATTTGAGTCATTCTGTTACCTCCTAAGCCACAAGTAGGGCTCCCAAATATGCTGTCCCACAAATGGCCTTGTTCTCTGTAAGTAGCTACAAACTATTGCTGTCTTTTCCTTCCTGGAACTGAAACCTGCCCTCCTGCCCACAGCCAGCAGGGTCCCGGCCCCTCTGCTCCTGCACTCCCCAAGTGTGGGCTAGCTCCTTCTCCCCCAGCCATAGCCTGGGACCTCAACCTCAGCTGTTCAGCTTTTGGTGTCCTTCCACAGTGGGAGACTCTTCAGTCTTCTTCTACCCCCACATTGTTGGTGAGGGGAAAGTTGGAGGCTGAGGCTGCCTCTGGGGTTTGTTTACAGATTTCTCAGTCAGTCAAATCTCCCCCTTTAGAGATTGAATGTCAATCAACACATGCTATATTTACTTTTTTTAATGTCTTTTTTCTGTCTCGTGGGTTTTCCCTTTTCTTCTGATTTTTCTCTTCCAACATGATTCATAAAGTAATGTACATTAGGGGCAACTAGGTAACACAATGGATAGAGCACCAGCCCTAAAGTTAGAAGGACTGGTGAAATCTGACCTCAGACACTTAATACTTCCTGGCTGTGTGACCCTGGGCAAGTCACTTAACTCCAATTGTCTCAGGGAAAAAATGTAAAAAAAGAAATGTGCATTAAAAAAATTAATATACATGGATAACCCAGAAAAAAAAAGAAAACAGTTTAAAAAGGGGGAAACACACCCTCCACTCTAGGTCCATGGACAGCTGGCAGTAATTGTTTTCCCTGATTACTTAATAGGGAATTGTTTGGCTGTCAAAAATCCCCTTTCTTTCATATAGCCCCATGATCATGCAAAACAAGAAAAGTGTATTTGAAGTCAGTTTAGATACTCATTCTCATTTCTTTCTCCAATTCTAAAATTCTGAAGCACTTTTTTTTTGGGGGGGGGAGTGGGGCAAAAATCTCCAAAGATTGGCCCAAGATGAGCTTAGGAGCTTACTCATTTAGAAGGGCTGTGGCAGCTAGTTCTAAGACAGGAAGATCACTCCCAAAACACCAAGTTTCTTTGAGAAGAAAGCAAGAGGTCTAGGATAGGGTTCCAGAGACCTCTAGGAACTAGCCCTGCCTTCCATCAATGTAAATAGGGCTAAGGCCCAGGCAAGAGATTAGTTTAGCTTTCAGGGTCCTAAAAATCTTGGCCTGATCTGGGCGTGCTAAGATTGTCTGCTTTCTCTCCCACTGAGCAAAAGGAAGGTGGGAGGTAGCCCAAATACTTAGGCAAAGTGGGCCTTCAGACAACTCTCCCTCCAGGAAGCAAGAGAGTTAAATGTTTTATAGCTTCAGTCCCAGAAGCCTCCAAGGCTGGACCGAAGACTCATGCTGCTGCTGACCACTTGCTATGATTATAGAAAGTTGCTATAAGAGGAAAAAGCAAGGACATGATTATAATATAATCAGGCAACACTGATTCTTCAAGGCCTCATTCTGAGAGCATATACACAACAGGATAAAGCATCCTCAGCTCTGACAACCAATCATGCAGTTTCCACCTCATGGCCAGACTCGGGAATAATAAGATGGGAAAAAAAGAAACAGACCTGGAAACTGAGTCAGAAGGATCCCACCTTAAGCAGAGGCTAAAGTTGTCCTCTCACCTCTCACCCAGATAAGACATCCACCTGTGAAGCATCCCTCTGATAACTTATTGCATATTTCTTTCAGATGGTGGATCACTGGCTTGATGATCTGTCAGGCAATCATATCCAGATTTGAAACTCAAAACAATATTAGTTACAGTCCCAAGAGATTTCATCTTAATAGCAAATTTCACCAATCAGAGGCTTCAGATCTATATTAAAAAAAAATCTTACAAGCCATTGTACATAACCTATCATATGTGCCAGAAAAACAATCAAAACTAGTGCAGGAATATCAGGTTAAAATTCTGCTCTAGGTTCTTCAAGAAAGTTATAGATCATATTTGTTATCCTATTCATTAAGCAAGGACACCATTATGCACTTAAATAAATATTCAATAATTTGCTGGAGACAGGTGGAGACCTTGGTAGAAATAATTACTTTCAGAGAACTTGCAGGCCTAACAAACCTCTTCAAAGTTTCTTGCATCGCTAAGCAGGGGAATCTATGATACTGCCTCAAAAAAAGACCTTGCAGCCCTAGACTTGAAAAATAAAAACATTTAGTTATTAGCATCATGTAAGTGTAAGCTATTCCTTTAACAACAAAAACAATTAATGTTAAAGTAATTTCATTTTACTGGAGGGGGGAGGGGAGAAGGGGGAGCTCCAGTGAGGGCAGTTTATTCTCATTTCTAAGAAGCAGCCACATCCAGTGGGAGGGAGGGAGGGTGAGTTAAATCTTCGCCTTTCCAAGCCCACAGATCTTTGCCATTCATATACAAGCTTCTGACACATCCAATCCTCAGAAGACCCATATTTTGGCCAAATCATCCCTCCTCCAAGGTCTCTTAATGGCCTATGATTTCATCTGTTCATCTTTTGTAACTTCCTGCTTATGTCCGGCCATGCTTTTGTTACAAAATGTACCCTTAAAGTAGACTCATCCAGGTCTGAGGGTTCCAGACCTGAGCATTTTCTCCTACTTTCTTTCAGTCTCTCTAAGAACTCAGAAGGGGATTCCTCCTTCCCTTTCATTCTGTCAAATGCCTCTTTAGGTTCTGTGGTTTGGGCATTGCACTCTTAATTCCTATAATTATTAAATCCCTTAGGTCTTGCATATGACTCTGATAAACCTCACTGTTATGGTCCCATCAGGGTCCCGATTGGGGCATTTCTGATCAGCTGGTACTACCCTTGCTGTGGGAGGATGCTTCCTCTCCCATTCCACCATGGCCACCCTTCTCACTAGAGTTCTCTCTTCTGGAGAGAGTTGAATATTTAATATAGATATTAACTCATCCAAAGTATATATGTTAAAGCCCAGAAACTGATCTCATTGTTCTGATAGGCCCATTCGGATTTACCCCTGGATTATACCCGCACAACTTACCTGACTGGCCACTTGCTGTCCGGCTTTGGAGACTTGTGCTCCCTTTGTATTTGGATCCCTTTCTTCAGTCCATACTTCACAGAATGGGAGGCTGAGGGTCTGATCTCAAGGACTGTCAGAGAGAACCCAACATGGCGCTTGCCCTGCATCAGAACCCTAGCCCTCTCTCTGGAAAGTCACAGATCCTGGACGAGCCCCCCTAAACTGTGTGGGACTGGTGCTAGGCCCCCTGACCCAAACTGACTAATCAGAGGCATCTTCAGCTATAAAGAGGACTCATTTATTCGGTCCTTGCAAGAAGAGACTCAAGCACAGCTGAGCAGACCCAAAGCCTCTCAGCTCCCATCGCCCAGCATTATGCCCAGGCTCGTGAGCTGGAAATAGTGAATCTGGTTAAATAGCAAAAGACCCAAGGCTTTTCAATGGATGGGCCAAAAAGGAAGTAACCATTATTGACCAATGGTCAGCAATGTTGTCTACTTTCTGAGTCCCATAAATTCCTGGAGTTTAGACCTAGGGTCTGACCCTACACAACACTGGGAATAGGTCTGACCTAATCCATCTCATAGACTTTTTGAGAAATCTTGGTTCCATTCACTGAGGAAGACAATTGCTTTATCCCAAAGTCTGTTTATTTCTGCTGTTCTAAGCTCCCCTCTGAGGAGATGCAATATTTTTGTGGAGGAAATTTAGAAAGTTGAAAGGTTTTTTTTTTTTTTTTTTTACTTTGCCATTTTCCCAGAATCCCACTAGCACTAAATAAATAATCACGCCATTCTTTTCTCTTTATTCTTTTATGTATGAGAAAGGACACCCCTACCTTGGGCATACCTGGAAGCAAGCCCACCATGCTTTCTTGTGAGTTTGTAATAGGGAGGAAATATTGTAGTGTTCGAAGGACTAAGCCCTCTTTTGTCAGTCCTTTTATTATTGTATTCATTGAGTTTAAATTAAATGTAAATGGTTACTAAACAAGTTTTATATCTGATGTTCAGTATTAAGTTTTCAATAAAATATCTAATTTTAAAATATTAAATCAAGGGGCTTGGTGTAGTGAGTGATCCCTTATGTCACCAGTGTCTAATCAGAATCCAAAACCTAAAACCCTTCAATTCTGATTGGGGGGCTAAACTCTCTGTTTCCTAGAAATCCAAGAGGTGGAGACGAGGAGGGAGAGAATTTCAAGGTTGGAGGAGAGCCAATGAAAACACTAGAAGTTTGAAGATGAAGTGCTGAAATCTGGAATTATGCCCAAAAAGTTATCAAAATGTGCATACCCTTTGACCCAGCAGTGGGCTTATATCCCAAAGAAATACTAAGGAAGGGAAAGGGACCTGTATGTGCCAAAATGTTTGTGGCAGCCCTTTTTGTAGTGGCTAGAAGCTGGAAGATGAATGGATGCCCATCAGTTGGAGAATGGTTGGGTAAATTATAGTATATGAAGGTTATGGAATATTCTTGTTCTGTAAGAAATGACCAGCAGGAGGAATACAGAGAGGCTTGGAGAGACTTACATCAACTGATGCTGAGTGAAATGAGCAGAACTAGGAGATCATTATACACTTCAACAACAATACTGCATGAGGATGCATTCTGATGGAAGTGGATATCTTCAACATAAAGAAGAGCTAATCCAATTCCAATTGATCAATGATGGACAGAATGAGCTACACCCAGAAAAGGAATACTGGGAAATGAGTTTTGCATTTGCATTTTTTGTTTTTATTCCTAGGTTATTTTTACCTTCTGAATCCAATTCTTCCTTTGCAACAACAACAACAAAATTTGGTTCTGCATATATATATTGTACCTAGGATATACTATAAGATATTTAATATGTATGGGAATGCCTGTCATCTAGGAGAGGGGATGGAGGGAAGGAGGGGAAAAACTCAGAACAGAAGGGAGTACAAGGGATAATGTTGTAAAAAAAAAATTACCTATGCATATGTACTGTCAAAAAAAAATGTTATAATTATAAAATTAATTAAAAAAAAAAAAAGAAGATGAAGTGCTGAATCACAGAAAGGGGAGTGAGAGAGCATGAGGTGTAAGAAGCCTGGAAAGAAGGGGACTACCTTGAGATTTCACTGATATGGGACACTCTCAGATAAGAAGTCTCCCTCTACCAATATATGTTGCAATTTATAGTCAGAGAGAATTGCCTAAACTCGAGACACTTAATTCAATCAATAAGCATATTAAATAGCCACTTAATCACATTAACTAATTGCCTAGTTAAAGATCTAGGTACTGTGGTTAGCACTGTGAAAAGGAAAACAAACCGCATACAGTTCCTGTCCCCAATGACCTTATTTTCATTTTAATGTCTCTTCAATGGAGAGCCCTTGGCCTTCCAAAAAGTTGCTGCTAATAAAAGTTTGTTGAATGACTAACTGAATGTCTCCTGCCCCAAGTTTCCTGAGATCTAGGCCTTTCTGTCATGGAGATGAGGACCCCATTGGCTTTCTTCTTCTCTCTCACACAATGGATAGTCCAACATCTGTCATAAAGCATGGATTAAAGGCCTTTTATGTGCCAGGTGGCAGCTAGGTGGCGCTGCATTGGATCAAGCATTGGGTCTGGAAGCAGGAAAATGGAAAGACCTGAGTTCAAATTCAGCCTCAGATATTTCCTAGCTGTGTAAATCACTTCATGCTTCTGGTCCTCAACTATATAATGAGGCGGAGAAGGAAATAGCAAATCTCCACAGATCTCTTCTAAGAAAACCTCAAATGGGGTCATGAAGAGTTAGATATGACTGAACAACAGGCCTTTTACATCCCTGGTGTTCCATCTAAATTATATTGCATTTATTGTCTATATATGAAGTGACTTGCACAAAGAAAGGCAAAAATACTTTCCCTGATCTCAAGGAGCTTACATTCTAATGAAGACAAGAAAGAAGGGAGGTGAAAGGAAAGATCTCCGCCAAGGTGGAGGGGGTGTGTCTGAGCAGGGCTCAGCGAAAACGGTCTGAGAGAGTCCTCGGTAGTTATGAATGTTTATTCCATCCATCCACGCACACACACAAATTCTATTCTTCAAAAACCTGAATGCATTTGTATATATAGTTGCTAAGCATTTAACATTAATGGCTGTCCCTACCTTAAAAAAATCAAACCAAAACTGCAAAGCTCAAATCTCTAAATTTTTATATTCTTCTTACAAAATATATAGCAATATGACTATGAAAAATACAGACTACTGGATTGATCTGCAACGTATGAAGTCATAAATAAGTATCTATAAAATCCTTCCTAATGTAGGGATCAGCAAAGATGCTGTTTGAGCACTGCTACGCTACAGCTTCCAATTCACAGAATTCACGCCAGTGTGCACATGCGAATTCTACCATCCAGCAGCCTTCAAGGATTCATGACTTTGCTATAAAAGTAAATTCATTGAGGTGGTAGCTTCCTAATTTCTTTCCTTCCTTCCTTCCTTTCTTCCTCCTTCCCTCCCTTCTTCCCTCCCTCCCTCCCTCTGTCCTCCCTCCTTCCCTCCCTCTCTCCCTCCCTCCCTCCTTCCTCCCTCCCTCCTTCCTTCCCTCCTTCCTTCCCTCCCTCCCTTCCTTCCTTTCTCCCTCCCTCCCTTCCTTCCTCCCTTCCTTCCTTCCTCCCTTCCTTCCTTCCTCCCTCCTTCCTCCCCTCCCTCCCTCCCTTCCTTCCTCTCTTCCCTCCTTCCTCCCTCCTTCCTTCCCTCCCTCTCTCCCTCCCTCCCTCCTCCCTTCCTCCTTCCTTCCTTCCCTCCTCCCTCCCCTCCCTCCCTCCCTCCTTCCTTCCCTCCTCCCTTCCTTCCTTCCCTCCCTCCCTCCCTTCCTTCCCTCCCTCTCTTCCTCCCTCCTTCCTTCCCTCCTCTCTTCCTCCTTCCTTCCTTCCTCCTCCCTTCCTTCCTTCCCTCCCTCCCTTCCTTTCCTCCCTCTCTCCCTATCTTCCTCCCTCCTTCCTTCCCTCCTCCCTTCCTCCCTTCCTTCCTTCCCTCCCTCCCTCCCTTCCTTCCCTCCCTCTCTCCCTCTCTTCCTCCCTCCTTCCTTCCCTCCTCTCTTCCTCCCTCCTTCCTTCCCTCCTCCCTTCCTTCCTTCCCTCCCTTCCTTTCCTCCCTCTCTCCCTCTCTTCCTCCCTCCTTCCTTCCCTCCTCCCTTCCTCCCTTCCTTCCTTCCCTCCCTCTCTCCCTCCCTCCCTCCCTTCCTTCCCTCCTCCCTCCCTTCCCTCCTCCCTCCCTCCCTCTATCCTCCCTCCTTCCCTCCCTCCCTCCTCCCTTCCTTCCCTCCCTCCTCCCTTCCTTCCCTCCCTCCCTTTCTTCCTCCCTCCCTCCTCCCTTCCTTCCCTCCCTCCTCCCTTCCTTCCCTCCCTCCCTTTCTTCCTCCCTCCCTCCTCCCTTCCTTCCCTCCCTCCTCCCTTCCTTCCCTCCCTCCCTTTCTTCCTCCCTCCCTCCTCCCTTCCTTCCCTCCCTCCTCCCTTCCTTCCCTCCCTCCCTTTCTTCCTCCCTCCCTCCCTCCCTCCTCCCTTCCTTCCCTCCCTCCCTTCCTTCCTTCCTCCCTCCCTCCCTCCCTCTGTCCTCCCTCCTTCCTCCCTCCCTCCCTCCCTCTGTCCTCCCTTCCTTCCCTCCCTCCATCCTCCCTCCTTCCCTCCCTCCATCCTCCCTCCTTCCTTCCCTCCCTCCCTCTTCCCTTCCTTCCCTCCCTTCCTTCCTTCCTCCCTCCCTCCTCCCTTCCTTCCCTCCTCCCTCCTCCCCTCCTTCCCTCCCTCCCTCCTCCCTTCCTTCCCTCCCTCCCTCCCTTCCTTCCTTCCTCCCTCCCTCCTCCCTTCCTTCCCTCCCTCCCTCCTCCCCTCCTTCCCTCCCTCCCTCCTCCCTCCCTTCCCTCCCTCCCTCCCTTCCTTCCTTCCTCCCTCCCTCCTTCCCTTCCTTCCCTCCCTCCCTCCCTCTGTCCTCCCTTCCTCCCTCCATCCCTCCCTCCTTCCTTCCTTCCGCTGAAGTAATCGGGCTAAATGACTTGCCCAGGGTCACACAGTGCTCCTAATTTTCAAAACCACATGACCTACATTTTAGATAGGTTAATAAATAACAGGTTTTATACCAGTCTCTTGTTTTGGCTTTTAAAAATAAAGCCTTGTCTGGAAGAAAGTGGACCTGGAATGGCCCCTCCCCATTTTACAGATAAGAAAACTAAGGACAGCAGATCTGTCACTTGCCCCGCGGGGCGAAGCATTTGAAATCCCGCTCTCGCTGACTCCTCCCACTCTTGCAGCTCCAGGGAGAGCCAGACTTGACCCCGCCCCTCCGCTATATGGCCCCGCCCCCCAGACACACGGCTCCTCCCCCCTCCGTGGCGTTTTGCGGCGGGCGCAGGCGCAGTAAGGCGAGCGGCACGCGTAGCCCGGAAGTGGAAACGTGAGAGCTGGTTGGAGAGGTGAGGGCCGGAGGGGGGGGCTGGCGAGTACCTAGCGGGGCGGGGGGTGCCCGGGTTCGTGGTCCCTCCGAGCTCTGCCTCCCCTTCGGGGGTTCCTAATCCCGGTCCGGAGCGGGGCCGCTTCGCTGAGGGAGGGGTGAGACGCGTTTCCGGTCTCCCTAGTCCAGCAGGGGAAACTGAGGCTCGGAGCTTGGGTGGCGTGAGGGGGCCCCTCCCTTCCCGAGCCTCGCTTTCCTTCAGACCGGGACGGGGTGGGTCACGTGTCCGCGCCAGAAGCCGAGTATTGGTCAGCGGAGGGCCCCTAGAGGGGAGACTGAGGCCCGCAGGGGGAGGCGCCTGCGCCGCGTTCCCGCGCCCCGGGTCTGGGCCTCGCCCGGTACTGGGCGGCTGTGTGCTCAAGCTCCTGGAGGGCACGCAGCAGGTGCTTAATCAGTGCTTGTTGATTGAAGCCTGGCCCTAGGGCTTAGCGTGGGACAGTAACTGTCCAGCATCTCCATTTCCAGGAGCTCTGGGAGCGGTCCTGGGGGGAGGGGGGAGTCTCAGGCCTGAGTTCAAATTCTGCCTCTGACGTTTACTGCGTGATCCCTGACTAAGGTAACCTCAGCTGGTTCCTCTGGGAAATGGGTCACCTGACAGCCCTGCTCCCAGTGTGAGCCGCCAAGGATGGCGTCTCCCCAAAGCACTCACACTTTATAGAAGCCTCTTGAACGTGTCCAGGGCCATCTCCGGAGGGGAAACGGCGGGGCGGGAAGGGTCTGTGAACCTAGCTGGCACCCCCTAGTGGCCCCAGTGGGGAACTCTCACCATTCTGCCTCTGCTTTGCACACAGTAGGCAGCTCTTAGCCCCACCACATTGTCTCTGCTTTGCACACAGTAGGCAGCTCTTAGCCCCACCACATTGTCTCTGCTTTGCACACAGTAGGCAGCTCTCTGCTCCTCCACATTGTTTCTACTTAGCACACAGTAGGCAGCTCTCTGCTCCTCCACATTGTCTCTGCTTTGCACACAGTAGGCAGCTCTTAGCCCCAGCTCTTAGCCCCACCACATTGTTTCTGTTTTGCACACAGTAGGCAGCTTTTAGCCCCACCACATTGTCTGTGCTTTGCACACAGTAGGCAGCTCTTAGCCCCACCACATTGTCTCTGCTTTGCACACAGTAGGCAGCTCTTAGCCCCACCACATTGTCTGTGCTTTGCACACAGTAGGCAGCTCTTAGCCTCACCACATTGTCTGTGCTTTGCACACAGTAGGCAGCTCTCCTTTCCTCCACACTGCCTCTCTGCTTGCACACAGTGGGTGGCTTCTGCATGTAGCTTTGCAGGGGAGCCCTTTTGCTGAGGTCAGAAGGCAGAGTTAGGGAAGAAGTGACCAGAGGTGCCCCTCGCTCCTCCCACACTTGCTATGGATGGGGCTGCCAGTGGAGAGTGACAGGCAAGTCCCGCCATGTCTGCCTCAGTTTCCTTGTCTGTTTTTTGTGGGCATGATCCCAGCCCCTGCCCCGGAGTTGGTGGGAGGATTTAAGGGGGCCACACGTTGCCAGCCTTAAAGCAAGATGTCGAAGCCGGCTGTGGAGGACCGGGGAGGCTGTGGAGGGGATTCCTTGGAGGGGACGGCTGGGCTGAGGGCCTTGGCCGGCTCTCCTGTTTCTGCAAGGTGACTCTCTGCCCCCGCAGGCCTTCACGGAGCTGGGTGACCCCGGGCAGGCCCCGACGGCTGCAGCTCCGCCCTCTGAGGAGAGACGGCCCGGGCCTGAGCCACAGAGAGGGGGTGGAGCCCCCGGGCCTCCCCGGAGTGGGGCACTGGGCTGCCGGCCTGCTCTCGTGTCCCGTAGAGAGCCGGAGGGACCGGAGCCATGGCCTCGTCCAAAAGGACCGAGGGCAGGGGCTCCCGGGAGCCCAGGGGCTCCGAATCCTGGGACTGGGGCTGCCCGGAGACCCGGAGCCAGCTGGAAGAGATCTTCTTCGGGGACCAGGACGTCATCCGCCGGGGTTCGGACGAGTGCCACAAGTTCTGGGCCTTTTTCGAACGCCTGCAGACTTTCCAGAAGCTCAAACCTGGTCCGGAGGGTGAGCGGCCAGCCGAGACCCAGCCCCCCCAGGGACCCGGACCCTCGGCCCTGGCCGACCTCCCCGCCACCTACGACCCACGCTACCGCATCAACCTGGCCTTGCTGAGTGGGGAGGGTGAGCCCGGCCTGGGGCAGCGGGGGGCCCGCAGCCGGCTGCCTCGCGACCCGCCTGGCAGAGTTCCGCCGCGCGCTCCTCCACTACCTGGACTTTGGACAGAAGCAGTCTTTCGGGAAGCTGGCCAAGCTGCAGCGGGAGCGGGCAGCGCTGCCCATGGCCCGCTACAGGCGGCACCTGCTGCGGGCGCTCAGGGAGCACCAGGTGGTGATCGTGGCTGGTGACACAGGCTGTGGCAAGTCCACCCAGGTGCCCCAGTACCTGCTGGCTGCTGGCTTCAGCCACGTGGCCTGTACCCAACCCCGGAGAATCGCATGCATCTCTCTGGCCAAGCGCGTGGGCTTCGAGAGCCTCAGCCAGTATGGCTCCCAGGTAAGCTGGCACGGGCGCCCGGTGCTGATCTTCTGTACGTACTGGGGGTCCCCAGGACCTTTGGGAGGGGGCCCCAGGTCACCGTGGTGCTGCCGTGGCAGGGATCAGTTAAGTGAAGGGCCTTGGGTTGCACCTCCTCGTTCTTGTCCCACGGGGGTGGGGTGGAGAGAGCCCGGGCCTGCAGGTGGGCAGCCCACCTCAGACACCTTCTAGCTGCCTGGGCCCGTGAGTGGCTGCCCCCCTCCAGCTGGCGGCCCCCCGCTGCGCCCCAACGCCCCTGGCTCCCTCCCAGAGGAAGTGCCCCGGCCCCCTGCATCCCAGTGCCTAACCCTCACTATCTTGGCTTGGATCCTCCCATTTGAGGATTGATCTTAACCCACCTTAATGTAGCGCAGTGCGTGGCACACAGTAGGCACTTAATAAATGCTTTGTCGATTGGTTGATTCATCTGTAAGATGAGAAACCTCCCAGGGAGGTTGTGAGGACCGGAGGCGTAGACAAATCAGTGCTTCCCACAATGCCAGCCCAGGATGAGTTAGTTGTTCCCGGCGGCGGGATGTCGTGAAGCCGGGCCTCCTCACGCCAGCAGCCACGCCACCTCCCCGCTCACGAGAAGATGCCCAGGCCTGGGGCAGGAGGGCGGCGGGCACAGACTGGTGAGGGGCCCATGGGCAGTGAGGTCCCCTGCTGTGGGCCCGGATGCCCAGGGGACTTGAGATGAGACCCAGACCGCCTCTGCTAGACACAGGCCCTGCCCTGTCTGTGGGAGCGGGGGCGCGGGCCGCGCTCCCTCCCTCACCGCGCCTCCTCTGCGCAGGTGGGCTACCAGATCCGCTTTGAGAGCTCGCGCTCGCCGGCCACCAAGATCGTGTTCCTGACGGAGGGCCTCCTGCTGCGGCAGATCCAGCGGGAGCCGACCCTGCCCCAGTACCAGGTGCTCATTGTGGACGAGGTCCACGAGCGCCACCTCCACAGTGACTTCCTTTTGGGCGTCCTGCGGAGGCTGCTGCCCGTCCGCCCAGACCTCAAGCTCGTCCTCATGTCGGCCACCATCAACATCAGCCTCTTCTCCAGCTACTTCAGCCACGCGCCGGTGCTGCAGGTGCCCGGGAGGCTGTTCCCCATCACGGTCAGTGCCCCGCTCGCCAGGGGCCCGGCCGGGGTGGAGCCTGCCCTGCTCTCTGCCTTCTCCACATGCAAAATAGGCGGGTCACCTGGTCTCTAAGGGGCTCAAATTCTGATGCTTCAGAGGGAGGGCTGAGGAAGGGCGTGCCTCAGTTTCCAAGTCTGTAAGACGGGGCCTCCTGGGGCCTGCCTCCTGTGATCTCGGGGCTCCAGGTGCTGCCGCCCGCGGGTGACCGGGCCTGCTTTCTGCCGCCAGGTCATCTACCAGCCCATCCCGAAGGAGGAGGTGCCCACCTCCAGGGCCGAGAAGCTGGACCCGCGGCCGTTCTTACGCGTGCTGCAGGCCATCGACCACAAGTACCCCCCCGACGAGCGCGGCGACCTGCTGGTGTTCCTCAGCGGCATGGCCGAGATCGGCGCGGTGCTGGAGGCCTTCCAGCCCTACGCCGCCCTCACCAAGCGCTGGGTGGTGCTCCCCCTGCACAGCGCCCTCTCCATCACGGACCAGGACAAGGTGCCAGCGGAGGGGACTGCGGGCCCGCGCCAGCCCCGCCCCTTTTCCTCTCCCCCTCAATCTGTCTCTCTCTCTCTCTCTCTCTCTCTCTGTCTCTGTCTCTCTCTCTCTCTCTCTTTCTCTCTCTGTCTCTCTCTCTCTGTCTCTCTCTGTCTCTGTCTCTCTCTCTCTCTCTCTCTCTCTCTCTCTGTCTCTTTCTCTCTCTCTCTCTCTCTCTCTGTCTCTCTCTCTCTCTCTCTGTCTCTCTCTGTCTTTCTCTGTCTCTGTCTCTGTCTCTCTGTCTCTGTCTCTCTCTCTCTCTCTGTCTCTCTCTCTCTGTCTCTCTGTCTCTCTCTCTCTCTCTCTCGTCTTTCTCCCTTTTCTCTGCCCATCTCCTCATCTCTGTGGCATTTCAGTTAGGGGAGGTGATGGGCAGGAGAGAGCTCTGGGGGGCCGAGGGTGGCAGTGCCAGCTCTGTCCTGGTGTCGGACGGCCGCCTCGTGGGGATCCCCTCCCTCTCCCTCCCCTCTCCCAGGCCCTGCTCTCACCCTCCCTGCCCTCCCCTCTCCCAGGTGTTTGATGTGGCTCCTCCCGGGGTGCGAAAGTGTATCTTGTCCACCAACATCGCGGAGACCTCCGTGACCATCGATGGTGTCCGATTCGTGCTGGATTCTGGTGAGCCCCTCCCCCACGGCAGACCTGGCAGAGGGGAGCTGTCCGTGTCCTCCACGCGCCTCAGGGGCCCCGGTACCTCCTGGAGGCTGCCTGTAGGCCGGCCCCGGGGCTGGGCCCTGCACGGCCGAGAGCCTGCGGGCACGTGGGCTGGGGCCGGGAGGCTCCTTTCTCACCGAGAGAGGAGGGATGTTCTCCTCAGAGACTCTGGAGCTTCCCTGACAGGGGCAGCGGCAGGGCCAGAGACAGGGACAGGGGCAGGGCCTTGGCCAAAGTCTACCTGTGAACTAGGAGGTCACCGGGCCCCAGAGACCAGCCACCCTGGCCCTTCCTGCGTTTGGCTGAGTCAGCTGGTGGGCCGGGGTCCTCCTGTGCCCTCCAGGTAAAGTGAAGGAGATGAGCTTCGACCCCCAGGCCAAGCTGCAGCGGCTCCAGGAGTTCTGGATCAGCCGGGCCAGTGCCGAGCAGCGCAAGGGCCGCGCCGGGCGCACGGGGCCGGGCGTGTGCTATCGCCTCTACGCCGAGTCCGACTACGACGACTTTGCCCCCTACCCCGTCCCGGAGATCCAGAGGGTGGCCCTGGATGCTCTCGTCCTGCAGGTGAGGGGGAAGAGCCCCGCGCTTCTGAGCCCAGGGTCCCGGGTTCTAATCTCTGCCCCGTCCCAACCTTGCTGTGTGACCCTAGCCAGGCCGGCTCTTCCCTTCACCTCACTCAGCCTCAGTTTTCTCATCAATAAAGTGGGAACAGGTGTGTTCCCTCTGGGGAGGAAAGCATTGGTAAAGCCCTCAGAAGCAGCAGAAGAAGAGCCCTATTTAGGGGCGTCGAGAGGGGGCGCTGCCAGTTGAGGAGGAAAGGCCTCTTGCCACGCTGGCGAAGAGAGAGCGGCTTAAGAGGACCTGAGTTCAGATCCTGCCTCAGACACCTGCGTGAGCCCGGGCAAGTCAGTTCCTCTCTGTCTGCCTCAGTTTCCCCGTGGCCTCAAAGATCCCTTCCCTCTCCAAATGTATGCTCTGTGCCCTGAGCTGGGCCTTAAAGGAAAGGAAGGTCCTAGAGGTGATGGTGAGATGGAGAGCCTGGAGGGCGGCCCGGGCAGATGCGTGGAGGGGGGAGGTGGCAGACTGTGTTGTAGCCAACGGTTAATCTGGCTAGGAGGTAGAGAGCCTGAGGGGGAGGGGAATGGTTGGTCCAGATGGAGGATGGGCTTCCTGCCCCCTCCCCCAAGTCCCGCCCCAGGTGGGCAGCCTGTAGCTGTGTCTGAATTTTAGTCGCTCTCCATCGCCCGACATAAATGCACCCGACGTGGCCCTCGGCTGCCATCGCTTCCTGCCCCGTTTGGGGTTTTCTGGGCAGAAATACTGGCACAGTTTGTCATTTTCTGCTCCAGTCGTTGTACACATGAGGAAACTGAGGCAGAGAGAAGGGACTGGCGCAGGGCCCGGACTTGAAGATGACTCCGGGCCTGGGGCTCTGCGCTCTGGTGCCCCCTAGCGGCCCACAGGCCCCATACACACATGGTGTCTCCTCTTGGGGGCGGGCTCAGCACCCAAACCCATGGGGCGCAGCGGGCAGAGGAGCTGGCAGCCGGGGTCACACCTCCTCCAGGGTGGCTGCCCTGGCCGCGGGCTCCCCAGCCCTGCCAGGCCAGCTGTGGCCTCCCCCCGGGCCCAGGAGACCGGCTTCCTGGCCTCTGCCCAAAGGGCCTTGCCAGCTCTCCCGGGAGGAGGGGCCCCCAACGCTCTGGGACTCCCCGCAGAGGCAGACGGCCAGTGGGGGCGAGACCGTCGCTCGGCAGGAGCGGGGCTGCTCTCTTGCCCCAGACCCTCCGAGGGGGGCCTGTCCCTGGGCCCGGCCCAGACCTTCACGGGCAGCTGCCACCCTGCCAGGGCCGATGCCTGGGGCCTGTGGTTGGCAGTCCCCTGGGGCCCCGCCCTTTCTCTTGGGGTCTCTGTGCTGGGACGCTCTTGTCGGGGATTTCCGCGTGGGCCTCGGGCTGGGACTGGGCAGCGTCCTCCCCTCTCTGAGCTGTGGCCGCTGAGAGTCTGTTGTATGGTCTAGATGAAGAGCATGGGGCTGGGAGACCCCCGCCACTTCCCCTTCATCGAGCCCCCGCCCGCCGCCAGCCTGGAGACGGCCATCGCCTACCTGCGGGACCAGGGCGCTCTGGATGCCTCGGAGCACCTCACGCCCATAGGGACCCTGCTTTCTCAGCTTCCCGTGGACGTGGTGATAGGTGAGACAGCTGTGCATGGGGACGGGGGAGGGGCCCGAGGGGAGGCCATGAGGCCCCGGCTCCGTGGGGGGCCCCAAACCTCCGCCTTCAGTGGTTCTGAGGGAACAGAGCCGGGTTTGGATCCAGCGTCGGAATGGCGGGCCTGCCTTCCAGCTCCGACCCCCCCAACTGTGTGACCTTGGTCCTGCGCTGCACGGACTGGGAGAAAGGCTCTTGTTAGGCGCCTGCTGTGTGCAGCACTGGGGCCCCAAAGGGTGGAAAGCACTCCTTTTCCTAAGGAGCTTGGGGGGGGGGGTCACCGTGCAAACAAGCCCCGTACGGCGAGCTGGGCCCGGGGTGAATGAGCGTCGCTGATAGAGCGGGGAGGGGGAGGCTTCCCGGGGAAGGGGCTCTTTCAGTGGGGACTTGAAGGAAGCCGCTCTGTCCAGGGAAGATCCTGATCTTCGGCTGCCTCTTGGACCTGGTGGAGCCCGTGCTGACCATGGCGGCGGCCCTGAGTGTCCAGTCCCCCTTTGTGCGCAGCGCTCAAAACAACCTGGACTGCGGGACAGCGCGGAAGCCCCTGGAGAGCGACCGCGGGGATCCTTTCACCCTGCTCAACGCCTTCAACGCCTGGGTGCAGGTGAGACGTGGGCACACGGGCGGCTCCCCCACGTCCGTGCAGCCCCAGCGGGCTTCCTCTGGGTGTGGCCGGCCGCTCTGAGAAGCCCCTTCCCTCCCAGGGCTGGCCCTGGGGCTCCCTGACCCCTGCTTCTCACCCAGGTGAAATCGGACCGCAGCGCCAACTCCAGGAAGTGGTGCCGCCGCCGGGGGCTCGAGGAGCACCGCATGTACGAGATCGCCAACCTGCGCCGGCAGTTCAAGGTCAGGGCCCAGGCTGCGCGCCCCAGACAGTCACAAGATGCAGACTGAGGAGGCTGGGGAGGGTGCAGGAAACCCTTCCTCGGCCGGCCCGGGGCCTCCTCCCAGAGAACCCTCCTTTCTGGGCTACACTTAACCCCTCTAAAATCGCTCCCGGAAGGGCCCTTCCAAGTCTAGCCCAGCCCCAAAAGGTTCTTCCATGTATAAGTGGGGGGCCTGGGCCAGAGACTCAACTCTTGAGAAGAGTGAGAGGAGGGGGGAGCCCGAGAAGGGTGGGTGGGAGGGAGGGGCCTGTCCGGGTGCAGCCAATGGACGTGGAGGTTGGGGGAGGGCAGCCTCATGTGATGACCTCTGATCACAGGTGGGGCAGCTGGGCCCTGCGTGCCCTGCGCAGACATGCCCCCATCCCCACCCTAAGTGCTTCTGGTCGGGCCTGACAGCCCCTATCCAGAGCAGTCCCTGGGCAGGGAGGAGTGGGGGGTCAGGCCCCTTCAGGGAGGAGAGAAGGCCCAGGGCTGGGAGCCGGGGGAGCTGGGCGTCCTAGCGAGATGCCCGCCCTCGGCCTCCGGCCTTAGGAGCCTCTGGCCTTTCTCGAAGCAGGGGCTGTTGCAGGACCACGGGCTGCTGGCCGAGGCCAGGGTGACGCCAGGGGACAGCTACAGCCGCCAGCAGCAGCACCGGCAGCGTCGGGAGCTGTACCAGCTGAAGCGCCAGCACGAGGAGGGCGAGGGCAGGAAGCGGAAGGTCCTGCGGCTGGAGGCCCTGGAAGGCGGCGCCTCGAGTGACGAGGATGCAGAGGCGTCCAGCTCACGGGCAGGGGATGACACCCGTCACGTGGACATCCAGGTTGGCACTTGGGTGCTGCCCCTGCCCCTCTCCTGCCGCCGGGGCTCAGGGAGCGCCTGATGGGGCCCCTGGGGTCGATGGGCCGGCCCAGAGCCATCTCTCCCTGTGACCTTCCTCCCATCCCCTTCTCAGGATGTCAAGTTCAAGCTTCGCCATGACATGGATCAGCTCCAGGCGGCCGCCAGCTCCGCCCAGGACCTGTCCCGGGACCAGCTGGTCCTGCTGAATCTCGTGCTGGGCCGAGGCCTCTACCCCCAGCTGGCCGCCCCCGACCAGTTCAACAGCTGCCGCAAGGACTCGGACCAGGTATCTGCCAGCCTGGCCCAGCCGGAGCCCCGGGGCCGCGGCCCCTCACCCTGCCCACTGCCTCGGGGACCAGGCCTGCTCTCGGTGCCTCAGCTGTTTCTCATGGGAAGGGGAGAATGTTCCCTGGTTTTGCCAGTCCCTTGTTTCCTTAAAACTGGCCTGGGTTCTGGGGGTCTCCCTTCCACGGTCATTCCTGTTTCCATGGCCGTTTAGCTCCTCCCGCTGCCCCGAGACATGGGGGGTGAGGAATATTAGCCCCATTTTATAGACCGAGGTCAGCTTAGCGCTGGGGCTCCTGCCCAGACCCAAGCAGAGCAAACAGATGTTCCGGGGGGGTCTCCCACTGCCCCGGCCAGGCTGAGCCCCTCCCGTGGCCTTTCAGTTCTTCCACACCCAGAGCAAGCAGGGGGCCGTCCTTCACCCCACCTGTGTGTTTGCCAACAACCCAGAACTGCTGCAGGGGGGCCAGGCCGAGGCCCAGGACAAGAGCCGAGGTGAGGGGGGCGGGAGGCTGGACTTCAGGCACTGGCCCTTCCTCTTCGGGACACTCTGTGGGGCACCTTCTGGTGGGGAAGCCTCAGAGGGGGCCCCTCTCTCGAAGGCGTCCGCAGAGGGTGTGGACCTGGGACTTGCTGGCACCAGGCCCAGAGCTCTGGCCGCGGCCCCAGGCTGCCCCGGAGGGCGGGTGGAGGCTTTGGGACTCACTTGTCCCTCATAAGCGCCCCGGCCCCTTTCAGATCGGAAGGACGGCATGAGCAGCGAGCACCAGCTTCTGGCCTTCGTTTCTCTGCTGGAGACCAACAAGCCGTACCTGGTGAACTGTGTGCGTCTCCCTGCCCTGCAGGTGGGTGCAGGGCCTGGGTCCCTGGGGCCTACTGGGGAGGGGCTGGGCATTCCCCAGGTGCTTAACCCTCCCTGGGGCCTGAGGGCTGGTCCCGCCTTCTTCAGAGGAGGAAGCAGTCTGAGAGGGGGCCGGGTCAGGGACGGACCTCGGGCCTGCTCCCAACTCCCATCTCTGAGCCTTGGGCCCGCCTAGCTCCTGGTCTGGGCCAGCCTGTGCTTGGACTGCAGGCTTGGAGAGTTGCCGGGGACTCCCCATGGGAAAGAGGACTGGGCGTCCCTGAGGGTGAGCATCTGCCTGCATCCCCCACTCTCCCTCCTCTCCCCCACACCAGACGCTGCTGCTTTTCAGCCGGAGCCTGGACACGAATGGCGACTGCTCCCGCCTGGTGGCCGACGGCTGGTTGCAGCTGCAGCTAGAGGGCAGCGAGAGCGCCATGGGGCTCCTGTCGGCCACTCTGCGCCTCCGTGCCCGCTGGGAAGAGGCCCTGGACCGGCAGCTGGCCCGCCAGGCCCAGCCGCGAGGCGAGGAGAGGGCAGCCGCGGCCCTCAAGGCGGAGAGGAAGGCGGCGGCGGCATTGGGCCGGGACTTACTGGGCTTCATGAGAACCAAGGTCTTCTTGTAGCAGCCCCCCTGAGCTGGGGTCTGGAGGAAATGGGGAGTTGCCCCTGTGCGTCCAAGCCCGGACTGCCAGACTGGGGCGGGGGCCCCAGGGCCAGCCCATGGCCTGGCAGGGCTGAAGGAGCCCAATCTGTTCTTTGGGGGAGTGAGAGGTGGGGCCAGGGATGGAGGGTCCTGGCCAAAGGGAGTGACCCTCGCTTATCCTCCCCAGGTGTCCTACAGCATCCACAAGCTGACCGCCTTGGAGGCTCAAAACCTCTACGTGGGTCCCCAGACTGTTGCGGCCGCCCCCCAGCTCCCGGGCCTGTTTGGGGAGGCAGCCTTGTCTCCTCACGACACCAAGGGGGGCTACACTGTCACAAGCTTCCTCACCTACAACTGCCTCTTGGTGAGTGAGTGACCCTTCCTCCGCTTCAGACATCCTCCGCATGCATTGTACAGATGGGGAAACTGAGGCCAGGGCAGGCGAGGATGTGCTCCGAGAGGCGGGCTCTGGGCATCCTCCCTTTGTGTGCAGGCCCACTGGGCCCCGTGGTCACTCTCTTTGCCCTGGCCCACTGACGACCATGAAGGTCCCCCTGGCCAGCGTGGGGGAGGTGGGGGGGCCCTCGCCCTGGTGCGCGGGGAGGGTGCCGGGCTCTGAGGTGGGTGCTGTTGTCCTGCAGAGCGACGCAGACTTATACAGTGACTGCCTGCGCACCTTCTGGTCCTGCCCGCGCTGTGGCCTCTACATGCCCTTCACCCCCATGGAGCGGATGTGCCACGAGAGCACCTGCCAGGCGGCCCCCGATGAGGCTTCCCATGGTGAGCCCGGGTGGAGGGGTCCCTGTCCTACAGAGGATGCACCCGCCTTCTGGGGGCCCTTCTTCCCCATCTCCGCCTCCCGGGCCCGTATTTGCGCTGGCTGTGGGGCCACTGGGACCCGGCTCTCAGCCTCCCTCCTCTCCCTTTCCAGGGGCCAGTGATGAGGAGGCCGACTCCAGCCGCCAGGTGTCCACTCTGCAGAGGGCCTATCACTGCGAGCACTGCCAGAAGGATTTACTGCTCACCCCCACGGAGATCCTCCGGCACCGCAGACTGCACGTGTGAGGGCCCCTCGGGGGACCCCCCCAGCTGGGCTGGCGGCTCAGGATCCCGGCCCTCGTACTCGGGGAATAAAGTTGGCCTCCGCCTCTCCTCTGTCTCTGACCCCTGCGTGCTGTGGCTGGGCTGGATTCCTGAAACGTTCCCAGGGGTCCCGTGCTCCAGGTCTAGCCCTCAAGGCCTGGAGTTGCTCTGCTGTGTTCCCCTGGCTGCCCCGTGGCCTCGGCTTCCTGGTCACCTGGCACTCTGGGACCGGGAGGATGCCGTGTCCTTTCATCTCCCTGAGCTTCCCTCGGCGGCACGTCCAGGACTTTGGAGATGTCACAAGGGGGGGAGAAACGTGGCCAGATGGTCTCTCTGCCAACGCCCAATGGACCGTCCAAAAGGGGGAGCCCTGGAGGGAGGCCGAGAGTCAGGGAGGCTCCGGGACGGCCAGGGGAGCCGCACTTGGTAGCCCTGAAAAGCCCAGCCGCTGGCCCTGTGTGCCCTGGCTCGGATGGGGCAATCGCTCCCAGAGGTCCTGGGGGCCGCTGCCTCTTCTGCAGAAGTGCCTGGATCCCAGATCTAGAGCTGCAAAGGACTCTGCAGGAGGGAGCCAAGCCACCCAGGCTGTCAGAGGTAGGATCGGAATCCAGAGCTCGGCCTCCGTAACCTCCCTGGGAAGCTGCCTCCCCTGCTTGTCCATCACACGGTTTTCTCTCCTCTCCTTCAGCTGGTGAATTGGTCTGATGGTAGAGAGCCAGCCTGTCCCGGTTGTGGCCATGCCCTCTTCCCGAGGAGGAGCCCATTGGGCAGCACCATGGATGCCATTACCTTCCAGGCCCAGAGACAGTGACTCCATCAGCCCCCACCTCCTTAGGTTATCAGAGGCGGGGGCTGCTCTGTCCGGTAGCTGCGGAGCGTTCAGGGCTGGTCCTCGTGGTCCCAGGCTAGCCTGGGCTCCCCAGCTTCCTTGTAATCCTGCATACTTTATACATCTTCACTTGCCTTCCCCAGGCCCTGAGACCACGGAACCCAGAAAGGTGGGTAACTGTTAGAGGGCCTCGTTTGCGGCTGGGCCGGCTTCCGGCCTCTGAGCTCCTGTCCTGTCGTCAGGCCCCAGGGTTCTCTGCAAAGGTTCCTTCTTCCCTAATGAGTGTCAGCGAGCCTGCTCACAGGTGGGGGCTGACTTTGAGCCAGGCAATGAGCCCCCAGGAAAGAGGAGAGAAGGCAGTGGCTCTGGGAAAGCCAGGGAGAGGGGACACAGGAAGCCGGCCTGTTCTGCCTTTTCTCTCACTTCGGATCTCGAGGATGGCTAGCGAGCACTGAGAAGGGAGCTGGGGCCTCCAAGCTTGGGGCCAGCTACGCCCAAAACGGGACTGCAGGGGCTGAGCGCGGTTTGGGGGTTTATTGGTCAAGGTTCCTAGACTGGAAGGGGAAGGCAGGATTCTGGGTATGGGTTTCCACAAACCTGAGCAGAGCATTTGACGTCTTCATGCTGTTCTTGGGAAAAGGCCCTGAGACAAGGATGACTGAGATGGGGATGTACTCGCGGCTGGGTGGTTCCCAGCTAGTTTAAGTGACTGAATCTCATGGAGAGAAAGTTCCAGTGGAAGGATCCAAGGCTCCGTTTGGCCCTGGGCCATTTTAGATTCCTCGATCAATTCCTGGGCTGTGAAAAAGCAACAAAAAACCTTGGAAAAGCAACTGGTCACTTCACAGCCGGGAGTGGAACAGAGTGGGGCCGGAACAAAGGTAAAGTACTTCTAATCATGAGAGATGGAAGAGCTTTTACCTGGACAAAGTCGATGAGAGTAAGAAGGGAAGAGGTCGACGAGGGGAAAAAAAGGTTCTCGAATCTCCAGTTAGCATCTGATCCTTAGGCAACTAATTTATTTTTAAGGATTTTGTATTTTATTTTCCAATTTCATAAAAATAGGTTTTGCCATTTGTTTTTGTAAATTTTGAGTTCCAAATGCTTGTCCTCCTCCCTCCTTGATAAGGCAGGCCATTTGGTTTAGATTATACGTGTTTGGTCGTACAAAACATGTCCACGTTAGCCATGTAGGCAACTGACACTAAGTCATGTTATAGACTGATCAGGTGGAGGACTGAAAGGCGTTCCCCAGTAATACAAGCAAGCAGTCATATGTGCTGTAAATGAGGGAAGTGTGGAGGCAGGCAGGGGGCGCTGGAGCCAACAGGCCTGCAGGCCTGGAGGAGGAGGAGGACCCGCCTTCCCGAGGTGAATCTGGCCTGGGACATTTGCTGTCCCTGTGACCCCGGGCAAGGCCCTGCACGCGGTCTACCTCAGTTTCCTCATTTGTAGAGTGGAGAAGGAAATGGCCAACCCCTCCAGTGTTTCTCCCAAGAAAACCCCAAATGGGTCCACAAAGAGTTGGACACGACCGGAAAATAATTGACCGACAAAAAAGGGAAATGAAAATCAAAACCTCCCTGAGGTTTTTTCTAACACCCAGCAAACTGGCAAAGGTGACAAAAGACAGGAAGGATCAGTTTTGGGGTGGTGGAAAGACGGGCACCCTAATGCAGTTTGGAGTTATGGATGTTCTTCCCTTTTGACCTAGAGATTATACTGCTAAACCCTTATCCCAGGAAGGTCTCTGACCACAAAAAAGGGTCCATGTATACCAAAAAATAACAATACTTTCTGTGGTAGCCCAAAAAAAAGGAAACAGTGGGGTGGCCCTCAACTGAGAAATGGTTAAACTGTGGTAAATGAGTATAATAGGTTTTAACTGTTCCGTGGAAAATGATAATTAGGATTACAAAATACATAGATTTAGATGAACAGACGCAAAGTGAAGTAAACGGATCCAGGAAGATAAAACATACTATGATTAAAATAATGTAAACAGAAGAGCAAAATAATTGAGACAATGTTTGTCACATTACGATGACCAAACTTGGCCCCAAAGAAGTCATGAGAAGGCAGCCACGGGCCCCCAGAAATTGTAAGTTAACATCAGATTTTTTTGAGATGGTGGTTGGTTTTAGTGAAATCTCCCCCTCCCCTTTAAAAAATTATTATAAGAAATGGTTTTGTGGGAGAGGTTGACGGCAGGGATACAGTGATAATTTCATTGATAATATCAGTGAAAGTTCACTTGAAAATACAACAAAAATGTATTATTGGGGATAAAGACTGACATCAGATTTGCAGATGATGCAAAGCCAAAATGCTAACTAATAGGTTGGCTAGCCACGATTCAATCACTTAGTTACTTAGCTGCGTTACCCTGGGTGAGTAATTTAACCTCAGTTTCCTCACCTGTAAAATCAGCTAGAGAATAAAATGGCAAAACATTCTTGATATCTTTGCCAAGAAAAACCCAAATGGGGTCACAGAAGGTTGGACGCCACCAAAATAATAAAAAGTTTGAATTATTGAACTGAGCTTTATGCAATAAATGTTAATAGGAGCAAATGCAAATTTTTATGCCGTGGTTCACAAAATCAACCTCCCAAGTTCAGAAAGGGAGAGACGTGGCCTTTTGGTATTTCATCTAGATGTCCCGGGGCCTTCAGTCAACAGTGGGACTTGACAGCCAAGAAAGCTAATGCCCGCTTGAGCTACATTAAAGCCAATGAGCCAGAAGGCTCTTCTCTGGCCTAGTCAGACTTTCAGAAAATCCGAAATGTTGTAATTAGCCAGTCACAACATCGCTCTGTTGCTGTTCAGTCATGTCCAGCTCTTTGGAAGCCGATTTAGAGGGGTTTGCCATCCTTCTCCAGCTCACATTACAGATGGGAAACCTGAAGTGAACAGACTTGAGTGATTTCCCTACGGTCACAGCTAGTAACTGAGTCTAAATCGGAACTCAGTAAGCTGTCTTCTTGACTCCGGGCCCAGCTCTCTGTCGGCTGTGGCCCCACCTATCCACCATTAATTAATAGGTGGACTTAATCATTCATATTTGGTGAAGACTAATTACTATGTAGAGTATCCAGAGAAGACCAACCAGGCTAGGAAGAACTTAAGTATGGCCTGTCCTATACGGATTGCTTCCTGGAACTAGGACTGTTTAGCCTGCAGGGGATATATCTTATGGGGTGGGCAGGGCCCTAGCTCCTGAGCAGACTGGTTTTGTCTGGCCCAAAGCAGAACTAGAATTGGTGAAAGCTGGAGATTCTGACTGGAAGTCCGGAAAAGCTTCCTGTAGGTGGGTGCTGCCCTCTTGCCCCAGCGCTCCTCCCTGCCAAGGCTGAATAATTACTTGTTAAATGTGTCTGTAGTGGAGGACTCCTGTTACTTGTGGGCTAGCCTCAGTGGTCCCAGGGGGCCTTTCAAGTTTGGACACTCTGGGATTCTGGCTGTTGACAACATCTCTTTGTTAGAAACCAAGAAACCACAGATTCCAGCACTAATGATGCTCAAACCGCATGTGAACCGGCCTTGTCGAGAGGGACCGGCCTATTTACACCCAGCCTGCATCTCTCCATTTTCCTTCCAGTCACACATCATCTGACTGATGACCATCAGTGACTCACAGACAGATGTCACTGGAAGGATTTTGGACAGGGACAGGATATGTGTGGGCTGCTCCCAGTGGGGAAGCTTTTTTTTTTTTTTTTTTTTTTTTTTTAAGACAGGCTTTTGTTAAGTTCCAGTCATTGTTTTGCAAGGATCTCGTTTGATCCTTATAATAGTTCTGTGCTGTTGTGATCCCCAATTTACAAGTAGAGGAAACTGAGGTACACAGTAGTTAAGCGACTTGCCCAAAATCTCAGGAGCTAGAAAGTGTCCAATGCTAGATTTAGATTCAGTCTTCCTGACTCCAGGCTCAGGGCTGCATCCACTGGGTTACCTTTAACATTTAAGAGCGGTAGCTTCTTTGCAATCCTTGGGGAAAATTGAAGAATATCACCGTTTAGATGTTGAGTTTTTATTTGATCGAATGTTAGAGTTGGAGTCAGCAAGAGATCAAATCCAGCCTCAGATACTAGTCATGTGATCCTCAGTTCAACCCATTTTGCTTTCTTCCATTCCCTCATTTTCCATCTTCCGTATCTGTCAAAGATGTTCATATCCTAAAATAAGACAGCAAATGAGCTATCCATTCAACTATCACAGCCTTACCCTGGACAAAAAGCATTTTTTCTTCCACTTGTTTTTTCATGGGTGTGGATTGTTAGGCTAGACTTGAGCCATTGACATAAGGAGACGACTGCGACCATGTCACCCTTAAAGGAAAGCATCTGAAGGACCTCAGCATTCACAGGCCATCCCTTTTCCATTTTCCATCCTCTGTAGTGGATCTAGAAATAGCAGGTGTTGAAATAGAGTGCTGGGCTGGGAGGAAAACCTCCGTTCAAATCCTACCTCAGATTCGTTAGCTCAGTGATCCTGGGCAAGGTACCTAGCTTCTCTCAGTTCCTCATTTTGCAAATGAAGATGACAGTTGTATCTAATGACAGAGTTGTTAGGAGGAACAAATGAGATCCTGTAAGATGTTTTGCAAATCTTTAAGGGCTATAAATAATACTTAATACTTACATAAGGGGACAGCTCAGTCAGCTCAGGAGATCGATCTAACAGACTTGGATTAGGAAGAACTGAATTCAGACTTGACAGATTATTAGTTGTGTGACTCTGGACAAGTCACTTAATCTTTGCCTCAATTTACTCATCTATAAAAGGGAAATCATTCTAATAGCACCTCCCTTTAAGAGTGGTTGTGAGGAGCAAATAAAATATTTGTAAAGAACTTAGTCCATAGTAGGCACTAGATAAAAGTTAGCCGTTACTTTATGTAAATGCGAGCTGCTATTATGATTGTTGGTGTCCTCCAGCCTAACAGCAGACATCTTAGGAAGATGTGAATTTAGTTTTATGCCTTGATTAATATTCATTATAATTCCATTTAATACACATCAGATATTTACCATGTGTTAGCTACTGTCTTAGCTGCTAGGGGAGAAAAGATCCTTTCCCCCAAATCACAACCATCTCCAGCAACAAAACAGCTGGTTGTAGGAGAGTGGGGACAGGAGTAGAAGGCAAAATGAAGGAAAAACTGAAGGAATAATGAATGGGATTTGGGGGGCTTTGTAGTTGTGAAGGCGGCCAAAGATTGAATTTGTCAAGAAATAATTTGGGAAGACAAGGAAAAGCAGAAGGAGAATGACATGCTGGAAGGAAGATTCACTCTGAAGAAGGAATTGGGAAGGAATGCATTCGAGTCAGCATGGATGAGGGCTAGAACAAGCCAGGAAGACCTAGATTCAAATTCTACCACAGCCACTTGGAGACTTGAATAGGGAAGAATGTCTGACAGGGGAGCAAGGAGCATCGAGCAAGGGGGACCAACTATCACATTGGAAACTCTTCCTAAAAAAGGAGGACCTCAGGAGGAAGGAGATCCTTTTGAGGCTGTTAGAGTGAACCCACAAATTTGACAAGGTAAGAGACCCTCCACTATGGGGCAGTCAATTGTCAATAAACATCCACAATGGTACTAAGGCCTGTAAAGAAAGGCAGAAACACGATCCCTCAAGGACCTCAGTCAAATGAGAAAGACCAGATGCAAGGAAACTAGACAGAGAATTGAAGGAGATCTTGGAGGGCTTCGGCAGAAGGCGGGTGTTGAGTAACGTGGCCACGGTGATTTTGTGGAGAAAGCTTCGGCCTGAGAAGACTAGAAAGATCTGCTTCTTTGTGGGGACTTGGCAGAAAATCTTCCCAAACTTGTGTGAGTGAAGCCAACACGGGATTATTGATGTAGACACAAGAGATATCCCGGAAAGGACATCGTGTGCCCGCAGAATAGTCATGGGCAAGAAAGTCTTTAACCGGCAGCCGTGATTGCTACCCCAAGACCACGAGGGATTCGGAAGAGGGAGAAGGCTGAGAAAATGAATAGCTGGGTAAGAAGATGGATGTCTGAGAATGGGATTTGGAGGTTTCCTGAATCATGGATCTAAAATGTGGGGAGAGCAGTTCCCTGGTCAGTGGGGGAGTGCACCTTGCAAAGGTTGCTAGAAGTGTTTACTTGAAGTCCTGCAAACCTAAAGCTCTAAACCCAAGCTCTAAAGAGCTTTAGGCTGAAAAGACAAGGCCTGTGTATTCCCACCAAGCTAGATACCAGTGGGAGTAACTCTACTACTATACAAGTGTAGCAGTTGAGACATTCAGAAATAGAACACAAAAACCCACGACCCTGATGTCTATTCGCTAAGGCGCAAAGCATGGTCCATAAAAGAACTAGGGGCCCTAAAATAAGGAGATACATTTGATTTTGTAGTTACCACTAATTTGGTGAGATAAAGCCTGTGGAGCAGCCCAGAGATGAAGAGGACGAACCTTGAGCTTAGTCACCAAGACCCGAGTTCAAATCCAGTCTCAGACTCACTTTGTGAATCCTGGGCAAGTCATTGAACCTCTGCTTCAGTTTCCTCGACTGTGAAATGGGCATACTAACTAGCACCTCCCTTCCAGTATTGTGAGGGTCAAATGAGATTGGCAAAGCACTTAGTGAACAGTAGGCTCTTAATTAATGCTTATTTCTTTCCTGTCACATTAGGAGCCCTAAAACAGCTGAGACTGACTAAGGACAACATTTATAATCATAATAATGCTCCCCCTATTCTGGGGGAAAGAGTAAGCTTGTAATTTTTCCAATCATTAAGCATTAAGTTCATGTTGACCTTTATCTCCCTCCATTCTCCCAACCAAAAAGAACAAAACCTTTATAATGAATATGCAAAACAACTTCCCCTCTTGGCCACTCCCCAAGTGCATGTGAGTCCTTGGCCTCTCCCCTGTTTCAGTTTGAGTCCTCTACAGTTGAGGTGGGTCATTGCGTGAGTCAGTCCTTGGGTGTTTGCAGTTTGCCTTTACGATGTTATCAAAATCATTCTCTGGTTCTGATTACTTTGGCCTTCATCACTTCACCTCCAGGCCCCAGGTATTTTCCTAGGGACAAGCTTAGAACTCTCCCTCCTTAGCACCCCCTCCTGCCCTTCTTGGCTTCCTTCCAATTTGGGCTAAGATCTCACCTCCCTCAGGAAATCTTCCCTGATCCCCTCTTAATTCTGATGTCCTCTGAATCCCTCCAGGTTCTCAATCTCCCTTCTGTCCCTCCTGCTTTCCCTCTCCCTTTCCACTTCCTCCTCCTTTCTCTTTTTCCCTTCCTCTCCCTCTCTCTGACTTTCTGTCTCTGTTTCTCTCTGTCTCTCTTCCTCTTCCTCCCTCTCCCCCTCTCTGTCTCTGGTTCTCTTCTTTTACCCAGCTGTCTGTTGCTTCCCCCCATTAGGTTGAGGGGTTCTTGGTGCCTTTTTTTGGTATCTCCAATGCTCCTGGGCCTGTAGACAGGCACTTAACAAATACTTGTACTACTTCAGTCTGTTTCACTTTCCTCAGCCGATGGGAAACAAGTATTTGTTTCCAATTCTTGGCCACAGTAGAAATTGCTGAGAAGTATTGTTGTACATGTGGGTGCTTTGATCTCTTTGGGGCACAAGCCTAACAGTAGTGTCTCTGGGTCAAGGGAGACGTGCAATGAATAATTTGGGGGCCAAGTTCTCAGTGGCTGGAGCACTTAAGGGCCCTACCTCCCCACGCGTGGGGCAACAAGGAGCTTGTTGTCCCACAGCCTCTCCAGTGTTATTGCTGCTGGTGTGAGCTTTTGGGGTGGAGTGGGACCCCAGAATTGCTTTAATTTGCATTACTCTGTTAAAGGCTGAGCATTTGGGTTTTTTAAAGAGGATAATGGATAGCTGCTTGTCTTCCCGTGGTGCACTTGGGCCCAGCCCAGAGAAGCGCTTCTGGACCCGAAGGTGTAGGAAGCAGCTTTGCTTGACAATGCTCATTTGTCACAATTGCTTTCCAGTTGGAGGAGTGGGAGAGAGAGAAAACATGTTTATTCGTGGAGAAATAAATGATTTTTAAAGGTGGAAAGAGACACACCGACCAGATGTCCCTCCCGTGGACGGCATGATAGTGGCTGGTGACAGAGACAAACCAGAGCAGCTCAGACTTTAACTTGCCTCCTCTCTCTAAGGCAGAAGATCTCTGGATTGGAAGAGTGAGGAGAGGAGAAAGAAAGGGAGAAGGAAGAGAGGAAGAGATATGAAGGAGGAAAGGAGAGAAAGGGAGGGGAAAAGAAAGGAGAAGAAAGAAGGGAGAAAGGGAGCAGAGGAAGAAAGGAGGAGGAGAGCGGAGGGAAGGAAAAAGAAAGGGAGGAGGAAAGAAAGGGGAAGGAGAGAAAAGAAAGCAAATGGAGGAAAGAAGGGAGAAGATGAGGAAGGGGGAGGGGAGGAAAAAGAAGAGAAAGGGAGGAGTGGAGTATGGGAGAAGAAGGGGAGGCAAGAAGAGAGGGGGGAGGGAAGGACAAAAAGGGAGCAGATAGCCCAGATAAGAACTTACAAAGAGAAATCTCGCAGGGAATTGTCTCCTGGCCCAGGTGAGCCATAGGCGGGAAGATGTGCCCCTGAGCTGCCCAAGAAGTAACACAGGAAGGGGGAGGAGGAGACGAGAACAGATGTCCTTTTGCTAGATGGAGAATTTTCATTTTGGGGTTTGTGAAGAGATTTCAGGCGGTCCGTGAATGTGGATGGGGAAAAATACCGCGTCGAACTCCTCGGAATCGAGCATTTTCTTGCATCATAATTGTAAGACACAAACCAAACATGAATCTGAGAGTCTGCAGGCTTAGGGAGTCTTTTTCTTGACTCCCCCCCCCCCCCAAAAGGTTAAGAGCTGGTGGATGCAGCATGTTGTCAGAGGGTGTGGTAGTTTGGGGAAGAGCCGTCCTCGTATGGAAACTCCCTCCACCACCAAATTGTTCCCTTGTTCCTCATCAGACCCAACTCTCCATGGCCCCATTTGGGGTTTTCTTGGCAAAGACACAGGATGTCCAGCTCATTTCTAGGTGAGGAAACGGGTGAAGTGTTTTGCCCAGGGTCACATGTCTAGCGAGTACCCCCGCCACATTTGAATTCAGATCTTGCTGGCTGCAGCCACTGACACCCCTCCTCCCCCCATCTAGCCCTTTGCCTGTGGTTAGGCGCCATTCTAAACTGCAGGTAGGAAGAACTTGGAGATCCAGTGCAATCCCCTACCCCGACATTGGATTCCCAGGGCCCGAGCTCCAGTCTCCTCCACAGAGCTGCCAGGATCACCCTCGGGGCAGTTCTAACCAGGTCACTTGCTCACTTCTGGATTGTCAATGGCTCCCTAGTTCTTCTAGGATAGATATTGGATCCTGCCTCCTCCAGCAGGCCCTCCATTCTAGCTGCAGCCAGCCTTTCTGGAGCTTTCTTCTTTTTACTCCCCCTTCCTGCCACGATCCAGCTCTTTCATAACCTCAATTCCTGTCTCACCTCCGTGCCTTTGCCCTGTCTGATACCAAGAGCGCCCTTCCTTACTCTCTTCTAGGCTCTATCCTCAGTTGCCCCAGGACAGCCCACAGTGACTCGTTCACAGGATCTGTCCTCTCACAAAGCCCTGGAAGGCCGGGTTCCATTTTTTTTAAATCCCCCGTACCTAGTACAGAGGCCAGCCTGTAGTAAACACATGCTGAGTTGGATCTGGCAAAGGAAGAGATTGGGGTTCAGAAAGTCAGGATGGCAACTTTCCAGCCTGGAGACCCCGGCAGCTGCCTCCCCTCTCCCAGCACAAGACCAGAGTCAGACAAGACCAAAATCTAAGTTTTTCATTTATTAATTAGCCCTTAAGGTAGAGACTGTTTCCTGGGTTTCCACAAAGCTCAAGCCCAGGTGGGAGCCTCCCTCCATCCTCAATCAGAGAAAAGGCCACTCTCCAACATACAGGGCAACTCTGGGCCCTCTCACTTTCCAGCAGAGCTGCCAAGGACCCAGGGGGCCGAGCAGCCCCTGGGCAGGAAAGAGGGAGGGCCCAGCCTAGGGGAGGCTAATGAAGGGAGACAGCATTTGGGGTACAGAAGGCCAGAATCCAAGGAACTGATAGGAGAAGCAAGACCCAGGGCAAGGAGACGGGCAAGAGGACAAATGATGTGCACACACGCAGGGCAGGATTCAGGGGCGTCGGTCTCAACCACGGCCCAACAGATGCAAGGATTTCAGGGAAGAACCAGGCATCCAGGGGACATTTCAGTCCTTCCCGTCATGAAGCATCGCTGGGCAGGGATGGGGACAAGGCCCCTGAGCTAGAGTCAGGAGAGGAGGAGGAGGAGGAGTTTAGGGCCACCTGCTGACAAGACCCATGAAAGGAACCCTGGAACTGGGGTCCCCCACCCCCACTCTGATAGAACTCAGGGCCAGGGAGAAGCAAAAATGGCAGTCCTGGGTCTGGCCTCCAACCCTGGGCACCCCTTACCTCTGCCTTCAGGCCTGGCTAGCCCAGGATAGCCTTGATCTCTGCCACAATCTGCAGGTATTTCTCAGAGGAGTCCACAAAGCCATGTCCAGCCTGGGGTGGGGGGGGAGGAGGGATATGAACCAGAGCCGGGTGCACTACCCCAACCCAGGCTCAAAGCCTCCATTGTGCAGAGGGCCCTCCCCCTGGAGCTGGAGGCAGCTGGCCCCAGGTCACCAAGGCAGTGGCCCAGGGAGGGAGCAAGGGACCGAGGACACCCAACAGGCTCCACTGACCTTCTTGGAATGGACAAGCTTCCCAGCAACTGTTACTTCAAAGAAGCCGGTGACCTCCCGGGTGCCTTCGCCATTCTGGAGGCAAGGAGGTAAGAGAGAGAGGCTGAGGCTCTCACTACCTCCCTGCACTGTACTCTGTGCAAAGTGGGTTGGGATGGGTGTGCGCCATAACTAGGACATGGCCCCAGGAGCTGCATCCCAGGACTCTGAATTTGCAGGTCACCCCACCCCCTGGGCAGAAACTCAGAATTGGGCTCTGATTTCCTCGGAGTAATGCATAGCTGGCAGCTGGGAGCAGGGGTGGGGACTTCTCTGCCCCACCCTCCTCACTCAGCAGACACCCCAGACTGCAGTCTGTGGGCCCAGGATTTTTAGCTATTTCCCTCCCAGTCAACACAGCCACCCGCGGGGGTCACTCACGATGGTCAGGAGGCCGGGGAATTCATCCTCTAGCTTCTTCTTCAGCAACAGAAACTGACATAGGAGGAGGGCAGGGGGAAGATGAGGGTTGGTTCGGCAGAGCGCCCCCACCGTCCTCCCCAACCCTCCCCATCCCCCACCCTCTGCCCACCTCCAGACCACTGACCTTGGGCTTGTAGCCTCAGGCACCACTAGCAGGTGGGCGCATCCAACAAAGAAGGGGGGGGGGAGAGAACCTCGGTTAGCACGAAAGCATTCAATGCAACAAGAAGCGCAGGGAAGAATTCCCTTCCAAGTCCACCCAAGGAAGCCCCTCTCCCCCAAAGGGTACAGCCCCTCCTGCCTCCGGGACCCTCCCCAAATCTGAGGGGATCCCCGCCCCGGTTCTGAGTCCTCTAGAACGTTCCAGAGTGGAGCTCTCTCCTGGACCGGCTCCCAAGCCCAGCGCGTGGGTGGGTGGGGGCAGGGCTTGGGGGGAGCATCCCGAGCGGTCCCCTCCATGCACCCCTCCCCCCCGCCCCGGGGATCTGCAGGCCGCTCACCAGTAAACCACATGGACTTGCACCGCCATGGCTGGAGCCCGGCTTTGTCAGGAGTCGCAGGACAGCTGCAGGGGATGGAACGTCGGCGCCGCCCGCGTTCGGAATTAGAAGGCTGCAGTCAGCAACAGTTACAAAGCGCCTGCGGGCTCCTCCATCGCGGCCGAGCGGCGGGGGGAGACGGGGAGGAGGGCCGCGGGCAGAGCTTCCGAGAGCCGGCGCAGGCCCCCTCGGACGCCTAACGCGTAATAGGAGTCCGGCCTTGAAGCAGCCAAATGGGGGGCGCCCACGCCGCGGGGACCGGACCGGAGCCAGGGGCGCCGCTCCCTCCTCGCTCCCCCTCTCGGGGGCCAAAGATGGTAAAGCCCGAGCAATGGGCTGGCTAAAGCCTTCCCCCTCCCCTGCTCGGGAGGCGCCCCCTTTCCCCTCCCCCTAGTCCTAGCCCAAGTTGGGCCGAGGAGCGTCTGCCTCGTCCCTCTGCGGCTCCGGTGGCGCGAGCGGCCCGGGGCTGAAGGCGCCCCCGCCCCCCGCGCCGAGGGCTCTGGGAAGGTGCCGAGGCCGGCAAGGGTCCTCGCGGCCTGGCAGGCCCGGGCCCGCGGGAGCCGCCACCTTCAGCACCGGGCCGCGCGCCGGGACCGGCTGAGCGCGAGGATGCGGGCAGAAATCAGCCCCGGCCTCCGGGAGCTTCCGCTCTCGGGATCGCAGGAAGGAGCCGGACTCAAAGTTTTATCTGCGTTCATGGAGGAGGAGGGAGGGTGACATTTCAGGAAATCACCGGCAGCAGAGTCAGGGATGGGGGAACCTCGAAGACCAGGGAGGAGCCCTGCTATAGGACGCGTAGCCTCCCCGGGACTTCCTAGGGAGGCCTTGCACACCAGGCAGTCCAGGCCCCGGGACCGTTGTCAGCGAGACAGGGGTCTCGGGCCTTGGAGGCCGCTTCCAGAAAGACCCACTGGGAACGCCCAGCTCTGGCCTCCTGCGGAGGCTGCTCCTGCAACCAGACCGATCCTCAGCCTCCCTCAGAGGCCGGCTCTGATAATCTGCTGGAACTCGGTCCTTAATGATTGCCATTCTCCCTGCTCTTCCCATCTGAGGGATTCTGAATTCCCTGCTATCCGGGAACCTGTTCTCAGCCTCCAGGCCTTTCTCCCACCCCACAACGGATCCCACCCTCGCGCCCCTCTTTAGGACTTTGGGAGACGCCCTATTTTCCAGGTCTGGGGCCCAGCTGTGCCTCGGCTGGAATTAATCCCTGGGCCCGGGTCCTGCTGTGAATCCCGCTTGTCCCACTGGTCCAGGTTCCCCCCAGCGCCAGGGCTCCTCCCGCTCCCTGCTCGGCCACGGCCGTGAGTGCCGGATTCGGTCATGCTCCCCAGGAGGGCCAGGGCGCCAGCGCCTCCTTGCTTGTGAGCCATTTCCCTCTCCTTGAAACGAAACGTTTTTGATTCCTCCCGCGCCTTCCTCTAGTTGGGCTCCAGCCTGTGTGGCTAACACTAATCAGTGTCAGGAGCGGGACTGCACGGGGAGCTGGGCCACTGACCGCGCCGCTGGGAGAGCACCAGCAGAGACTTATTTCTGCAGAGCCAACTCCCCGCCCCGTGAATCCTCCACCCTTGTTCCTGCCCCAATCTCCAAGCTCTCCGAGGAAAACTCCAGTGACTGGAGAAGTCTCCGTACCTCCCGCTCCTGTCTGCTGCTTGTTTCCAGTCCCCAAGGGCCGGGGGTTCCTACCTGCTCGGACCAGAAATAAGAGAGTGTTTGGCTCCGTTCCCAGCTGGGACCATGAGCTTTGTTAAATGTGTCCTGTCTGCCTTCTTGCTTTATCTAAATCCTTGTCGTTATAAATAAAATGTAAAATGTCTGTGTCGCGTTGCTGAGGTGAGCTAGATCCTGTTACCTTGAGACAGTTAAATTTCGCCAGCCAGAAAAACTTCTCTGTAGCCTGAGAGTTCAGAACACCGGGGAAAATTACTGGACTTTCCTAATTGAAGCAGTTGTCCCAGTAAGCACGACTGACCTGAGACTTTCTAAGGTTAGAAGAGAAAAGGAAAGGAGAAAAAAAAAAAATCTGCAGCATCTCTCTCCCTCGGCATTCATTCGGATTTGATTATAGTGGAATTCCAGGGAAAAGCCCAGATTATCCAGGTTGATAGAACTGCTAAAACATCTCAGCATATTTAGGAAGTTTGTCCATGTAGCATTTTTTCAGATTATAAGGGAGAACTCCTGAGACTTTTGGCAATTCAAGGAACTTACTCCCTTCTGGAATATCTTAGTAAGTTTTGGGGTTCCACTGTAGAATTTGTTTTAAGGAAAAATGAGAATTACAATTTTAAAAGTTAAAATAACTGGCCAGATTAATAGCTTCATTATTCTAGGGCAATGAAGCAGGGCAACTTTTCTGGAAGTAATCCCAGAATGAAGAAAGAAAAAAAAAAGGTAAATGATTTATACCTTATATCAGCCTCTTGTTAATCCTTCCTTGACATTTCTGACCATGAAAAGAGAAAAGATTGTTTAAACCAAAGAGATCCCCAAATGCAGGTGTTTTTTTAAAAATGTTTGTAAAATGTGGGGAGGGGCAGCTAGGTGGCGCAGTGGATAGAGTATCAGCCCTGAAGTCAGGAAGGAGGACCTGAGTTCAAATCTTCCCTCAGACACTTAACACTTCTTAGCTGTGTGACCCTGGGCAAGTCACTTAACCCCAGCCTCAGGAAAAAAAGAAAAAGAAAAATGTAGGGAAACTTAAGTTAATTCCAGTTGCAGAAATTTATTAGCTGTGTAATCTTGAACAAGTTATATTATCTCTGTTCCTGATCAATAAGAAGGAAAGTAATAATGGTACCCATTTCCCAGGGTTGTTGTGAAGGCCAAAATAATATAATGATTTTAAAGTGCATAACACAGTGACTGGCATTTGCTAAGCAGTGGATTATTATTTCTTTAACTTAATGTAATTGTTCCATACCTGATAACTCTAAAGTGGTTTTAAAATGCCAAAGGGAATAAGAATAATGATTTTAATATGTGGTATTTTGGAAGTTTTCTTTCATGTTATAGATACATGATATTATTCGTGTCATCGGTGTATTTCTCAATTTTCTTATATTGTGAAGTTTGAGAGACCCTTGTAACCGAAATGATGTTAGACAAAAGAAGTTTTTAATCCGGAGGTGGTTATACATGAATTGGGCTTCTAAAAGGGTGTGATAAAAATAGATATTTGAAAACTTCAGTATTTAATGTATATTTAATAAAATCTTTTAAATTTAATAAATATTTTAATAATAAATAATTTAAGAAAATATTTTGTTATAAAATAGATAATAAAATATAATTGCAAACTTTCTCTTGCAATGCCTGGGTATTATGAAAGTGTATAGGGAAGTTTAAAGATGTCGCTTCAACATATTGCTAAGTCGTTGCTGTATGTCTGCAGACCCAGAATATGGGTAGTTTTTCATTTCTAAGTAAAGAATAAATGAAAATGTTAACTGCTAGGGAAACATCAAGAAAGATATGTAAGCCCTGAGTTGTGGTGAGTAAAATTTTGTTATTTAAAGTAAAAATTCTGAAACTGTAATTTCTTATTGTTTTGAACTTTGATTATGGAATAATCGTCTGAATTTTCAGAAAGCCAAAAGTAGAAAATGGCCTGTACTACAGTCTGGGAACTGCTTAGGAGATCTATGCCTGGGAAAAATGGCACTTGGCATGACCTAAGTGGGATCTTCCAGATTCGATTTCTCTGTTGTGCTCTATCCTTTCTGAAAAGAAAAATCCCTACCTGGTTAATCTTAAGCCTTGCTTTTGAAACACTGTGATTATACAGGATTGGTTATCAAATAGGACTAATGCATGGACTCAGACGGAGCGAAGGGAGTTTTTCCCTGGTGATGATGTATGACGTTATAACTATATCCTTTTTTCTCTTTTTATAGCAAATGTCTGTAATCAAGAAGTTTTCTAAGTACAATACTAAGTCTATTAAGTTATAGATTAATACCAGAACAGTATGAACGTCTTACAATTTTAATCTCTATCTGTGGTCAAATTAAGGGGGAAATGATTCAACAAAGTAATAAGACAAAGATGTAATGTGAAAGTTTTCTAATTAAATGGAATAACAGGGAAACAAAGAAAAGATGGACAATTAGGAATTGATCTCTTCTAATATTATATGTGCTTTCTTGAAATGGAAATTTCTTGAAATGGAAATATTTTGAATCCTCCCTCATGGTCTGCAGTGACAATGGTTTTTGTTTTTTTTTCTCATTTTCTCTTTTGTTTTTTCTCATTTTGCATCTAAGTTTTAAATTATTATATATATATTCTTTTTTTTTTTTTTTGAGGCCTCTTCCAGATGAGGAATTTCAGATGAGGTTTATTTTTTTTTTTAATTTTTATTTTTTCTGAGGCTGGGTCATACAGCCAGGAAGTATTAAGTGTCTGAGATCAGATTTGAATTCTGGTCCTCCTGAGTTCAGGGCTGGTGCTCTATCCACTTCGCCACCTAGCTGCCCCATTATATATATTCTTAAAAAGGAAAAAAGAAAGCAGCTGAATTAGATGGTTTTCTCTAAGAACTATACATATAATATTGTATGTATATGTATACATATATAATGTGATTGGCTTCCAAATTTATCATGGAAATTCAGGCTTTGAGTATGTTTTAGTATTTAATTTTTAAAATTGAATTAAGGGAGCAGCTAGGTGGTGGAATAGATTGAGCACCAGCCCTGAAGTTAGGAGGACCTGAATTCAAATTTGATCTCAGACACTTAACACTTCCTAGCTGTGTGACCCTGGGCAAGTCACTCAATTGGCCTCAGCAAAATTAAATTAAATTAAGGATTTATTAAATTAATATAAATTAAGGATTTGTTAATTAATTTAAATTAATTAAATTAAGGATTTATTAAATAAGGATTGAGAAAGTTACACATAAGTTGTATTGATAATAGTAAAATAGTAAAAAATATCATTTTCCATTTTTAAGATATCAGATAATTTTAAAAGGCAGAAGATTTAATTTTGCAAGTGGATTCTCAAATTTTTTAGTATGCTAATTTTAAAAAATAATAGCTTTTTATTTTCAAAACACATGCAAAGAGAATTTTCAACATCTGCCCTTGCAAAACCCTGTGTGCCAAGTTTTTTCTCCTCCCTTTCCCCCATTTCCCTCCCCTCAACAGTAAGAAATCAATTATATATGAACACCTCATACATTTTTTAAATTATTGAATTATTTTATTTTTAAAATTTCCCCCCTTTCTTCTGTTTTTATTGAAGCTTTTTTATTTTCAAAACATATGCAAGAATAATTTTTCACCACTGAACCTTGCAAAACTATATTCCAATTTCCCCCTTTTCCCCTCTCCCCGTCCCCTAGAACCTCATCAATTTTTTCAAAGACTCTTATACAGGTATAGGATTTAGGAAAGGATAGAATGGTATATGAAGTGAGATTTTCTGAAGTTCAGCATTGGAGCTCCAAATTTAAATGCAGAATCATCTCGGAAGCTCTAGATTTGGAAGCAGAGAAGCAGGGCCCCTTTGAAAACTATTCTGAGAATGAGCAGCTTGAAAGGCTATCTGGGGACCAGATGATGACGTGAGATATCTGGGACTCAGAATGTGCTGCTTAAATGTACACAGAGAATGGGTTACTAGGATACGAGGAGACTCGGTGTGAATTAATATTGGGGATAGCTCTTCGATTGCTCTAGTCTTTTGTTTTAAGTGTTAATGTTTAAATTTTCTTGGTTACTTGGTTGCAAAATTAGTCCATTGTGAATCCTTGGAGTAGTTTGGTGGGTCCCTGATCTGATTAATTATGCCATTAAGCTGTATTATTTGAACCTAGCCTTGTATGTCTGGGTAACTGGTCCATCTCTTGGTGCTGCTTAGAGATCCTCAAATAATGACCAAAAACTCCCATTCGGATTGCTGGAAGGAGCGTCCCCTAAGGGTCCCTAACAGCTCCTTGTGACTGATCCCAAAGCTGCCAAATTTTTTGGGGGGGTCCACTTGGACCGTCTGAAGAAAGCCCCCGCTCCTGAGAGCAGCTGACAAGCGTCCCAGGGTCCTCCTGGGAATCATAAGTGTCCCGCTGGGGCTGCTAGCCCTCATGGTCAGGGCTCAGGCCCACTGCCCAGTCACCGGTACAAACGCTGAGATCTGGCTACTTTGGGGTTCTTTATGCGGGATGGGACGCCTGGAATTACCTGGTAATTCCCTGGATGATAAAAGTTGAGATAAAAAATCTGGATCTCCTGGAACTCTAGAACGGGTCTAAAATGATGACTTGTGATAGTGGCTATCTTCACACCCGGTATCTGATATCTTAACTCCCCCCACCTTCCCACCTGAGCGGGACTCCCGGGTCTTTGCTTGCAAGCCATTTTCCTCCCTTTGACATTAGATTTTAATTCCAGGGTCCCTAGTCTGCTCCAGCAGCCACGGGTTAGAGCGGGTTCCATCTGGTCGGCCTGACCGACTCAGTCCTCTGTGCTCTCTGGAATGTCTGTTCCATACTTAACAACTGCTTTTATCCTAAGTCTTTCTCCTTGCCCGCTTTCTCCTTCTATTTGCTCTCCCTGAAACCAGGGTTCATTTCGGTGATTCGGTTTCCCCGGATATTTTTTGGAGCCCCTTCCTGGCTCTCCCTCCACCTCTTTCACTCAGGAACCTCAGTCCTTTGGGTATCACTCAATCCATCCTTCTCGCTCATTCCAGATTCTGGGGGCCATTGTCTGGAGACTCCTGTGGTCAGTGAGCCCAGGCTATGGCTCTCCTCCCTAATTCTCTCATATGAAAGGCTTGTGCACAAGTGCTGAGGCTCCCTCAGCCTCCCAGGCCCTCAGCTCACTCATTTTTCCTCTTCTGCTTCAGCCACAGCCTGACCCGCCACCTATCCCACAAGGCTTCGGCTTCCACATTCATGAACTCTTGTTCCCATCATTATGGGAACCATGATTCTACTTCTCTTGCAACCGGGAACCTCTCCCCACTCCCAGCTCTGGGAGCTCTGGTGCTCTCCCAGTATCCTTCCAGGACAGATCCACTCTCTTCCCTTCCCCATCTGGAGCCCTCGTGGTCCGGCTCAACGGTAGCCTGGCCTTTTCTCTGGGGTCCCTGCTCCCTTATCACCACACTGATGGTTCTCTGCCCGGCCTCAGTTTCTAAGGACGCTCACTGGCCTCCAGACCTTCCCTTCCATGGGAGGGCAGGGATCACAAACCCCGTAAGTCTCAGACCATTGCACTCCCTGGCAGGAAACCCTTCTGCCAACATTGGGATCCTTTACCTCCTGGCAACAGTCTAGTCTTGGGGAGTCTCCTGGATTCCTTGAGAGTTCAAATGACTTCCATGTGTTGGGGGCAGGATTTAAACCTGGGCCAGCTCTATATCATGCTGCCTTTTTTCTGTGCAAAATATATACATAATATACACAAAATCATTTGGAGGGAGCATAAAAGACCTGTAGCTCAGTCACATCTGGCTCTCCATAACCCCATTTGGGGTTCTCTTGGCAAAGCGACTGGAGGGGTTGGCCGTTTCCTCTTCCAGCTCATTTTATAGATGAGGAAATTAAGGCAGGCAGGGGGAAGGGACTTATCCAGGTAAGCTTCCCGAGGCTGGATTTGAACTCAGGAAGATGAGTACTCCTGGCTCTAGGCCTGGGGCTCTGTGCTGGATGGTACACCCTGTAAAAGGCCTGAGTTTTCAAGTAAACTAAGGAGAAAAATAAACTAACTTGGGAGAGGCAGAGGTTAGAGAGAAGGGAAGGCAAATCAGGTATAGGGGACAGCCTGGGCAAAGGTGTAGAGAGTGGAGATGGGGGAGTCATAGGAAGATCAGACCAGTTTGGCTATCATATAGAATGTATGAAGGAACTAGACCCAGGAAGGCTTTAAAAGCCCAGAGAAAATATTGGGAAAATAGTTAAACTTACAATTACTTTCTCTTAGTGTGTCTTTGTCCCCATTTGTCTCTTTCCCCCCTCTTTCTTTTTCTTTTTTTTTCTCTCTCTATACATACACACATATATAACTAAATTATAATGTATATATCTACTTATAATACACATGTACACACATAGAATTTTTACTATTATATTTAAGGACAATCAATGAACCAATGAGAGTTTTCAAGTGTCTCCTTTGGATGACAAGAATGGATCGCCCTCTACTCTTGAAAGGGTCCGTGGGGTAATATTATATATACAAATATATTGCAGCTGCGGTGAATACGGAGACTGAGTCTGAGGTAAATCTCGGAGACCAGGCGGAGGCAGCTTTGTGATCTCCCTTCATTAATCTGGGGCCAGGCTTTCCAACTCTTTAAGCCAGTGTCCCATTAACAGCAGCTACCTCCAGGCAACGCCATGTGAATTCTAGGGCTAATGGCTATCCAGACTTTGATATTTCAGTTCCACCTTTACTAGCAATAACAAGATAGTTATCGTACCAGGGCTGTGAACAACAGAAATCAGCAATCCCGAGGTACTGTCAAAACCGAAATAGCGTATTTGTGCTGCCTTGTCCCTGTCACATGCATTCTCCCTCAAGATTATCCCAAATTTATCTCCAATATGTTTCCATTCATTGTTAGGGAGATGGAGAGCCAAGGCTTTGCATTGTTCACCTTACAGAGAGCAGGAATTAAGTAATACCTGAACCAGACTTTTTCTGTACATGGACTTATTTAATACCAGCCCTCTATGATATATATATATATATATATATATATATATATATATATATATATATATATATATATATATATATATATATATATATATAATTATAAAGAAATATAAAAGAATATATACATAATTACAAAGAAATAAATATAAAAGAATATGTATACATAATTATAAAAAACATAAAATATACATTAATTATAAAGAAACATAAAAAATATACATAATTGTAAAGAAATAAATATAAAAGAATATGTATACATAATTATAAAAAACATAAAATATACATTAATTATAAAGAAACATAAAAATATATACATAATTATAAAGAAATAAATATAAAAGAATATGTATACATAATTATAAAAAACATAAAATATACATTAATTATAAAGAAACATAAAAGAATATATACATAATTATAAAGAAATAAATATAAAAGAATATAAAGGTTCTTCAAGGTCTGTCCTGGGTCTCTCAGAGTTGCTTTGTCCTTCCCACATCCCTAGAGAGACAGGTGAGAGGCCAGTAGGAAACCTGGGTCTCAGAAGTTCTTTTTCTGCATTTGCTGAATGGTATCAGTCAAGCTCCTTCCATTTTCCAGGTCTCAG